>NC_087345.1:110373202-110676232 GCF_030014295.1 Loxodonta africana | reverse complement strand
GAAAATTACAGACGTATATCCCTCATGAACATAGATGCAAAAATCCTCAACAAAATTCTAGCCAACAGAATTCAACAACATATCAAAAAAATAATTCACCACGATCAAGTGGGATTTATACCAGGTATGCAAGGCTGGTTTAATATCAGAAAAACCATTAATGTAATCCACCACATAAATAAAACAAAAGACGAAAACCACATGATCTTATCAATTGATGCAGAAAAGGCATTTGACAAAGTTCAACACCCATTTATGATAAAAACTCTCACCAAAATAGGAATTGAAGGAAAATTCCTCAACATAATAAAGGGCATCTACGCAAAGCCAACAGCCAACATCACTCTAAATGGAGAGAACCTGAAAGCATTTCCCTTGAGAACGGGAACCAGACAAGGATGCCCTTTATCACCGCTCTTGTTCAACATTGTGCTAGAAGTCCTAGCCAGGGCAATTAGGCTAGACAAAGAAATAAAGGGCATCCGGAGTGGCAAGGAGGAAGTAAAATTATCTCTATTTGCAGATGACATGATCTTATACACAGAAAACCCTAAGGAATCCTCCAGAAAACTACTGAAACTAATAGAAGAGTTTGGCAGAGTCTCAGGTTATAAGATAAACATACAAAAATCACTTGGTTTCCTCTACATCAACAAAAAGAACATCGAAGAGGAAATAACCAAATCAGTGCCATTCACAGTAGCCCCGAAGAAGATAAAATACTTAGGAATAAATCTTACCAAGGATGTAAAAGACCTATACAAAGAAAACTACAAAGCTCTACTACAAGAAATTCAAAAGGACATACTTAAGTGGAAAAACATGCCTTGCTCGTGGATAGGAAGACTTAACATAGTAAAAATGTCTATTCTACCAAAAGCCATCTATACATACAATGCACTTCCGATCCAAATTCCAATGTCATTTTTTAATGTGATAGAGAAACAAATCACCAACTTCATATGGAAGGGAAATAAGCCTCGGATAAGCAAAGCATTACTGAAAAAGAAGAAGAAAGTGGGAGGCCTCACTCTACCTGATTTCAGAACCTATTATACAGCCACAGTAGTCAAAACAGCCTGGTGTTGGTACAACAACAGACACATAGACCAGAGGAACTGAATTGAGAACCCAGACATAAATCTATCCACATACGAGCAGCTGATGTTTGACAAAGGCCCAGTGTCAGTTAATTGGGGGAAAGATAGCCTTTTTAACAAATGGTGCTGGCATAACTGGATATCCATTTGCAAAAAAATGAAACAGAACCCATACCTCACACCATGCACAAAAACTAACTCCAAGTGGATCAAAGACCTAAACATAAAGACTAAAACGATAAAGATCATGGAAGAAAAAATAGGGACAATGTTAGGAGCCCTAATACAAGGCATAAACAGAATACAAAACATTACCAAAAATGACGAAGAGAAACCAGATAACTGGGAGCTCCTAAAAATCAAACACCTGTGCTCATCTAAAGACTTCTCCAAAAGAGTAAAAAGACCACCTACAGATTGGGAAAGAATTTTCAGCTATGACATCTCTGACCAGCCCCTGATCTCTAAAATCTATATGATTCTGTTAAAACTCAACCACAGAAAGACAAACAACCCAATCAAGAAGTGGGCAAAGGATATGAACATGCACTTCACTAAAGAAGATATTCAGGCAGCTAACAGGTACATGAGAAAATGCTCTCGATCATTAGCCATTAGAGAAATGCAAATTAAAACTACGATGAGGTTCCATCTCACTCCAACAAAACAAGGCTGGCATTAATCCAAAAAACACAAAATAATAAATGTTGGAGAGGCTGTGGAGAGATTGGAACTCTTATACACTGCTGGTGGGAATGTAAAATGGTACAACCACTTTGGAAATCTATCTGCCGTTATCTTAAACAGTTAGAAATAGAACTACCATACAACCCAGAAATCCCACTCCTCGGAATATACCCCAGAGAAACAAGAGCCTTCACACAAACAGATATATGCACACCCATGTTTATTGCAGCTTGTTTACAATAGCAAAAAGCTGGAAGCAACCAAGGTGTCCATCAACGGATGAATGGTTAAATAAATTGTGGTATATTCACACAATGGAATACTACGCATCAATAAAGAACAGTGATGAATCTGTGAAACATTTCATAACATGGAGGAACCTGGAAGGCATTATGCTGAGCGAAATCAGTCAGATGTAAAGGGACAAATATTGTATAAGACCACTATTATAAGATCTTGAGAAATGGTATAAACTGAGAAGAACATATACTTTTGTGGTTACGAGGGGGAGATGGTTTTTTACTGATTAATTAGGAGATAAGAACTGCTTTAGGTGAAGGGAAGGACAACGCTCAATACATGGAAGGTCAGCTCAATTGGACTGGACCAAAAGCAAAGAAGTTTCCGGGATAAAATGAATGCTTCAAAGGTCAGCGGAGCAAGGGCGGGGGTTTGGGGACCATGGTTTAAGGGGACTTCTAAGTCAATTGGCAAAATAATTCTATTATGAAAACATTCTGCATCCCACTTTGAAATGTGGCGTCTGGGGTCTTAAATGCTAACAAACGGCCATCTAAGATGCATCAACTGGTCTCAACCCACCTGGTGCAAAGGAGAATGAAGAACACCAAGGTCACACGACGACTAAGAGCCCAAGAGACAGAAAGGGCCACATGAACCAGAGACGGACATCATCCTGAGACCAGAATAACTAGTTGGTGCCCAGCCACAATCGATGACTGCCCTGACAGGGAGCACAATAGAGAACCCCTAAGGGAGCAGGAGATCAGTGGGATGCAGACCCCAAATTCTCATAAAAAGACCATACTTAATGGTCTGACTGAGACTAGAGGAATCCTGGCAGTCATGGTCCCCAAACCTTCTGTTGGCACAGGACAGGAACCATCCCTGAAGACAACTCATCAGACATGAAAGGGACTGGACAGTGGGTAGGAGAGAGATGCTGATGAAGAGTGAGCTAATTATATCAGGTGGACACTTGAGACTGTGTTGGCATCTCCTGTCTGGAGGGGAGATGGGAGGGTAGAGAGAGTTGGAAGCTGGCAAAATTGTCATGAAAGGAGAGACTGGAAGGGCTGACTCATTAGGGGGAGAGCAAGTGGGAGTACGGAGTAAGATGTATATAAACTTATATGTGACAGACTGACTTGATTTGTAAACGTTCACTTGAAGCTCAATAAAAGTTAATAAAAAAAAAAATACAATGGCTTGGGTCAGGTGCGCCTTAGTCTTCAAGGTGACATCTTTGCTCTTCAACACTTTGACGGGGTCCTTTGCAGCAGATTTACCCAGTGCAATGCGTCTTTTGATTTCTTAACTGCTGCTTCCATGGCTATTGATTGTGGATCCAAGTAAAATGAAATCCTTGACAACTTCAATCTTTTCTCCGTTTATCACGATGTTGCTCATTGGTCCAGTTGTAAGGATTTTTGCTTTCTTTATGTTGAGGTGTAATCCATACTGAAGGCTGTGGTCTTTGATCTTCATTAGCAAGTGCTTCAAGTCCTCTTCACTTTCAGCAAGCAAGGTTGTGTCATCTGCACAATGCAGCTTGTTAATGAGTCTTCCTTCAATCTTGATGCCCCGTTCTTCTTCATATACTCCAGCTTCTCAGATTATTTGTTCAGCATACAGATTAAATAGGTATGGTGAAAGAATACAACCCTGATGCACACCTTTCCTGACTTTAAACCAATCAGTATCCCCTCGTTCTGTCTGAACAACTGCTTCTTGATCTATGTAAAGGTTCCTCATGAGCACAATTAAGTGCTCTAGCATTCCCATTCTTCGCAATGTTATCCACAGTTTGTTATGATCCACACAGTCGAATGCCTTTGCATAGCCAATAAAACCCAGATAAACATCCTTCTGGTATTCTCTGCTTTCAGCCAGGATCCATCTGACATCGGCGATGATATCCCTGGTTGCACACCCTCTTCTGAAACCAGCCTGAATTCCTGGCAGTTCCCTGTCGATATACTGCTGCAGCCATTTTTGAATGATCTTCACCAAATTTTGCTTGTGTGTGATATTAATGATATTGTCCTATAATTTCCACATTTGGTTGGATCCACTTTCTTGGGAATAGGTATAAATATGGATCTCTTCCAATCAGTGGGCCAGGGAGCTGTCTTCGATATTTCTTGGCATAGACGAGTGAGCACCTCCAGCACTGCATCTGTTTGTTGAAACATCTCAATTGATATTCCATCAATTCCTGGAGCCTTGTTTTTCGCCAATGCCTTCAGAGCAGCTTGGACTTCTTCCTTCAGTACCTTCAGTTCCTGATCATATGCCACCTCTTGAAATGGTTGAACATTGACTAATTCTTTCTGGTATAATGACTCTGTGTATTCCTCCCATCTTTTTTTGATGCTTCCTGCATCATTTAATATTTTCCACATGGAATCCTTCACTATTGCAACTCGAGGCTTGAATTTTTTCTTCAGTTCTTTCAGCTTGAGAAACTCTGAGCATGTTCTTCTCTTTTGGTTTTCAATTTCCAGCTCTTTGCAAATGTCATTATAATACTTTTATCTTCTCGAGAGGCCCTTTGAACTCTTCAGTTCTTTTACTTCACCAATTCTTCCTTTTGCTTTAGCTGCTCGACGCTCAAGAGCAAGTTTCAGAGTCTCCTCTGACATCCATCTTGGTCTTTTCTTTCTTTCCTGTCTTTTCAATGACCTCTTGCTTTCTTCATGGATGATGTCCTTGATGTCATTCCACAACTCGTCTGGTCTTCAGTCACTAGTGTTCAATGTGTCAAATCTATTCTTTAGATGGTCTCTAAATTCAGGTAGGATATATTCAAGGTCATATTTTGGCTCATGGACTTGCTCTGATATTCTTCAATTTCAGCTTGAACTTGCATATGAGCAATTGATGGTCGGTTCCACAGTCGGCCCCTGGCCTTGTTCTGACTGATGGTATCGAGCTTTTCCATCGTCTCTTTCCACAGATGTAGTCAACTTGATTTCTGTGTGTTCCATCTGGCGAGGTCCATGTGTATAGTTGCTGTTTATGTTGGTGAAAGAAGGCATTTGTAATGAAGAAGTCGTTGGTCTTGCAAAATTCTATCATTCCATCTCCGGCATTGTTTCTATCACCAAGACCATATTTTCCAACTACTGATCCTTCTTCTTTGTTTCCAAATTTCGCATTCCAATTGCCAGTAATTATCAATGCATCTTGATTGCACGTTTGATCAATTTCAGACCTTGTTTATTCTGTAGTGACCATTATTATGTCACTCTCACTTAAGGTAGAATTTAATAAAAGGATCTGCTTGTAAATCACATACCGCATACATTTGTGTGTATATGTCTGTTATGGATTGAACTGTGTGCTCCCAAAATGTGTGTCAACTTGACTAGGCTATGAGTCTCAGTGTTGTGTGGTTGTCCACCTTTTTGTCATCTGATGTGATTTTCCTGTGTGTTGTAATTTCTTCCTCTATGATGTTAATGAGCAGGGTTAGAGGAGGTTATGTTGATGAGGCAGTATTCAATCTACAAGATTAGGTTGTATTTTGAGTCAATCTTTTTTGAGATGTAAAAGAGAGAAGTGAAGAGAGAGACAGGGGAATTTCTTAACACCAAGAAACAACGCAAGAAGTAGAGCCTGTCCTTTGGACTGGAGGTTCCTGCACTGAGAAGCTCCTAGACCAGGGGAAGATCGGTGACAAGGACCTTCCCCCAGAACCAACAGAGAGAGAAAGTTTTCACCTGGAGCTGGCGTTCTGAATTTGGACTTTAGATTCCTAAACTGTGAGAGAATTTCTCTTTTTTAAAGCTATCCATTTGTGGTAATTCTGTTATAGCAGCACTAGATAACTAAGACAATGTGTAAATTAAAGGTTTAATTGCACAGAATTCAAGGTCTGTTGGCATGCTGCCTCTCTGACAGTTGGTTGAAGACAGTGTATCTCTATTCGTCTAGGTTTTCCTGCAGATAATTAGTGCAGAGAGAAAAAGATCAATTTAAAAAGAAGAGCAGGAATGTTTGCAGGTAACCCAAACAGAAGATAATTACTGTTTCAGTTAGTTTGAACAGAACATTCTCACCCACATAAGGTTATCATTGTGAGACCCACTGAGTGGGGGTTGCTATGGACTGTTTTTCTTTGTTGTGTTGTTGTTAGGTGCCATCAAGTCAGTTCCGACTCATAGTGACCCTATGCACCACAGAATGAAACACTGCCCTGTCCTGCGCCATCCTTATAATAGTTGTTTTGCTTGAGCCCATTGTTGCAGCCACTGTGTTAATCAATCTCGTTAAGGGTCTTCTTCTTTTCTGCTGAATATGTACTTTACCAAGCATGGTGTCTTTTTCCAAGGAATGATAGCTCCTGCCAACGCATCCAAAGTATGTAAGATGCAGTATCGTCATCTTTGCTTCTAAGGGGCATTCTGGTTTTACTTCTTCCAAGACAGATTGTTTTTTTGGCAGTCCATGGTATATTCAATATTCTTTGCCAAAACCACAATTCAAAGACGTCAATTCTTCTTCAGTCTTCATTATTCATTGTCCAGCTTTCACATGCATGTGATGCAATTGAAAATACCATGGCTTGAGTCAGGCACACCTCAGTCCTCAAGGTGACGTCCTTGCTTTTCAACACTTTAAAGAGGTCCTTTGCAGCAGATTTGCCCAATGCAATGTGTCTTTTGATTTCTTGACTGCTGCTTCCATGGCTGTTGATTGTGGATGCAAGTAAAATGAAATTCTTGACAACTTCAATCTTTTCTCCGTTTATCATGTTGTTGCTCATTGGTCCAGTTGTGAGGATTTTTGTTTTCTTTATGTTGAGGTGTAATCCATACTGAAGGCTGTGGTCTTTGATCTTCATTAGTAAGTGCTTCAAGTCCTCTTCACTTTCAGCAAGCGAGGTTGTGTCATTTGCATAACACAGGTTGTTAATGAGTCTTCCTCCAATTCTGATGCCCCGTTCTTCTTCATACAGCCCAGCTCCTTGGATTATTTGCTCAGCATACAGATTGAATAGGTATGGTGAAAGGATACAACCCTGATGCACACCTTTCCTGATTTTAAACCACTCAGTATCCCTTTGTTCTGTCTGAACAACTGCCTCTTGATCTATGTACAGTTTCCTCATGAGTGCAATTAAAAAAAAAAAAAATTTTTTTTTTTTTTTAGTGTTCTGGAATTCCCATTCTCCACAATATTATCCATAATTTGTTATGATCCACACAGTCAAATGCCTTTGCATAGTCAATAAAACACAGGTAAACATCCTTCTGGTATTCTCTGCTTTCAGCCAGGATCCATCTGACATGAGCAACGATATCCCTGGTTCCACATCCTCTTCTGAATCCGGCCTGAATTTCTGGCAGCTCCCTGTTGACATACTGCTGCAGCGGTTTTTGGATGATCTTCAGCAAAATTTTGCTTGCTTATGATATTAATGATACTGTTCGATAAGTTCCGCATTAGGTTGAGTCACCTTTCTTGGGAATAGGCATAAATATGGACCTCTTCCAGTCGGTTGGCCAGGTAGCTGTCTTCCATATTTCTTGGCATGCTTTTCTTTGGCTAGGACAAAATGATGCCTTGCTCAAACACAAGAAAGACACTGCTACAATTGTTCATATATGAATGAGAAAGCTTTCTGCCACCCATCCTCTCTTACTCTAGTGCTATGTTTGCTAACCAAGCAGTTCAAATCTGCCAGGCACTTCTCAGAAACTCTATTGGGCAGTTCTTCTCCGTCCTATAGGGTCACTATGAGTCAAAATTGACTAGATAGCAATGGGTTGGGGGTAGCCAAGGTTAGGAGCAAGGGAAATTCATCTGGTTGGGGTGTGTGTGCTGCAATTCCATCTTCTAAATGTAGGATGAATTGCAAACAAACAACTGCTCAGGAACTGCAAACTGTAGATGCCCCCTACCTCTAGAATAATTACCCGGGACCCCAATGAATCACAGCTGTTGAGCGGGATGAGATGGAGCATGGGAGAAATGGTACGGTCAGTGCTGGAGATGTGTTAAATGGAAAACAAATCCATATAAGTAAAATTATAACAGATTATTTTCACTTATAAAAAATTATTTTTACTTATTGTGTTAGTTTTCCAGGGCTGCCATAACAAAATACCACAAACTGGGTGGCTTATAAGAATAGAGATTTATTGCCTCACAGTTCTGGAGGCTGGGAGTCTAAGATCAGGGTGTCAGCCATGTTGATTCCTTTTGAGGGCTCTGAGGGATAACCTGTTCCGTATCTCTCTTAGCTTCTGGTAGCTCTAGGTGTTCCGTGGCTTGCAGCTGCAGCATCACATGATGTCCTTCTTCTGTCCCCTATCTCTGTGTATCTTCTCTTTTATAAGGACACCAGTCATATAGGATTAAGACCAACTCTACTTTAGCGTGACTTTATGTTAACTGATAACGTCATCGAAGACCATATTTCCAAATAGGATCACATTCACTGGTACTGGGGTTAGGACTTCAACATATCTTTTTGAGGAATGCAATTTAACCCATAACACTTATATTTTATAGAAAGGAGAATGAAGTTTATAGTTGAAGATCTTTGGGAAGCAATTGCCAAGAGATACAAAACCAGTGCCATGCTGGTGAGTCAATCCAGAGACTCATAGCAACACTAGAGTAGAACTGCCCCATAAGGTTTTCAAGGCTGTAAATCTTTACAGAAGCAGACTGCCACATCTTTCTCCCATGGAGCAGCAGATGGATTTGAACCACCAACCTTTTGGTTAGCAGCCAAGCACTTTAACCACTGCACCACCAGGGCTCACTAAGAGATATGTTTCTATAATTACCATAAGTACTATACTGGTCCTATGGTACTTGTTGCATGACCTTGTAACTTTGCTTCTTGAAAGCACTTTTTTACACATCCAGTTTCCACTGCCACATCTCTATGTGGAGCTCAAAAAGAGAAAAAGCAACATGTAAAATTGTAGGAATGGAATGAAACATAACATTGAGTTGATTTTATTTCCTTCTGTTTAATCCCATCTACATTACTACTAATAATCCTAGTAGTAATCTGTACTACTTACTGATCACTCAGTATGTGCCAGGCATTTTGTTGCTTTACATGCATTATTTTAATTAGTCCTCCCAACAACCTCATGAGCTAGATTTGAGAATCATTACTACTTTACATTGAGGAAACAAATGTAGAGAGTCAAGTAGCTTGTAAGTGTCAAAGCCAGGATTCAAACACATAATTTAACGTCACATTCTTAATCATTAAGCCATTCTGCCTTGACTTTTATGCCTCTCTTAGGCTCTTGTCCTGGCACTACAACACTCTTTCTCCCTGTTTTCCATCCACCTCACTACCTACCTTCAGTCCTTTACCCCATCAGGTAATTAAAGAAACCAAATGGTGATATTTAATTAAAAACAACCACCTAAAAAGAAATGAAAGCTAAAAATACACAAAACATGAATTCTTTTCTCATTATCCCATATTTGGAAATATATGTGTTTCTCTTATGATGGTTCGAAAGCAAAGCCAATCAGTCTTTTTCCTTACATATTCCACACTAGGCCTAGTACAGGTTTAAATGACAGCATTTCTTGGACTTTCTCATGGCATTTTGTTAGAAGGCTGGTTTCTGAAGGTTTGGACTTTGCCAAGAACAGAGCTATAAGATGATTTCAGGCCATTGATAGTTTGTGGCAGCCAATGCAGCAGGACTCCTCATAGCCCCCCAAGGAGAAAGGCAGCAAATAATGGAAGACTTACATGAGCAAGAATTTAAGAACTTGATTAAATGAAGTAGAAAACATAGAAATGGGCAATGCTTCCAGAAAAGATTGCAAAAATAAAAGAGACAATATAAATAACTCTTGAAAAAAAGGAATAAAGTACTCCCAAAGAAAGCTGCCCAGACTTACTATGAATGGAATGGTATTGTGAGTGCTTTTTAAAGAAGTGATACCATTGGATTAGAGGACTTCAGTTTGTTCCATTGGGTTGGGGGTGGTCTGAGAAAGGGAAGGTCCTCCATGTTTTAGAGTTGGATGGGATTTAAGAACATTGCTCCAGTTGAGGGAACAAGCAAAAACAACATGGATTTACAATGCGCTAATCCTGCATATGACTCTGCCCAGATGCCAGGCCTGAATTAAATTAGGATGGAAAATTTTGGTCTGCTCATTTCACTGCAACTCATCTATGTGAAGCACTTAAAGTATATGATATGGCAGATGTATTGGGACTATTACTAAGTCTTTTAGGGAATATATAAAACCTGTTTCTGAAATATTATTACTTAATATTTTTGCCAGTAATTTGCATAGTATCCATTAAACTGGAGTTGAGGCATGGTATTAGAGCCTCTAACAGGTTTTTCGTCTCTAAGCTCAGCCAGAGGTCTCTCCATAAGCATGCTGTGGCCTCCAGGCTCCAGCTACATGCCTGCTCCTTCTTGCCTACCTCTTAGCTTGTGCCAGCCTCTTTGGTGTCTTCTAGTTTTGCCCTCCACCTTTGTGTTGATGCTTGGATTTTTCTCTTGCTTTCTGGACCACCTTCGCTTAGAGAAAAAATTTCACTTACCACTTAACTCTGTGTCTGGCAGTTGTAAGTCTGTCTTGCCTACTCCAGAGCTCAGGGAAAATTCCTTGGACCCCAGTTAGGATGGAAACTTGGCCTGTCTTTCCCACTCAGAAAGAGAAAGGTGCTGCACAGTTACACATGCTTAAAATGGGTAGTCTATATGACATCCCTGGAGCTCCTGAGTGGTGCAAAGGGTTGACACACTCGGTTGCTAACTGAAAGTTTAGAGATTTGAGTCTACCAGAGGTGCCTCAGAAAAAAGGCCTGGTGATCTACTTCCAAAAAAATCAGCCATTGAGAACCCTAGGGAGAACAGTTTTACTCTGATTGACACATGTGAAGCCACCATGAGTTGGAATCGATTTGAGGCCAGCTGGTTAATATGACAGCTCTTTTTACCGATGTATGCCTAATTTACTTCTGTTGCTTAGAAATCCCTTTACTCCTGAGAATCACAGATCTTATTGCCATTGAGTTGATTCTGACTCATGGTGACCCTGTAAGACAGAGTAGAACTTCCCCATAAGGTTCCCAACACCATAATCTTTATGGAAGCAGACTGCCACATCTTTTTCCCGTGGAGAGACTGGTGGATTCAAATCCCTGACCTTCTGGTGAGCAACTGAGAGCTTTAACACCTTTGCCACCAGGGCTCCTTCAGAATCACAGATAGGGTTCTCTTTTCTTTTTTCTCCTAATTCAGTCATCTATTTCCTTGTACATCATTTTTTTATTCCCATCCCACTTCAAATTTTCTTATAAGCCGAGAACTCATCCAAGTGGGTACCTGGTATTATGTCAAGGTGATGTCCATTGCTTAGGAAGGAGGATCCACTTCCCAAGCAGCAAAGGAAAGCCAAAAATTGCCAGCAGCAACTAGAAGCTAGGAGAGAGGCATAGAACAGTACCTCTCTCAAAGCCCTCAGAAGGAATCAACATGACTGTGACCCTAAATTTGGACTTCCAGCCTCTAAACTGTGAAAAAGTAAATTTCTGTTCTTTGAACTCACCCAGTTTGTGGTGGTTTGCTATGGTGGCCTTCAGAAACTAAGGCAGAGAGCAATAAGAGTATCACTTCTCCTGAACAGCACATCTCCCCCACTACCCTGGGTTATCTACTTCTTGAAAATATTTCTTCTAATAATTTAAAATGTAAACAACAATTGGACACAGTCAACAACTAGTAGATTTTTCTAACTTGTGGCTGCTTTGATGGGGCAAAAGGTATCAAATTGTTAATATATGGAATGATATACAACAATAAACCAGTACGGAGAAAAAAATAGGATTAGATTGATTGGCACAAGTTTAAAAATTCCGTTAAAAAATCTAAGTTGCTAGATCAAAAGTATTAAAATTTAAATGGAAAGATTCTGAGCAATAAATTTCATAGAAATTGGGGTATTCAAATGCCTTTGCCACTAGTTGGGTGAATTTGGTCAAGTCACAGAATTTAACTTATTTGTATGGTACATCTGTTTATAAATTTTTATTTCTTTAAGTGGAGATAATGCCTGTTATAGTAAAACAAATAATGAATTGAAACATTAACTATAATTCAGGGAAGAAGAAAATGAGTGCTAAGTAGTTACACAAGCAAAGAACCAGAGGAAGAAGTGATTCAAGGATAGGGGAGACATTCCAGAAGAGACGACATTAAAGTTGAGCCTTAGTGGATGAGTATGCCTTCTGAAGGAAAACGGAGGAAAGACTGGGAGAGTATGAACAAAATTATGAAGACACTTGTGTTCGGTAAACACAAGTATTATCAAGGGCTAGAGTGTACATGCATGAAATTAAACAGAAAGTGAAGTTGACCCTAAAATATAGAAAGTCTTAAATGATAATCTAAGAAAGTTGGTTTGTATTCTTTAGGTGATATAGAAAATTTTTTCTGTTCCTAGTTTATGTATTATATAATAAACAACAAAGGAAAGAAAAAACAAAAAACCGGTAATCACTATCCTGACACCTGTGAACATCAATCATTTTTGTGTTCTCTTATTGTATGCTGTCCTAAATTTTTCTAGTGCTACTGTAACAAATACCACAAACGGTGGCTTTAAGAACAAATACTTATTTTCTTACATGTCAGGAGGCTGGAAGTCCAAACTAAGGACTCCATCTTTAGGGGATGGCTCTCTCTCTATTAGCTCTGGGGGAGATCCTTGTGTCTTCCAGGTTCTATAGCCCTGTGTTCCTCGATTTCTTGTGATAGATCCATGTGACCTCTATCTTCTCCCGTTTGAACTTGCTTGTATTTGTGTCTAATCTGCTCTTTTTATAACTCAGAAATGTTTAGGTTTGGAAGATACCCTACACTTATATGGCCTCATTAACATAACAAAGAAAAGCCTAGTCCCAAACAAGATTTTATCCACAGGTATAGAAGTTAGGGTTCCAGCACATGTTTTGGGGAGATGTGATTCAATCCATAACATATGCATATATGCTTTTTATATGTTGTTAGGTGCTGTCAAGTTGGTTCCAACCCATAGCAACCCAATGCTGGTCCTATGCCATCCTCACAATTGTCACAATCCTCACAATCGTTGCTATGTTTGAGCCCATTGTTACAGCCATTGTGTCAAACCATCTCACTGAGAGTCTTCCTCTTTTTTGCCGATCCTCTGCTTTACCAAGCGTGATGTCCTTCTCCAGGGATTGGTCCCTCCTGATAACATATCCAAAGTATGTGAGAAAAAGTCTCATCATCCTTCCTTCTAAGGAGCATTCTGGCTGTGCTTCTTCCAAGATAGATTTGTTCATTCTTTTGGCAGTCCATGATATATTCAATGTTCTTCGTCATCACCACAACTCTTCTTCAGTCTTCTTTATTCATTGTCCAGCTTTCACATGCATATGAAGTGACTGAAAACATCATGACTTGGGTCAGGTACTCCTTAGTCTTGAAAGTGACATCTTTGCTTTATAACACTTTAAAGAGGTCTTTTGCAGCAGACTTGCCCAATGTCGTTTGATTTCTTGACTGCTGCTTCCATGAGTGTTGATTGTGGATCCAAGTGAAATGAAATCTTTGACAACTTCAATTTTTTCTCCATTTGTCATGGTGTTGCTTATTGGTCCAGTTGTGAGGATTTTTGTTTTCTTTATGTTGAGGTGTAATCCATACTGAAGGTGGTGGTCTTTGATCTTCATCAGTAAGTGCTTCAAGTCCTCTTCACTTTCAGCAAGCAAGGTTGTGTCATCTGCATAATGCAGATTGTTAATGAGACTTCCTCCAGTCTTGATGACACGTTCTTCTTTATATAGTCCAGATTCTCAGGTTATTTTCTTAGCATACAGGCTGAACAAGTATGGTGAAAGGATACATCCCTGACACATACCTTTCCTGACTTTAAAGCATGCAGTATCCCCTTGTTCTGTTCGAAGAACTGCCTCTTAGTCTAAGTATAGCTTCCTCATGAGCTCAATCAAGTGCTCTGAAATTCCTATTCTTCTCCATGTTATCCATAATTTGTTATGATCCACACAGTCGAATGCCTTTGCATAGTCAATAAAACACAGGTAAACATCCTTCTGGTATTCTCTGCTTTCAGCCAGGATCCATCTGACACCAGCAATGATATCTCTTGTTCCACGTCCTCTTCTGAATCTGGCTTGAATTTCTGGCAGTTCCTGTCAATGTACTGCTGAAACTGCTTTTGAATGATCTTCAGCAAAATTTTATTTGCATGTGATGTTAATGATATTCTTCAGTAATTTCCACATTTTTTGGATCACCTTTCTTTGGAATGGGCATAAATTTGGATCTATCTCAGTTGGTTGGCCAGGTAGTTGTCTTCCAAATTTCTTGGCATAGGTGAGTGAGCACTTCCAGTGCTGTATTTGTTGAAACATCTCAAAGGGTATTCTGTCCATTCCTGGAGCCTTGTTTTTCTCCAATGATTTCAGTGCACCTTGGACTTCTTCCTTCAATACCATCAGTTCTTGATCATTTGCTACCTCCTGAAATGATTGAACATTGACAAATTGTTTGGGCACAGTTACTGTGTGTTTTCCTTCCATCTTCTTTTGGTGCTTCCTTTGTCATTCAGTATTTTGCCCATTGAATACTTCAATATTGCAACTAGAAGCTTGAATTTTTTCTTCAGTTCTTTCACCTTGAGAAATGCCAAGCATGTGCTTTCCTTTTGGTTTTCTAACTCCAGGTCTTTGCACATGTCATTATAGTATTTTATTTTGTCTTCTTGAGTCTCCTTTTGAAATCTTCTGTTCAGCTCTTTTATTTCAATATTTTTTTCCTTTCTCTTTAGCTACTTGACATTCAAGAGCAAGTTTCAGTGTCTCTTCTGACATCCATTTTGATCTTTTCTTTTTTTCCTGTCTCTTTATCAACCTCTTGCTTTCTTCATGTATGATGTTCTTGATGTCATTCCACAACTCCTCTGGTCTTTGGTCATTAGTGTTCAATGTGTAAATCTATTCTTGAGATGGTCTCTAAATTCAGGTGGGATATACTCAAGGTTGTACTTTGGCTCTTGTGGACTTGTTCTAGTTTTCTTCAGCTTCAGCTTGAATTTGCCTATGAGCAATTGATGGTCTGTTCTGCAGCTGGGCCCTGGCTTTGTTCTGACTAATGGTACTGAACTTTTCCATTGTCTCTTTCCACAGATGTTGTCAGTTTGATTCCTGTGTATTCCATCTGGTGATGTCCACATGTATAGTCACTGTTCATGTTGTCGAAAAAAGGTGTTTGCAATGAAGTTACTGGTCTTACAAAATTCTATCATGGGGTCTCTGGCATCGTTTCTATATCCAAGGCTGTATTTTCCAACTACTGATCCTTCTTCTTTGTTTCCAACTTTTGCATTCCAATCACCAGGAATTATCAATGCATCCCGATTGCATGTTCCATGAATTTCATACTGCGGAAGTTGGTAAAAATCTTGTTTCTTCATGTTTGGCCTAGTGGTTGGTTGGTGTAAATTTGAATAATAGCCATATTAAGTTTTATATAGTTGTCATCATTGTGTTCATGTATGTGTATACATTAATTCAGCCTTAGAAACTCTACCTCATAATACCAAAAAACCGAATGAAACCCGTTGCCATTGAATTGATTCTGACTCATAGAACAAAGTAGAACTGCCCCATAGGCTTTCCAACGAATTTGAACCATCGACATTTTGGTTAGCAACCAAGCTCTTAATCACCGTGCCACCTTTACAAGTTTGTGCAACAATTACCACTATATAATTCCTGTAAATTTTAGTCACCACAAAAAGAAGCCCTATATGCATATGCAATCATTCTACATTGTCCTCTCCCCTAATCCCTAGAACCCTCTAATCTACTTTGTCTATTCTGGACATTGCATGTGAATGGAATCATACAACATATGGTGTTTTATGACTGAATTCTTTGCCTTAGCATAGTGTTTTCAAGGTTCATTTACATTGTAGCATGTATCAATACTTCATTCCTTTTTATAGCTGAATAATATTCCATTGAATGGATATACTGCATTTTGTTTATCTATTCATCAATTGTTGGACATTTGAATTATTTCTGTTTCTGTATATTGAGATGATCATTTTTTTTGTCCTTTATTTTGTTAATATATTTTATTATATTGAGTGATTTTTATACATTGAACCAACCTCATGGATACATCCCAGTTGGTCATGATGTATAATCTCTTTCCATATATTGCTGCATTCAGTTTCCTAGTTGGGAATTTTTGTATCTATATTTATGAGATGAATGTAATTTTCTCTTCTTGGAATGCCTTTTTCTGGCTTTGGTATTAGGGTAATACTGGCCTCGTAGAATGAGTTGGGAAGTGTTTTCACCTCTTTTACTTTTTTTTAGAAGAGTTCGTGAAAGATTGGTGCTATTTAGTCTTTAAACAACTGGTAGTATTCATCATTGAAGTCATGTGGTCCTGGACTTTTCTTTGTGGAAAATTTTTTAGATCACCAATTCAAGCTCTTTACTTGTTCTATTTAAATTTTCTGTATCTTCCTGAGTCAGTTTCAGTAGTTTGTATCTTTCTGGGAACTTTCCCATTTCATCTAGGTTATCTAATTTTTTGTCATACAATTATTCATAGTATTCCTTCATCATCCTTTTTATTTCCAGAAGATCAATAATAATGTTTCCTCTTTCATTCTCGGTTTTAGTAATTTGCATCTCTTTTCTCTCTCTTTTTTCCTTTGTTCAGTCTAATTAAATTTTTTGTCAAGTTTGTGGATCTTTTAAAAGAACCAACTTTTGAGTTTGTTTGCTCTCTCTGTTGTTTTTCTATTTCATTTATTTCCGCTCTAATTTTTGCTAGTTCCTTCTTTCTTTGCGATTATTTTGTTCTTTTTCTCCTTTCTTTAAGCTGAAGTTTAGGCTATTGCTTTGAGGTCCTTCTTTTTTAGTATAGACATTTACAGCTACAATTTTCCCTCTAGGTAATGCTTTTGCTGTATCACAGAAGTTTTGGCATGTTGTGCTTTCATTCATCTCAAAGTATTTTATAATTTCCCTTGTGATTTCTTCTTTAGCCCTTTGGTTATTTACAAATGTGTTGTTTAGTTTCTACATATCTATGAATTCCCCACATTATCTTTTTTATTGATTTTTATTTTCATTCCACTGTGGTCAGAGAACATACTTCATCTGATTTCAATCCTTTTAAATTTATTAAGACTTAAAAAAAAATTGTTTTTCTTTCTTAACATATGATCTACCCTGCAGAATGTTCCATGTGCACTTTTAAAGAATGTGTATTCTACAATTTTTGGGTGGAATGTTCTATAGATGTTCATTAGGACTAGTTGGTTTAAAGTGTTCAAGTGTTTTATTTTCTTCTTGATCTTCTGTCTAGTTGTTCTTTCCATTATTGAATGTGAGAGGTTGAAGCCTCCAGCTATTATTGTTGAATTGTACATTTCTTTTTCAGTTCTGTCCTTTTCTCCGTATGTTTTTGGGCCCTATTGTTAGGTGCAAATATGTTTATAATTGTTATATCTTCTCGATGAATTGACACTTTTATTGTTTTAAAATGTTCTTCTTTGTCTCTAGTAACAGTTTTTGTCTTAAAATCTACATTGTCTGATATTAATACAATCACTCCAGCTCTTTTTGGCTACTATTTGCATGGTGTACCTTTTCTGTCCTTTTCCTTTCAACCTCCTTGTGTCTTTGAATCTAAAGTGTGTCTCTTGTAGATAGCATATAGTCAGATAATTTTTTAAAAATCCATTCTGCCAACCTCTACCTTTTGATTGGAATGTTTGATCTATTAACATTTAATGTAATTACTAATAAGGTAAGATTTATATTTTGCTATTTGTTTTCTATATGTCTTTTGCTTTTCTGTTCCTTAATTTCACCAGCACTTCCTTCCTTTGTGTTAATAGCTATTTTCTAGTGTACCATTTCATTTCCCTTGGGATTTCTTTTACTACCCATATTTTTGGAGTTGTTTTCTTAGTGGTTGCGCAGAGGATGACAATGAACATCTTAATTTATAACAACCTAATTCATATTAATGCCAACTTAATTACAATAGTTTATAAAATTTACTCCTCTATAGCTCCATTCCATTCATGTCCTTTGTGCTATTATTGTTATATAAATGGTGTATTTATGCACTGTGTTCCATCAAAACAGATTTATAATTTTTGCTTTACGCAGTTAGTTGTCTTTTAAATCAGATAGGGGGAAAAAAGTTACAAACAAATATACATTTATATTGTCTTATATATTTACCTATATAGTTACTTTTACCAGTAAACCAAAAACCAGTGCTCTCTACCAAATTGCCATTTTAATTCAGCCTGAAGGACCCCCTTCAGCATGTCTTGTAGGATAGGTTGAAGAGCAATGAATTCTCTCAGTTTTTATTTATCTGGAATATCTTAATTTCTTTTTCTTTTCATCAAAATAAAAACTTTGAAAATATTATGCTAAGTGAAAGAAACCAGTCATAAAAGGCCACATATCATATGATTCTATTTATAAAAAATGTCTAGAATAGGCAAATTCATAGAGACAGGAAGTAGATTGGTGGTTGCCAAGGGCTGAAGATGAGGAGGAAATGAGGAGAGACTGCTAATGGGTGTGGGGTTGCTTTTTAGGGTGATGAAAATATTCTGGAATTAGATAGTGTGATGGTTGCACAACTCTGTATATACACTAAAAACCACTGAATGGTACACTTTAAAATGATGAAATTTGTGATCTGTGAATTACATCTCAATAAAGCTGTTATAAAAAAAGGAAATTAGTCAACGTAAGTGAGTTTAGTATATAACTGAGGTATTAAAGAACAGTGTTAGAAAGGAAAGATAATTTTAAAAATGATATCGGGTCTATATACTTTATAATTTTGAAAAAGTATTAATTTTTATCCAGACTATACTTCAAAATAAATTTCAGAGAGATTAAAGATGTAAATATTAAAATAGAATCAGAGGAAAAATAAAACAAAGAGGTAGAAATAAATGCTTATGAAGATATAATAAATTTATATGCTTAGAAACAGTAGAACGGATCACAAATTAAGTGATTGATGTAAAACTTTATGTCTGGCTACATAAAAATGACCAGATTAAAAATGGCTATGTAAAAATTAAGAAATATTTGATATACATAGAAATAATGATTATAAAAAGAAAAATAACAAATAGGCAAAGAAGTTTGGAACAAATGTAACTGACAATGGGTTAATATCTTTATTGTAGAAAAAGTTATATAAATTGATAAAATACAAAAATAGAAATAGGGTGGAGAATGTAAATAAATAACTCACCAAAGCCACATAGTTCAAGGCAGGATAAAAGCTGTGTTACAACTTTCGCTGTGAAAAGGCTACATGCTATGGTCATACAGAGAAAGGAAATATTCCTTCAGAGGGAGAGAGTAAAGGTAACGTAAACAGGATGTGGGAAAAAGTTGAATCATGCATATAAACAAACACATGCACATTAAAATAATAATTACATATCCTTTCTCCCTATCTTAAATTAGCAAATATTGTAATTTCTGACACTGGTGTGAAAAAAAGGTGAGAGTGGTATATTTTCAAACATTATCAAGCTACATAGTGACATGAAAACATCACTCCTGGTTTTGAAGTTAGGCAAAATTAATATCAAATGATAAGCTGTGTGATTTGGGGTAACTAACAGTCTCTCGATCTATGTTATTAACCGTAAAATGGTAATGATTCCTAATGAGGTTACGTGCAAAGAATCTAGCAGAGTGCTTGGTGAGTAGTAGAGTTCAATAACAGCTGCTAACGTAAAGATTGATGGTTCAAAATCACCCAGTGGCTCCGAGGGAGAGAGCTAGTGATTTGCTCCCATAAAGTTTACAGCCTAGAAAACCCTACGGGGCAGTTCTACTCGGTCACGAAAGGTCACTATGAGTCAAAATTGACTTGACTACACCTAACAACTGCAACAACAGTGTAATATTACAGTTGGTTGTATAAATCAACGAGAGAAATTTAGTAATAAATATCAAGAACCACAAAATGTTCATATTATTTGATCTAGTAATTTTACTTCTGGAAATAAATTCTAAGGAAATAATTATTAAGAAGAAGAGAGAAAAAACTAGGCACAAAACTATTTTTGTGGCATTATCCATAATAGGAAATAATGTCCTAAATAGAGGAAAGGAATATGTAGCTGCCACAAAAAGTGATAATTGTGAAGACTATGTAGCTTTTTAAAAAAAAAAAAAAATCCAGTAAATATGAAGTGAGTACCACCTCTCATTGTACCACTGAGTGCTGCAGCCTGGTAGGAGAGGATACTGGAGAGGTGAAGGCCAGGCCAGCCACCCAGGGCCATTTGGAAGGAGAAAGGAGAAGCCGTTGAAATTTTTTAAGCAGAGTAATAATAATAAAAAAAAGTAATAGAATGATTCAATTTATATTTTGAAAAGATCAGTATGACTACAGTGTGGAAATGGGTTCATGAACATAATATTACATATTCACTATGCAAAAACATGCATATGAAGGAAAAGACTAAAGGAAATGAGCTTATGAGCAACTGTTCATCCAGTTAAAAAAAAAAAAAATCTGATTTTTGTCTTCTCTAACCCCCAGGCCAGCAAAGCCACACAACTTTACATTTATGACAGAAAGAGAGGTTTGTTTAATCCCCTTCTGTAGCTTTCTCTGTCCTGGTTTACTCCTCCGGTCATGCCAATTAAAGTTCTGTTCTTGGGCTGATGTCTCCTGTGCTGCCACCTAGTGGTAACTTCTAGGCTGTCAACCGGATTTAAGATTATGTCAAAATTTTGTTTCAGGTCAAATAATCTCAACACAATCTAGGAATTTGGTTGAAATTATTCTAGTAAATAACCTTAAAATATGTTTCCTAGACACCAGTCTTGGTTGCAAGTGGCTGGAAGATGAGCCTCGTGGCCTCTTGAAATCTCTTCCAACTCTCTCTTATGTGGTTTAAATTGGAAAAAAGAAAAACTTTTGAAACTGTGGAAATTTTATATTAATATGACATCATTCACAATAAAAATTCTGTTGGTTTGGGCTTTTAAAAAATCTCAATATTTAATAAAGATGGGAAGACAATAGGGGTTTTATAAAAAGAGTGATGATTTTCAGATAAATATAGATGTCATGGCTAAAATGTTAAAGTTGGCAAATTCAGTATTTTCTTTGCCAACTTGTTATTTCACAATACGAAGCTGCTCAAAGTAGATTATCAGATAATCCCCAGGACTCAACAATGGTGTATGTAGAGATTTAGAGAAAAATAATATTTTAATGTAAGAAAGACTGTGGTGTTTGCTAGTTAAGATTTAAAATAAGTGTGGTATAATACAAGGGTTCTGTTCCATAATATTAAAATATTTTTTTAACTAAGGAGAAATGTTGAACTTTTTTCAGAAGAAAAAAAATAGAGCGTACTGATCAAGTCAATGTAAAAAAAAAATTTTGAAACTTACCTTATGCATCTAATTTTTTTTTTTTTTGCTTTCTTTTTTCCTGCTTATTTATCAACTGGGAAAGACTATGAAGCAACCTTTTCTAGTTTTTAAATTCCCAGTTTTATTTCTCAATTTATAATGAGTTCATCCATATTTTAGGAAAGACAGAGGCTCTGAACTCAGATTGTCCACATTCCGATTTGGATTATGACCTTTAAAGGCACACATTCCCTGGGCAAAGAGTCTCACAGTCCTCACCTGCAAAATGGGATAAAACAAACCTACCTACTTCACAGAAATTTTGAAGGATTAAATAAAAAAAATGCTGCAAGGCACTAAAGACAGTGTCTGATACATAAGAAATGCTCAATAAATTTTAGCTAATATTATTACAAATGAAAAGGAATCTACCCTAAAGAAATAGAACTATAATTATTAAAGCATCATGATATTCAGGTATCTTCTACCAGGTCAGTGGTATGATTTCTGTAAAACTTTGTGTGCTTGTGTGTGCGTTTTGAATGATTGGCACCTACCTATAGAAATTTTTATTTTGGAGAAAGGATTATTATATATCTATGTTTTTTTTTTTTTTATGCCAGAGGCTGTTCTTCCTTAGATATTGATCTATGCAAAGTGTTCAGAAAAGAAACAAAAAAACGAGCTTGACCCAGAGCAAGACCTGTTATATTATAAAGTTCTAATTGAAAGGATATACAAAGAACTTGAGCAGTACATATTTAAAAGTTTATTGTTACTCCATGATATTTAAAACCACATTTTGCACAACATTTGGAGCTATGGCAAGCTACAGCTGCTAACCAAAAGATCAGCAGGTCAAATCCACTAGCCAGCCGCTCCTCAGAAACCCTATGGGGCAGTTTTACTCTGTCCTACAGGGTCGCTATGAGTAGGAATCGACGTGACAACAGTGGGTTTGGTTTTTATATGGTACAGCTTAAGTACAAAAACTAGAGAACAGCTCAAGGTGGAGGTAGACAGTGAAGAAGTTGTCTATGGAATATTCTTGAAGGCAGTACAGTTGCAAGTTTGGATTGTTGGAGAGAAATGGGTAAAGGGACTGTATGGACAATTGGTAGAGTGCTGAGTCTGACTCTGACCAAGGCCAGGTTTGTCAGAAAAGGCTTGATGGGTGGAAAAGGTGGAACCTCTTTTGGACTCTGAAGAACAGGGGAAGAATGTCAAGGTATCCAAGCAGGGGAGTTGGAGTGAGCAGAAGTATGGAATGTGAAATATGCAGGTGTTGTTTGGCTAAAGAAAGAGGGTCCAGATGGTGCAGAAGCAGCTGCTAATTACCAGAACTAAGTCTGGGACCCAAGAGTTCTGACTCCAGATGCGGTGCTCTTGAATTCAGGGCGGCACTGTTCATGGAGAGGGCTGCTATGTTTCATCCATTCAACACTTTATTTATGTAACTTATTATGTAGCAGAAACCGTTATAGACATTAGGATAAGTTAGGGAACATGACATAGCCCTTGCCCTCAAGGATCTTAGTGGAGTGATATGTGAATATGTAATTACAGTAGAGTGTGATAAGTGCTCATCTGGATATCTAGCAGAGGCTGAGAGCAAGGGTTTTGGCATTACCTAGCTCTGCAAACTTGTGTGAGTTATTTGCTCTTTCTAAGCCTCAGGTGACTCATCTATAAAATGGAGGCACTAATAAAACCTTTTTCATTTGAGTTGTTGTGGGATTTACGTGATATGATGCCAGCCAAGTTCTTAGCATAGTTCTAGCTTGTAGGTTGTTGTTGTTAGGTGCTGTTGAGTCAGTTCTGACTCATAGCAACACTATGTACAACAGAATGAAACACCCCCTGGTCCTGCACCATCCTTGCAATCATTGTTATGCTTGAGCCCATTGTTACAGCTGCTGTATCAATCCATCTCATTGAGGGTCTTCCACTGACCCTCTACTTTACCAAGCATGATGTCCTTCTCCAGAGACTGATCCCTCCTGATAACATGTCTAAAGTATGTGAGATGTAGTCTCGCCATCCTTACTCCTAAGGAGCAAAATGTTAGCTATTGGAAGAATTAACACAGAGGTATGGGATATAAGTGAAACAGTCCAACTATGGGAAGCCAAAGAAGATGCAATGAAAGATGTGACTTAGGTGAGACCCAAAGAAATGAGCCTGGTAAAGGTAGGGACACGGAAAGTGGAGAAAAAGCAGGAAGAGCAAACACAGAGTTCTAGAGGTGAGACAATAAAAGGCATGTTGAGAGAAAGAAAAAATAATGGATAAATGAACGCAAAATGGAGGCTGGAGAGAGAGGCAGGGCTTTGATCATGAAAGGCCTTATGTGATATAGTTCTTTAAACTCGACAAGCACACACCTGCCTCATGGCAACAGCCTGGTATTCCTTCTGGGTGAATGCTGTTCCTCCAGGTAGCCACATGCCCCCTCCTATAGTTCTTTCAGGCCTTTGCTCAAATGTCTTCTTATCAGTGAGGTTTTCCGTGATCATCCTGTATAAATACAGGGCTGTGTTTAAACATGTAGATTCAGGTCCCGCACTGCCATGATTAAAATTCCAGCTGTGCCCCTTACTAGCAGCAAGCTACTCAACATCTCTACGCTTCGCTTCCGTTTCCTTAAGTGTGAAGTGGGGATAACAATAACCCTGAAGCAGAGGGTGGTTATTAAAAGGATTAAGCAAATTGATAGTTGTAAAGCACTGAGAATGCCTGCCACATAATAAGTACTCAGCGAGTATCATCTGCTATTATTATGATTACTGTTACTTTTATTATTATTCCAAATAATAATAGAGGTCATTACACAGTTAAAGTCCGCACTCCTTTTCAGTCTCTAAAAACCTCTGCCCTGGGAAAGCTGCAGAGACGTAGAGTTCAATGGGAAGAAGGATTTATTTTTGGTTTTTGTTTCTATAATTATAAAATATATCAAGCACATCACAATTATATGCAATTATATAATAAATACCTTTATACCCACTGCCCAGATTAAGAACTAAAGCATTACTAATACAGTGGAAGAACCTTAAGGTATTTTGACTCTGATTTCTTTATTATTATTCTATAGTGGCTTTTCCCAAGTGAACCACTCGGAAGCTACTTCTGTAGGATGTTCCCAGGTATTTATTATGTAGAGAAAAGGTTGGGAGATTGAGTTCAAATTAGTTCGGGAGGTATGGGATTTTAACAAAGTAAAACAGGCTACTTTTCTGCGGAATTATTCAAAGCCTCCCAAACTAAACAGAGGACCTGCTTTCAATGGCATGTCTTTTGGGACGAGTGTTTTATGCAAAACATTTTGAGAAAGGTTAATCTGTGTTATACTACAGCATTAACTCCTTCCCCCGCTCCCCGCTTCCCGCAAAAAAAAAAAAAAAAAGCCCAGAAACCTGATCATTTTCACATCATCCAAAGAGGATGGGTTAATTTCATATACTGAGTAAAAAAAAAAAAAAAAAAGGCTTAATAATTAGTAATCACAGTGCCAAGAGTATCAGAGCCAAATGGGTAGTTCGACTTTAATAATCACGGAGGACTCTATGGCCTGATTATTTACATTCCAATTTTCTCCATATTCTTGGCACTATATTCCATCCACATTTTCCCTGATCTTGATATTTCCTTATTTTTAATTGTCATGAATAGCATGTGATACTGTAATCTCAAAACTCTCATGAAACAAGGCTGGGCATAAATGCATTAAACTCAAATGAAGTATACCAAATTGTCTTCACTCAAAAATGTTAACTGTTGACAATGCTGATTTAATGACAATATTGAACATTTCTTTTGGTTCTTTCCAAATTTAACATTGATTAATACTGAGAAGATTGGGCCGTTAGTATTGACGAAAACCAGAAATTGGACTGCAGCCACACCATACTTATAAATCCAGTCATTTCAAGGTTATGTTGTGGTAGAAGTCCGGGTCAGTGATGATCTGATGGATTGGAAGATGGGTGGGAAAAACTTCTTGGAGCAGTTGGTCCTTGAGCTGTGATTTAAAGAGGAGAAAGTTGTGGTTTGGTTGTTGTTCCATAGATATGGAAAAAATTGAGCCAAGGCTCACGGCCAGGAAAGGAAGAACAAGTGGAAGGAACCACATGACAATAAATTTAGTTGGACTGGAAGGTGAAGGCTAGGTTAGAGCAGGAGATGAAAACAGTCAGAGAGGGCGGGTCAAGCTCAGAGAAGCTGGAAATTTGTGTTTGACTCAAAATGTAATAGGAGACCATTAGAGGATATGGTCAAGATGATGAATAAGGGAAACAAAAAGAAAAAAGGAATGGCTTTAGAAATGGTAGCCCTATGAGCATAATTTATGTACCTATAAATATATATTATATAGTCTATTTGAAAACAAGTAGACCATATTTGTGGAATGGACAGATACATGAATGATAAGTGAACAAGTAGTTACACTGATGGAGGTGAACAATTCAATTTACAGAACCCAAGAAAGGAGGTTAAGTGCCCAGGGTGAGTGGTTTGTCAGAGACTTCCAGTGGGAAAGTAAAGACAAATAATAATAATAGTATATATACATCTTTCTATGTGACAGGAACTGCTCTGATAGAACTACAGTGAAAGTGGTAGATAATGCCCTTCCCTTTAGGGAGCTTAAAATCTAGAGGGAACACATTTACGTCTGTTCAATCAGTACTTACTGAGCACCTAATACTTCCCAGACTATGGCATGCACTGGTGGTAGGACAAAATAAATAGTTCTCATTGAGCTTATTGTTTATTAAGATATAGAGAAGTAAGAAAGCAATTAAAATATCATGTAAAAAGGGTGTCTGTAGGATAAGTAGAGGGAGCCAGAGCTAGGCTACAGGGTTGGACAACTGTGTAGAGTATGAGCACATCACTGAACATGCACAGAGATGGAGAAAGTTGTGTTTACCACAGCACAAGGAGTAAGATTATGGCACTGTTGTTATCTACCCACCAGTTGGCCACTGATTCATGATGACCCCATGCACAATGGAACAAAACACTACCCTGTCCTGTGCCATCTTTCCTGTGATCAGTAGGGTTTTCATTGGTTGCTTTTCATAAGTAGATTACCAGACCTTTCTCGGTTATGATAGGAAGGACTATTTTTAAAAGTATCCAGATAGCGGTGAGTAAGACCTTCAAGAGGCATACTTCTTTGACAATGATGCCTCTAAATTAGATTCTAAAGATGCTGAGGCTAATTAGGGCTTCTCTTTGCTGAAGTGAGGATGCAAATCTGATGCTAGAGGAAACTGTTCACAACAACAGAAGAGAAGTTGGCTACCACAAGCGTTTTTCCTTCTCTTACTCCTCTGCAGTATCTGGGTGGTGCACATGGTTAGTTAATGCACTCTCTGCTAACTGAAAGATTGGTGGTTAGAGCCCAACCACCGGTGCTTCAGAAGAAAGGCTTGGCAATCTACTTCTGAAAAATCAGTCATTGAAAATTCTATGAGCACAGTTCTACTCCGACACACACAGGGTCTCCATGAGTCAGAATCCACTGATGGCAACTGGTTTACTCTTCCCCACATAGCATATGGCCTCCTTTCTATGCAAGTACTAAAGATTATTGATTTGAAGAGGCACCTACTGTTGGCTTGTTTTTATTGGTCTTGATTCTGTTCTGTTGCATTGTGTTATTAGCGCACTTACGTTGGGCATCTAACACATATTGTTGGGTAGAGGAGAGGAGTGGGCACTGTTTGAAGATGAAGTAGTCAGGAATGATTAAAAAAAAAAGACGACTATATTTCCAAGGGTCGGGCTCCAGAAAGAAGCCCTAGTGGAGCACCAGTTAAGCGCTCAGCTACTAACCAAAAGGTTGGCAGTTTGAACCCACTAGCCACTACATGGGAGAAAAGACCTGGAGAGCTGCTTCCGTAAAGATTACAGCCTAGGAAAGCCTATGAGGCAATTCTACTCAGTCCTATAGGGTCACTATCAGTCGGAGTCAACTTGACAGCACACAACAACAGGTGCCAGACGAAGTTCTTGCTGGTCCTTCTTTAAACCCATTCACCAATATGGCCTTAAAATGACCTGTTATTGCAGTCTAGCTGCCTACAAACACCGTCTGAAGTAGATAGGATGCTGTTGGAGAAGAGGAAGCCAGGAAAAGTCAGGAAGTCCCGCATGTACTTTCCAGTGTTAGAACTTAACGTAGCTTAAGAAAAAGGAGATTGCTTTTCTCCCTCACATATAATTAAAACCTTGGGAACGGGTAGACCCGGGACACATACCATGGTGTCAGGGTTCTCTTTCTCTACTGGTCTCTGCTTTTCTTTAAAATTGGTGTCTTTCTCTCCTACACTGGACAGCTTTCTTCATGCTGCCAGGAAAGATGAAAACAGTAGGTCCAGATGACATTTTTGTTACGACCCAAGATTGCAAAGGAAGCTGAGAACATCACCCCCGTTATGTTCAGCAGAAAAGTCCAGGGAGAAGTCTGATTGACCACTTCTGATCATGTGACCATCCCTAGACCACTCACAAGTTAGGGTTAATGGAGTTTTCTGTTTTACCAAGCTTAGGTCATTTTTTTTACTCCGTGCACTGGAAAGCTGTGTTAATCTTT
Organism: Loxodonta africana; assembly: GCF_030014295.1. NCBI lineage: Eukaryota > Metazoa > Chordata > Mammalia > Proboscidea > Elephantidae > Loxodonta > Loxodonta africana. The sequence goes on along the minus strand of NC_087345.1, from coordinate 110,648,148 downwards.
CCTTCCCCTCAAAATACATGGAATGTAGAAAGGGTGGCTGTTCCAATGGGAAGACCCTGGTGTTCAAAAATAATTTAAAAAAAAAGGGTAAAATCATGACTTTCATATAGACATATAAGTGAATATGTGTTTAAGATTTTATTTTACTCAGTAATCAGTGAAGAAACCAGGCACGTGCTATAACCAGTTCAAAAAATAATCTGAAAAGCAGAGACATCTATAGAGTGGGGATATTGAAGTGACTGTACTAGTGGACACAAAATTCTTTTTTTCACATTTGGGGGATGGAAGTCAATTAAACCTCTATTACATAAAAAAAAAATTTTAAAGATGAGAATTATATGGCATTGCTATCAGCCACCTACAATTTATAGTTTTAAAACAGCTCCCATAGACCCAGGAGCTGATAAACCAGAGACATTCCCTCCAGAGTCTAGACTGTGCATAGTTTTCTGCTGAAGAACACATTTTCTCCCTACACTAGGAAGACAAACAACATGTATTCACTAAACAAGGGATGCAGTATTTGAAGGAGGACTATTTCCCCTTCTAACTCCAGGTGGTACGAGCAGAAAACTTACTCAAATTCGGTTGCAGTAAGTAATCTATTGGTTCATTGAAATAGGACCTGTGCCTCGGTTGTCTCTTTGTCCTCTGGCTTAACGCATACGAAAAACTCATTGCCATCAAGTCGGTTTCTCTGGAACAATAAAAAAGCATTCCCACCTCACCTTGATGTTACACATGTATAACCTAGAACCATTTTTGGAGCTCTTAGCTCTCAGCTAGCAGAAAAGCCCTGTAATTTTATCAGTGCAAAATATATTGCATATACTTAAAACATTAGAATCTTGGGGTTTTGTTTTAGATTACCCAAAGTTAACTGGGCACTGGGTTTACTGGGAAGGTTAACTTTAGTTCAAAATAGATATTATTTATGTACCACTTGGCTACAACAACACTAAACGAGTATGAGGGATTATTCTTATTGTCGTTATAATTACACTGAAAGTTGATAGAAGCTCTCTGGGATTTGCCTTAAACTACAGGCTATGTTGAGTGCAAGGAAATGCAAATTCCAATTCCAACCAGTAAGATGTTTTGAGAGGATCCAATCACTTTCAACAAATGAGTTGTATTTACTAGCCAATAGGCTACTACTAGGAGTCCCTGAGTGGTGTGAGCAGTTAAAGTGTTTGGCTGCTAACCAAAATCTTGGAGGCTTTAGTCCACCCACTTCCATCTCAGAAAAAAGACCTGGTGATCTACTTTCAAAAAATCAGCCATTGAAAATCCTGTGGGGCACAGTTCTTCTCTGACACACACGGGGTCACCATGCCTCAGGGGTGACTTGATGGCAACTGGTGGAGGCTGCTACCTGGACAACTCTCAAAGATAAACATGAACTCAATATAAAATAATGGTTAAAAACTTGTAAGGAACAACAACAACAACAAAAAAAAAACATAAGGAGAAGCTGGATTCAGCAGTCTCCAGAAGGAAGTAGCGTGCGTACTGCAGACCCAACACTCCAACTGTGGAGAGCAAGACTGCCAGTAGGTTAAGGTAATGTGTTTTGACTTTTACTTTTCACTCTAATTGCCTTTTGATTGTGACACCATAGGAGAAAGTGATATCAGGACAGAGCCAGACAAGCAGCATAATAGTTATCCAAGAGAGAGGGCAGAATTCAATCTACCTTTAGGGTCACAGAGTAGCCTTCATTGCTAGGGCACGAGAATCCATGTGACTCTCAGAAAATGTGGAACAAACACAACTATAGTGAGAACTATATCCAGTTGCAGGGACATGGTCTTGTTGTCTAACACAGTAAAAGGTAAAAATATACCCCCCTCCCCACCCATTCAGTGAGTCAATAAAGTATGTTCAGCCATTACAATAAGATTTGTGTTTGCCTTTGGTCAATAAAATATTTTTTAGGCATAGATTTCTTTCGAAAATTCACTTAATATAAAATGGAAAGATAGCTTTGAACAGAGCAGAATTTTTTGCAATAAGATTAAGTTCTATAAAAATGCAAGCATATATATAACTGATTTAAAAAGGTAGAGCTTTAGACTTTCTGAGGGAAATCTGGGAGAATTCAACTTGCTTTAGCAAACAGTGCTTTCAAAATCAAGTTAAGCCAGCTCCTTGAGGAGCTGCCCTATTATCCGCAGCTGCCCTTCCTTTCAATCCCAGGCTGGTTTCCAAAGGGAGAAAAGCTGAAAATAAAATCAGGCCTGGGCTCATTCTCTCCACAGCGCCCCCCGGTGACGAGAGACATTCTTCTTCCTGAAATCAAGTGGCTCTCAATGGAAATTCTTTCTTCTTGTCCAGGTGCTTTAAACAAATAAATAAGTAACCCAAAGTCACCCAGAGATGAAAACCTGTTGAAAAGAAACGATGACGGCACATTCATTGTTCGCCCCTGCGTGGGCAGTGTCTACAGGAACAGGCTGAGTGGGCACACACATCTGTTAGCTGGGGAAATAATTAACTGCCGAAATCATCTCTGACTGCTTAATGAAGGAGTGAAACTGCTCCCAGTGTGCCAAACGTCCACAGAGAAGATCAGCACGCTCCAGGGACGGCGGGAGGGAGAGCGAGACTTGGAAAAACTGAATATTGGAGTTTTGGAGCAGGTTGAGAGGTAACAGGAGGGGAAAGATTTCATCTCCGAGGTGGTCCCATTTTAAATACGTTTTAGACTCCTTACAGAAAGTGGCTCTCTGTATACGTTTACACACCCGCCTGCCAGCACTCCCGCATCCTGCTCTGCCGCCCTCCTTTTAAAGCAACAGCTGCTCATTCATGGGACTGTGCAAACACCTGGGCTGCTGGGCTGTGTGTGTGTATGTGTGTGTGTGTGAGAGAGAGAGAGCACTGTATGGGTTCAGTGGAATATAAGGTGGTAGGATTATAGTCAGCCTTCGAAGATGCCATGAAGAACCGAAGCTGTTAAAATGATGCCCTCACAGGGAAGTAGAGTGAAGCAGGGTTGTCTCAGATCTATGATTTCACTGAACTTGCTCAAAGCAAGAGAAAACTAGTTTTAGCAAAGATATTTATTCTGAGCGAGGCTTTATTGCAACATTTGCAAGCTGTGGCATACGTAGTACAGACTCAGGAGTCAGATGAAGTTCATCTTGAATCCCAGCATGATAGTTATCCGAGAGAGAGGACAGACTTTAATCTACCTTTGGGTTCACAGAGTAGATTTCATTGCTTGGGCGTAAGAATCCATGTGATTCTTGGAAAATGTGGAACAAACACACTGTGATGATCACACTACTTACCAGCTATGTGATTTTGGGCAAGTTCTCTAATCTGTTTAAGGCAAGGTTGCCTTATCTATAAAATGGGATAGATAGTATTATCTGCTTGGAAGGATTAAATGTATGGAATGAGAAGGAAGTAGTAAGTGTATAATAAGCTCAGTGAAAACAATAAATATCTCTATTTGTTGGTTTGACTTTGTACCCATTTATTATTTCTGATATACTTATAATGTTATGAAATTTCCAATTCTTGAGGAAGATGGACTCTCTTACTGTGTCATATATTAAAAAAAAAAAAAATCCCGTTAAAAATCCTGTCTGCTTTCTAATTTCACCTGCAGATAGCCGTGATTTAACTCATAGGTATAGTCTTGTATCCTACATTGACTCGAGGGTTCTACTATAACTCCAGATGAATGAAAGAAAGAGTAATGTGAATATAGAATTTCTAAACCTAACATGGCATGGTTTGTTATTGTTTTGCATTTATTTTGTAGAACGTGGACCTCAACAGAGCCACTTCTCAGCAGTTTTCAGTGACAACCCAACCCAGTGAACAGTCACCATCAGTTACCTTAACTCAAATGGAAGATGATGGACTATTTTGCTTTTCAGGCCCCAAAACAATGTAGATTTGGCAGGGAGTAGGAGTCCCCATTAAAACAATCCATTCTTCAGGCGTGACACGTTTTATATTTATTCCAATTTATAAATGTTTTCTAGTTTGGAGGAAAATCTAAGGGAACTCTCTGGAAGCTGTTTTGAAGTTTACATAAACTGCAATTTGAAAAGCATCTCTTACACTTTGAACATGTAAGTATGAGCGTATCAGGAGCTTACACAGAGTTGTGAATGTTCTCATCCTAATGTTGAGTAGCTTTGGTTGGGAGCTGTGTACATTAATCTTCTGTCAACATTGCAGTGTGCTTCTTGTGCACAACTAGGCCCTGTGGGTAACTTCTGTGCAGTGTATTCATAGGAAGAAAACCTGATATTTTAAATTCTCCTCCCTTCCTCTGGGAGGTTGCTGTATACTCAACATAAACCCTTACTTCTTGTGCTTCCAGGGCTGGGAGAGTTCCTATTAAAGCAAAGGCTGAAAAACAAAGGCACTCTGGTCAAGAGTTGACAACTTAGAGCAGTGATTCTCTAAGCCTCTCTTTATTGGCTTGGGAGACTGAAATTGTCAAAACTCAGATCCATCTCCTACCTCTGGCAGACTTTTCTTTTAACTCTGCTTTTCAGTTGATTCATCCAAAAAGATGAAAGAACTTTTAAATTCTGCTTAACAAATAATTACTGTACACCTGGTCTGTATTAATGCTATTATCTAGTGTTGAATGCTACATACTAAGACAAGTCTCCTATCCTGAAGAAGTTCACAAACTAAAGAACATTGGCATGTTGCGAGGCATATAACTTCTCTTAACATAGTCATAACACAGGATAACATAATGCACCTTCGGAATCTTTAGTAGCTATCAGCGTTTAATACCTCCTCTGAAATGACCAATTGAGTCCTTAGGAGTAACATCATATGGCAGAGTTTTGCTAACTGTGTAAGAGAATCTTTTATAATAGTCTTGTTCTTAACATCTTCTGACTTATCAAATGAAGAGAAGTGGCAAAAACGTGTGCTTTCACCTTTTATTTGAGGAAGGAGTGATGACTATGGTGGGAACATTTCCTGCTTAAAACTCTCAATAAAAATACACACTGTTTACAGGTGAACACTTGTATACACACTGTTTACAGGTGAACACTTGTATCTTTGACACTTTGTTCTGTCCCCAGTTGGTTCTGGTTTTCTATGGACTTTGTGGTCCAAGGAGGAAAAATAGCAGTTAAACTGTAAACTACTGTTGTTTTTGTTGTTAGGGGCCGTCGAGTCATTTCTGACTCATAGCGACCCTATGTACAACAGAATGAAACACTGCCCGGTCCTGCACCATTCTCGCAATGGCTGTTATGTTTGAGCCCATTGTTGTTGCTCCTGTGTCAGTCCCTCTCACTGAGGGTCTTCCTCTTTTGCACTGAGCCTCTACTTTACCAAGTATGATGTATTTCTCCAGGGTGTAAAATACTATAGAATTAAATTATAGATTATCTTCAAGTTAATACCTTGTGACAGTGTGAGTGTTCTGGGAGTTCTTATAAAAGGACTTGCGAGCATCTATTAAATCATGTTTCAGTGTGTGTTCAATGAATTAACTAACTGTAAGATGGAACTGAAGTCATACTTGATACTGTTATTGTTAGGTACATTCTATAGTGTATTAGAGAGAGTTTTTGAATTTTAAAAAGGTTAACTCCCTTTGTACTTGAATGGTAGATACAGAAAGGTAAATATATGTAGTTGCTTTGCTCAGCTGAATAGACAAAGGAAAATTAAATCTGAATTCTTAACCATCAAGATGTATTATTATGCTTTTCTCTAAGAAAAGCTTTAGTGTCTCCTTATTTCTCAGATTGATGCTGCCTGTATTTCCAAACTAATTTTTGCAACAAGGAAGGACGCCAAAGTTTGCTTTAGAGATTTTGAGAATGACTAATTTCAGCCCTGATCTTGGTTCACAATGGAGCCATGAATACATTAGCCGCATTATGAGCACAATACTTTACAATGTACTGGTTTTAGAGTGATGGCTAAGAGAATACAGAGGAAAGAAATAGTTTTCACACGTATCACTAGTTTTTTTTTGAGATGGACTCCACAATGTCCACAAATGTATATTAGTTGTCTGATTAAACACCAAATTTCTGTCTGAGTAGCCTGAGGAAGGTACTTGCGTGTTACCAGATTAGATTTTATTTTTTTCAATTCCAGAATACCTAGTCCGACTTGCCTTTATTTAAATTGTTACTGCTTTATGAACATAATATTTAAGTCAAGGATAAGCCATATTCACTTGGACTGTAATTTTCCAAGAGTTTATTTACATTTAAACACTTATCTTTAATTATATATTTTAGTTTTTCTTTCATAGAAATTGACGATAGTGGGCCACAACTGTTTTGAGCTTCCTTCACCTTCCTGCTCTATCCCTTATCCCATAACTTTACTCCTTTACTGCTAGAGGATCTAAGGTATTAGTAAAGGCAATGATTGCATCCATAATGCTTTGGGGAGAATTGATAGCTACAAATCTCCAAATTTCTTCTTCCCCCTTTCTTTTTCAGAAATGAGATTCTTGTGAAGAAAAACTTGAGGATGACTTGTATTCGAAGGTGAATGTGATACTTCCTTGTCCCAGTGTCCAAGTGTTTACCAAACTAGTGTTTAGAAACAGATTTTTTCAAGTGAATGCCTTCTAAGGATTTGGCGCAACCTTAAGATTTAGGGTTTCAAATGGAGTTTTGCAAAATGTGGTTATATGTGTTTTTAAAGCATTCCAAACTACTTTCTCCGTACAGGTATAATAGGGCTTAAACTTCTAAACATTCCTTCGGCATAAAAACCAGATCCAACAAATGCATAAGTGAAGCTAAGCACAAATTCTCTTCTTTGTTCACTGATGTGGCTTCGAAAATCTTACCAAAATATAGTAAGACAGGTCCTCTTTTGAAGGCTATGGGACTCAAGAGAAAATATGAATTAGTCTGATCTTAGCATATTCCTCCCAGAAACACTACCCTAGTCACACCCAGCCAGATGACTCTCTCCTAACTTTCTCTCCTTTTCTGAAATGTCCATAGAATTTTGGATCATGTCATAAACCCAGCAGTCTCTTAAACTGGGAAGGTTAGTTGTTTCAAGTATGAGCCTGTAAAATCTACCCACTGGCGTTAGAGAGCATTTTACTTCCTGTGCATCCCACAAACATCTAGCAGGATGTTGCACATAAAGAGGATACTTCCTAAATATGTGCTTGCTGGGTCCATAGTTTTTTGTTTGGTTTTTTAACTGATGTGTTCAGAGCTGCCACTAGGTAAAGAATAAAATTCTGTGGAAGGAAAGATGCTTCTGTTTTCATCCCAACACAGAGGTAGGAACAACTAGGATGATATCAAAGGAAAGGGGCTCCTATATGGTATTACACCCACCTCGGCCCCAAAAGCTGTGATCTCACAGGAATCAGCTGGGATATCCCAAACTTTGAAGGCTTTTTGAGTTGTCACATAGCTCCCAAACCTGAGTCTCTGTTCTCTGGAAGAAGCTTGACAGCAGAATTCTCAAGGAGCTCTTTTATGCTTATTATTGCTGTTACCAGTAAGAACAAGATTCTTCAAATTAAACTTCATATGTGGTTAAAATTACTCCTTGCCTTCAAGTTCCTGACCTGTCTCTCCACTTCACCCCCGTCCTTTTTTTTTTCAAGCTCAGGTTGACTCACTGGACTAAGTTTCTTTAATCCTTTCTCCTGGCTTCTCTCTGCTTTTTTCCTGCCCTCTCCTGTCTCCACCTCAAATTGAATGTACTTACTAAAATGATGCCTAGGTAGTTCAGCCATTGTATTGACTTTGCATGAAAGATTAAACAAAATACATTCTACGCGGTACTTAACTAAAGGCTAATATGAAAGTGTTGGAATATGTACCAAAATAAACATATTAAGCTTGAGACCATTTTAAAATGCAGTTAAAAAAAAAATTACATCATGTTCCTTCCACTAGAAATCTTAAAGGATATAATTCACCCACTGAGTCATGATGTAATTAGATTACATTTTATTAGACATTCTTTACAAATTTAATATACTGCTATTTTTACATGCACAGAGGAAAATCAGTTTAATTATATTTAGGCATTCATTAAAATTAACCACAAAATAGGGACACTTTATTGTGTCATTTATCAACATACTTGATATGTATATCTAAAGTGCATTATGTTACAAAAAATATAGAAATTCAGCAGCACCAAGATACATTTACAAAATAAATACATCAGTCGACAAAATAAATTATGGTAAATGTGATAATAATCATTGGATTAGCCTTGGCAAAAAAAAGTTATTCACAATGACCAATGTGCAGTTTCATAGAGCAATGGGGGAGAGTTTTATTCCAATGCATTTACAGTATTTACAGACAATAAATATTTCTAATACTTTCCATATGTTCACTATTACAGAATCCTGCAATATGTTCTCTGAAGGCCTCTGCTGAAAATTTCAATGCCTCCTGCAAAGAGAAGGAAGGGGAAGAAGAGGAGAAAGCTGGTTAATTCTCCTTACAAGTGAAGGGACATAAAGGGTATAAATTAAGGAACACAGAATCACAATGTCAAAGAGATTCAGGAGATTTCTTATAAATATCTCCTACAAAAGGTACCTGTGGGATCTACCTATCTCGCCAGAACCTCTGTTACAAACAGGGTTGTAGACCAGACTAAGTGATTAACGTGGTACAAAAGCAAAGGGGCCTGCTTTCTAATTATCGTCCGTCAAAAAAGGAGACCCTGTGAAAGTTTTCAAAGAGCTGCCAGCTGGCAAGTTTGGTAAGAGAGGGACAAATCTGAGATATGGTGGGAAATTTGTAGAAATCTGAGATTTGGGTGGGAAATCCATCATCAGATACACCTTTATTCCCCAGTGACACATGACAGGCATGATACAAAGATTGCTTATTCTCTTCAGGCTCTCATTAGGCCAATCCCCTGCTAAGATAATAGGGTGTGGTGCGTGTAGTGAAAGTATGTGACTTTGGGTAAATGTTGGAAGGGTGTGTAGTTAAAAAGAGCATGTTTGGGATGATAACTGTCATGTACTTAAAAAAAGACAAAAGAAAAAAAAGTTGCCTTCATGGCTGACTCATGGCAACCCCGTATCTGTTTGTTTTATTACTCAGAATAAGGTACCCCGTTGGGGTTGACACCTTTCTAACCTTTCTGCGTTCTGTGATGACAATATCTTAAGATGGGTCAGCAGGCTTTCCTCTGCTTTTCTTTCCTGTTTTATCTTCTCTCTGTGTTGTCTGTTTCAGTGGATCTGTATTGGTTTCTAGGGAAACAGCTACAAAATGGAATTTCATTGGCTATGCCACTGCATTAACAGCCAGGGTTGTGGACAGTTTTACATGGCAGACACGTATGGGTGTGAGACCTAAAAAAGAGCAAATTCTTGACATTTAGGAGTTTTATGTGCAGCCTGAACAAAGAAAAGCAAGTTGAGCATCTAGGGTGTTTTAAAGTTTTAAGAAATTGACTGCTGTACCAATGGTTCTAGTTGGAATGGTGAAATAGCTGTTAATTGCAGAGAAAAGGAAAGTTTAAGATTAAAATTTCAAGTGGTGGGGGAATGTAGATGGATGTTATGAACAAAACCAAAAAGGCCACAAAAATCAATAATTTTCATACTGTACTTATTTGAAATTGTTTTTTGATACTAAATGGTATTTAATGAATTGAGTTTAACAATAACACAAGCAAGGAGAAAATGAACAGTATTTTGTACAATTATAACCTCAGAAGGAAAGAAAAAAAGAGTAAGTTAAAGGACCAAGGATTCTTTCAATTATCTTTCATCTTGCCCAGCCTGTTTGCTTGCTATCTTTTATCCTGATTTTTTCTTCACCAAAGGCACATACTGGAATAGCAAAGTTAAAATATAACATGATCTAAAAGTATGTATGTATGTTTTTGTGTGTGCACGTATGTGCATGATCACACTTCAGAGTTCTAGCTGAAAAGTTTTAACAATTAATTGTCTATTTCTAAATCAATATTTACCAAGGCAAAACTATGTAATTTCAATTAAATGAGTCCCATTGTATCTGGACATCTCATTTGCAACATCAAAAATTTCACAATGTAATTTCTAAAATTTAAAGCTATGTATTTTTCACTGAACTGTACATGTGAGAGGAGACAGATAATTTTAACTCAGTAGTTACTTTAAAAAAATACTACATATATTATAATAAAGTTCATGCTTGCCATCTCATCAGATCTCTCAGATAATCAAGTAATAATGTCAATGTGCTAAAAAGAAGACATTAATAAAAGACTGCTCTTTGATAAAACTTTAAAATCGGTATTCTGAAAAGATTTTATTTGAATCACAAAATTTTCAGAGCCCATATGTTCTCATCAATACACTACTAAATTCCCCCACTCTTCCCTGTACCTCTCTGTGGGGTTGTATTGGGAGAGTGCCAACATCTGGCTGCCAAACAATCAGTGCTTTCCATGAGCATCCCTTATAACCAAGGAACAGAAAGCAGAAACATTCTATTTTTTTATTTTTCAGTCCTAGGTCTGGATTTGATTAGGCCACTGCTTAATTTTCACTAGACCTACTTTAACTTAGGAGCAGCTTTGGGCATAAGAATGGACAAGTGCTTATTTTCATTAATTCTCTAGATACTTAAGAGCATTGCAAATTTTAAATGAATAAAATCCTTAGGGAAGCATTTATACTTCTATTAATATAAGAGTTACTTCCATAATTAACTATATATATAGTATATATGTATATATATGTATAGTAAGACAATTAATAAAATCAGATTCTAGCAAAAAGTAGAGTCCTTGCATTAGGTATAAATATATGCTATTAGGATCATATCTTAAAATGCACTGAAGATATACAGTGAGCCAGAACTTATAGGGCTTGCTACCCCTTACAGAGCTATTAAATATCTGTAGTGAATAGGTCTTTCACTGTGCTAAAGTTTTCTCTAATGCCACTTGCCCCTTGACTACTGAAGCTGTACTTCAATTGTATCTAATTGCCATTTTATATGCTATTTAATGAGTTTTGTCAACTTAACTCAAAGAGAGAAGTGATGGCAAATAAGTTCCAACTCTCCTTTGAAATATCACTCTGTAATCCTATGTCTACCAGAGTCAGTGGAAAAGACTGGAGAAGTCACAGGGGGCTCTTTAAATAATGGGATCATTGGCTGCGTATGATGCGTTCTTGTGTTGTTTTCCTCTTTCAAACCCCATAGAAGTGCTGTACTGAAAAGTAAAAAACAGAAAAAAGATCCTATCAGTAGAAATGCATGTAAAAAGAAGTGCCAATAAAGCACTGTTCTGAGCATCAGGAAACAGGGAAATAAATTCCAGTTCCGAGGACTGATTATGTCCTTGCTCAGGTACTTAACAGTGGAATGCCTTGGTTTCCTATCTTATAAAATGAGAGTAACACTTGTCCCCTTTTTGCCTCACAGAAACACACACACGCATACACACAGCAGGTACCATCAGAACTAGATCTAAAAGCACTAAAATAATAAGTTGCAGTTTATTGGATGTTTAGTATATAATAGGTTTAACCCAAGTAATCATCTTTAATCTTCACTCAATCTGATGAAGTTGGTACAATTATTAATCTGCATTTTGCAGAAGAGAAAAGTGAATCTTAGAAAGAGCAAGTCAAGGGTTGTGACTGGAATAAGTTTATACCCAAGACTTGAACCTAAGCTTTTCAGCTTCTTAGCCTATGAACGTAATCACGACTTGATCTTTGAACTGAGGCTAAACAAGCCATATAAACTTGAGGTTTTATTATTCCTACTGCATTATCCCAGAAAAATTATTTCAACTTGCTAGTGAGCAAATGGAAACCCTGGTGGCGTAGTGGTTAAGAGCTACAGCTGCCAACCAAAAAGGTCGGCAGTTTGAATCCACCAGATGCTCCTTTGAAACCCTATGGGGCAGTCCTACTCAGTCGTATAGGGTCGCTACGAGTCGGAATCGACTTGATGGCAATGGGTTTGGTTTGGTTTTAGTGAGCAAATAAATGCATGAGAAAAACTTATATACTTCTCAAATCAACACTTAACATTTTTTAGAAACCATGATTTTTTTTTAATACACTGGTAGGATCCAGAGTTAAATCTATAAGTATGAATGGCTGAGAAATTTTTATCGTAAGATATTGTTCTATAGTGTTTCTAGGTATTATCAAAGCAGAAGTCTTTCATATTCTCTCTTCAAGTGAAAAAAGTAAGAAATGAAAAACTATCACAAGTGGGAAGATGTAAGAATAGGGAAATCAATATACTTCTTTAGCAAACAATGAAGATGATCACTAGCTTCTGAGGCTTAAATAAGAAATTAAATTATTTAGCAGAGTGGAAATGAATTGGTGCTGGGGTGTGGGATGGTGGAGAAAGAGAAAGAAGTTGTAAAATGTGAGTGTGGGGGGTGGAGGAGTGTTACTACTTCTACGCAGACAATATTCTGGGTCACCTTGGTTTTATAAACTTTTAAATTGTGGAGCAATTGGTACAGATGCTAAAGGGGAGAAAATTCTAGGTTTGTCCAAGTCAAAGCAGAAGGAAGATTACAAAACCCAGCCGAGAGCCCCAAGGAGAGGCTATGGGCCAGAAAAGTATTACCATAAATTGCTCTCCAGCGAAGTTGCGGAGATGTCAGACAGGTGGTCCCCTTCCAGCCGACTCCCAGGTACTCCAGAGTCTAACCAGGCAGATCGAGTTCGCCGTTTTTTCTTTTCCTGTTCCTTGCGTTTCCCAGGCTTGCCTTTCTTTTTTTTCCCAGGTGTCTTCAGTGGCTGCTCTTTATATGTCTCCACCTTGTTGGTTTCCTGAGTTAGGTATCTGCCCTCATCATCAGACCCAAATCGGACAGGGTGGTTCTTTGTGTTGGGAGGAGGCTTGGAGTTAGGGGAAGCCTCTGAGGTAGCCCTGATTTCAGCTGTGTGGATTTCTGCAATCAGATGGTGAAGAAAGAATCGTCGCCGTAAATCTTGAATGGACTTTCCCTTGTCATGGAGGAGCTGATGTTCTGACACAGCTCTTTTGCTTTAAGGAAAAATATCAGGAGAGAAAGAAAATAAATTTTAGTTGTTGGCAGAGACAATAAAGACATGAGTAAACTCCTTTAGTTTGTCCAAATACAGGGTAAGAGTTGCAACAGTAGCAAGCTCGCCTTAGCGGGGAGGGTTAGAGAGTGGAAAGGCAAGAGCGGGCAGTTAGGAAACTCTGGCTGCCGGTTCTTTCCCTCACTAGGTGTGTGACTTTGGCAAGAACATGAATGTTCCTGGGCCTTATGTGCCTCATCTGCACCAAAGGTTGGAGTTGCATCAGTGCTTTCTATGCTCCCTTCCAGATCTGAAGTGTTATGATTCCATTATGCTATCAGGAACGGACAGAAACCACTGAGCTTTTCTTCACAGAGCCTTTCAGAGTTCTGTTGAGGAAATAAATTCAGAAGTCCAAGCTCAGCAAATAAAAAGAAGGCTGATTTTACCTGAGCACTCTCCCCCACCCCCATACACACACACAGTTCCCACATTAAGAAAATAACAATAAAGAATCTCGAAGAGCAGCAGCAAGCTGTAAGAGTAAGGCAAACAAAGGCTGAAGGATGAAGTGACCAGGGAAGCCTGTCTAGAAAACCACCTGACTAACAGGCTGAATTTTAACATGGTGTCAGACTACCAGCTACCAAGAACCTATATTTGAAGGTTAGCTGTCAGAGAGAGAGAGAGAGAGAGAACTCACATTCTTCTGTAAAGTAGTAGGTGGTCTCCTTAAAATGAGTTTCTTTGTGTGTTTAAATTAAATGAGATCATTCTATTCAATGATTCAAGTTTTTTTTTTTTTTAATTTAGAGTTTCAGAGGGTATTTAGTAATTCTTTGAGAAATTAACTTTTCTGCTTCCTCTTTTTGTCTTAATATGCTTCTAGGAACAAATATGAAGTGATTTTTCTTTTTAAACATCACTCTGTTGAAAATACAGTGAAAAAGAATACGCTAATTCTCTGTCAATTCTTTTGGGTAACGCCTTGACTCTTGCTGAAATGTCCATCCAGGTATTCTTTTATTATTCTGCATACACATTATTAAGCATATTTAAGGCTCACACACATTAATCAGTCATACCATGCCTTAACCCTGCCTCACCCAACTCCAACTGCTACCATTCAAATGACCCTTCAAACTGGCTCACTTTCAAAGGTACCTGAGGGCATTTCACAGGGCTGTATCCCAAGTATTCTTACTCCTCTGACACATGGTGTCTGAGTCACTCATTGCCTTCTCTAGTGTAACGCCTTAACTCTCTGACAAATGCAAAAATAACCAACATTATTATCCCCATTTTAATAGACAGACATAGTGAGGTTCAGAGTGATTAAATGACTGGCCCTTGGTCATACAATAAGAAAGTAGCAGAACCAGGGCCCCCAAAATGAATTCTTCCGATTCTAAAACCAATACTGGCTTTTCAACCTCCTTTACCCTTTCTACTGCTGAAACTGAAGCATCTTATGTTGAGGGGACAAGAAGGGAAATGCGAAGGGTAATAAGGCAGTGGTGGGAACCACAACAGGTAAATGAACAGCAATTGATCAGTTTCTTTGATGACCAACCTTACTGACTCAAGCAGTGCATTTTCCTCACCAAAATAGGGAACTAGGGTTCCTAGAGTTTGGGTTCTCTTTGAGGGGTGAGAGATTGTCTAGTTATACTATGAGCTAAAGAAGAGAACAAGAGATGAAAATATGGTCATCGTTGCCCTGGATCTCATAGCCAGAATCCCAGCTTCCTTCTAATATTTTAGCGTGGGGCATGACTTTAAGCCATGTAGCGTGTTTAAAAAAGACATTACTTAACGGAAAGGAATTTAACAGGAGCTTGGTTTAAATGAGCCATGAAGGAGGCTCTCTTCCTTTCTGAAGGTGCCACATGTGACTAGATTAAAATTCACTTGCTTTGTGGTAACATTTTGTATTCTGGAAACTTTTAATAATCTAAAAATTTGATGCTTTGGTATAATGTATTTATGTCTCTAATAACACTTTGTAAGAATAGGACAAAAAGAATAGGACTGACATAATTGCATATTTCACAAGTACTGCCGTTTAAAAGTAACTTTTAGCAAAATATCCCATTAAAAAGAAGTTATTAACCAGGGATTATTTATAGTATTGGGCGCTTTTATTTCTTTCTCGATTCCTGGTACATGCCCAACCTATCTACACTGCTCCAAATTTATAATACAGTCCAGTCTAGCTTAACTCTCAGCCAAACTTTTAATGGTTTGTCTGTTCTAATCAAGCCACCATTGCTCATGCCCACTCTGACTGGCATGCATCGCTTTGTCGTCCCGGCCAGCCTGTCAACTGTGAGTCACAGAGTCCTCCTAACTTAAGCACTGTACTTTCCCAGGATGGTTCTCATGGGAAAAGGAGTGATCATTCTATCCTTCTATTTTTTAAAAAGCCTACAATATGGCACAGCTTTGTCCAGTTTTAAATAGTACACTTCTTGTGAGGCGCAAAGCTTTCCTTCCACCTTCTAGGGGTAATTGTTAGTATATTACAAAACACAAATGTTCTTAAACGCTAAACTTAAAATGCTGATAGTATTTCAAAGACTCCTGCATTTAAAACATTGTGAAGAATGAACGGCTGAGTGGGAAACTGAATTAGAGGAGCAGGAATATAATGGTATTTACTATCATGAACAAGGCATAAGGTCCATAGGGCTTTCTATGTATTTCTAAAATAAGACATAATCTGACACAAGTATAAATGGCTGGCAGGCACGAACTAGATATACGTAGGTGGTGAATAATAAATTCAAATAAAGGAAGTTTTTAAGTTAGATAACTCTGGAACACTAAGTTGTAAATATGGCCTCAGTAACAGTCTGTTACTCTGTATGTCTGTAAACACTACATTGCATCATAGTTCACATGGCATTTATTACATACCTAAGCTCTAAAACCTGTTGCTGTCAAGTCGATTCTGACTCATAGCAACCCTATAAAAGCTCTAAAACAGAACAACAAGTATATTATGCTTTATGGACTCCTTTGAATTTTGTAAAAAAAAAAAAAAAGCAAAACCTGGAGAAAATGCTTATCAAAGATAACTCTAAATGCAGTCAAAACATAGCTTTAAAGAAAAATGACTCTCTAGGGAGTTTCCAGGGGAAGTTAAATTTCTAAGGAACTGTCAAGGAACACAGGGAATAAACAGAGGAATGCCAATCCCTCTTCCAGCGCAGGAGGAAGCAGCACTCTTGTGCTGATGCTAACCTCCTAGGCCAGAACTCTGTGTTTGAGAAAAAAAAGTTCTGTGGTACATGGAAGAGACAGGGTTAGGGTGTTAGAGTTAAGATGACTCACCATAAGTCCCTTCCAACCCAAATGACTCATGTGAAAGTTATGCGTTTCATTAAGTGGAAGAGACCCAGTCTGGCTCCCAAGCACATCGGCCAATGATGTTTTAGGTTTCTGAATATGCTGGGGTTCCCTCTCTAGCTTAAACACAGACATCCACCTGTCCAAAACCATGTCCATCTGCTTCACTTTCCAACTTACTCATGCTCAAACCCTATTAATTAAAGTCTTTTGGACTAACAAGTTCAAAAGATTCACGGCTGCTAATTGCCTCCTTTTGCTTGGTTTAGGCACTGTAATTGTTGTAGTAGTTCACTCTCCCTTAGTGAAAAAAAAATCTGTACTCCCAAAGCAGCTGCCCTATTACTTGGTGTGAAGAATAATTGGGGAGTAAAATAGTTTGATTGCATGTTAAAATTTCTCTCAAGAAACTAGCTTGATTTAGTGTAATAGTAGACTAATGTTTTGTCTACACACAAAATTTACTGTTACTTGGCAGCAATGCAAAAATAATCACTTGTTTTTTTAAACTCCATTTGGCAGTAATCGTTTGATGAAACATCTTCATCTACTGATGATTTCAGCCTCTATGAAAAACCATGGCTGTAATGTGATGATCTATTAGCCATTAGCTGTAAGAATGTTTTGTGGTAGCTTTATAACTGTCTGCTGAGTGTGAGTGTTTAATGACAATATTATATTTCACCCACAAACAAAATTCTAACAGAGTCTCTGGCTGCTGAATGGTTTCTGATGTGGATTTTGCAAGGTGCACCAAAGAAAGAGTTAAAAAGAGCCCTTAGGACAACTTAGCTCTATTTTTATGCAACAACTGTGGATTTAATCATAGTTCATTTTGTTTCTCAAAAGAAAAACAGGTATTTCAGAAACTTTAAAGAAAAACTTTAAAGAAAAAATTGGCTCTGCTCCAAGATAGCATTTCTTAGCCAAATAAATACAACATTTAACTGTGTCTTTAAATATGCAGTCTTTACCTATATTTATACATGGATTTTAAAGAATTGGATTTAACACAAGTCTCAAAATGAGCAAAAAATCTGAAGAAAATGTTCAGAAATACATTCTCAAAACGTTGATTTGAAGAATACAATGCAGCTTTCTCTTTGGTACAATGTTCTACACAATTTGCCTTAGGAGATTCATAATAGATTTTCATTTTGGTGCCAAGGCTCAGACATGTCTAAAATAATTTCATTTAAGGATTTTCTGCTCTAATAATAATAGACCAAGGGCATATATAAAACAGTTGCCTTTTTGTACACCCTCGAGAATTTACAAGGAAGCGCTATGGACTTGATTGTAAATATTAGATATTACTATTTTTATTGCTAGTGTAAAACTTCTCCTTAATTCCTTACCCGGAGTCAAACTCTTCTCAGTTCTTGAACTTTATAGTTTTCCCATCCTGAACACCAAGTCTGCAGTTTAAAGATCACCCAAAGATGGTATTGCACACATTAATGAACTGCTAGGTCCAACAGATTTTTAATATAATGTTACTTATTGCTCTACACCACTTTTCCAACTTTTCAGTCATACAATATCTCTCTGGTGTGGGTGGATATATGGTTATTTCAAAGTCAAAATTATCCTTAAAAGAATCGCTGAGAATACCAAAATGCAAGTTTTCAGTCTGCAATGCAAACATTGAACTTTGGGTTAAAGAACAGCTAGCAATAATTCCAAGGAAAAGAAGTTTCCACTCCTAAAATTCATTTTGAAATCAAGCACTCTAGCGTTCCTGAACTGTATCAATACCAACACTGGAGTTGTGGTATTGCAAAGTTGTTACTACTTTATTATATAATATGCCTTCATTATGTAATATGGTCCCAGTTTATATGCTTAAAATTACATCATTCATAACAAAATTAGATGTGAGGTTTTTGCTTTTCACAAACTGCCACCCACATCCAGTATGTATACACAAGTGCACAGAGACATATGTCCCTAGATCCTTCAGCTTCCTCTGAGTGATCCAAATCTCTTGTAATCTGCAGAGTTTCAAAACCTTCCCAGGTCCTGAAAAAGTAACTTTTCTCTTTCACTAGGGGCAGAGGATCTTTGTCTAGAGGAGGTTCTGTAAAATACTCCCTCTTACGGAAACCCACATAAAACTTATCTCCAGCCTGTCTCTCCCAGAGGTTCAACCAGTTCTCCCGCCCGCTTTGGGCATCCAGGTTCAGCCCCCGGCAGGTAGCCGGATTGTCTTGATCTCTAACCCGGGCGAGGTGCATCAGTGACCGCTGCGAGCCCTCGGCAGCGCCTCAGCCTGGCGGCCTCTCCCACTGGCCTCCCCAGCCCTCACCGGGCGCCCTGGGGTGCACGGGGCACTTACAGCCGGCGGCCGAGCCCCTCCAACGAGCGCCCAGAGGAGGGCACAGAGTAACTCAGCAGGAACACTGCGACGCTCCACTGCTGAACCAGCCTCCGCAGCATCATATCCTCTCGCTCTTGCGACCTGCAACTGAATGGAAAGGGGTCCAAAGTGTCAGTCCAAACTCTCCATCTCCCCGCACTGCCTCCCTCCCTCCCTCCCTTTAGCCGGTTCTCAAATAGCCTCTACAACATCAAGGGCATCTCCCAAATTGCAAAGAAAGAAAGAAAAAACTTTCTCTGGATACTGTCTCAGCACTTACTTATTTAGGAATCAGCTACTCCAACTCTGCTTTTTCCAAACCACACAGGCAAAAGGGGACCAAAAAGAAAGAGAGAGAGGGGGAAAAAAAAAAGTCAGAGGCGCTTCCTCTGAAATAATAGCGAAAATGAAATGGCTTTATATATGCATCAATGATGAGTAGTGTGTTTACACGTCTCCCATAGCAATGTCTAATTAATTTGGCCAGCAGCTCTCCGGGGTTCGTGGAGCAGGATTAGCCCCCCCCCCGAAAGAAGAAAAAGTCCCTCCTCCCTCCCCCCGAGTCAGCTTCTTCGAGAATCTGGCCTTCTGTCTCCAGAGTCCCCTGTAGCGAAACCCACATGTATATATACATAGCTGTCTGTCTACCTCCTCGGGTGGGCTGGTTGCTTCCGGAAAGTTGATTCCACACACCCTGAGAACAAGTTTCAAGTGTGTGTGTCGTCGATCGGGAGGGCCAGGTGGCAGCAAGCGCGGGTTTATAGCGGCGCGGAGGGGCGGCGGCTGCCAGAGCGGCAGGGCAGCGGGGGTCCGGCTTCACTGGCTGGGAGGCGTGCTGGCCGGGCGGCACAGGTTGGAGGCGAGTGGAAAGCACAGCAGAGGAATGTTCACACGCTCAGATGCAAACCTGCCGAAGAAGTGAGCGAGTCGCAAAGAGGTGGCGCCCTAGGAACGCGCGTGGGGCGAGCGAGGGCGCCGGCGGGCGGGCGGGCGCGCGGGGGGCGGGGGCGGCGACCGGCGTGAGCGGGCCCCGCGCGGCCGGAGCGAGCGGAGGGGCGCCCTGAGTCGGGAAGGCGCAGCAAGCGGCAGAGGTCCCCACCCCGCCGTCTTGGGTTCTGCCCGTAGCCCCACTGATGCCCCACCCCGGAGCTCGGGCACGCCGCGCCGTCCCCCCGGCCGGGGGCGTGGGCGGACCGGCTCCCTCCCGCCCAGCCGGCGGGCCGCGGCCCACACAGCGAATCCGGGGAGTCGGGGTCCCCGCAGCCGTGCGGACGGCCCTGGGCAGCTGGTGCCCGCCTTCGCGCCGCAGCAACTGTGCCAGGCAGGCGCTTGGGCGCCGAGGCCGCCGGGGGCGGACGGGCGAGGAGGAGACCAAGGAGCTGGGGCCGGGGAGCGCGGGCTCCCGGGAGCCTCGGCGGAGAGGTCGCGAGCCGTTGGCCTGTGGCTTTAAGGAGCCCTAAGCCCGCCTAGGAGCTCGGGGCGCGTGATGGGAACCCTCCTCCCTGAGTTTTTCCTGGGATGAACTGCATGAAGAGCATCGGCTAGGGAAGGGAGATCTTTCGCTCAGAAGAGCAAAAACAGTTTCAGACTTCAGGTCGAGATAGAATTTCTTGCTTCATCAGAACAGCTGGGGACATCTGGAGCCCGTCCAAGAAAACCCGCGCAGATGACGGAGACTCCTTTTTGAAATGCGGAGGGGGACCAACGCTCCTGGGGCGCGCATACGACCTTTTTCGCCAGAGACAGGAGTAAAACTCACCCTTTCTCCGGATACCCTACTCTGTTGTCACCTCCCCTTAGTCCCCTGTTACTTATTCTAGGACGACTTTGCGCCAAAAGGTCTCTTCAGCCCGCAGATGCGGAGGAACAATCGCTGTATGCTGCTTTGCCTCGGAGAGGCGAAGAGAAAGCAGGGGGTTCTTCCCAAAAGTTATTGGGCGGGGAGGAAAGACTGCTCTGAATTACGGGGCAGTTTTTTTTTTTTTTTTTTATCATCTAGGAACGGATTGAAGCGGATGTGGATACCCGCCCAACGGGCTCCTCTATCTTTCTGAAAAGGACGCGGGTAGTTGGGAGCCATTCAAGGAATGTTTGTCTTCTAGACAGGCAGTCCTGCTGGTAGGTTTCTATACTTTCTGGAAGGCTAGTGTGATTCAGAGATTTGGGATGATTAAGGGAACCTGACCTTTATCAAGTCTGGCTTTCCGGCTGATGCTCCACAGATTTTACCATGGGTGGGTGAAATAGCGCCCTCTCACCGATCCTCGCTCATCTCGGCTCTCTTTCCCCCCATTCATGCAACTAGCAGTTAACATTTGCTGCTTAGTTTTGTGGGTGAGGGCACCCCTTCTCAGAATCTCCTATATCCCTCACTTGAAAACTTTAAACTCCATACTTTAGAAAGCTTGGCTTCTCCCCTCTTAAAAAAAAAAAAAAAAAGTCTGGGAATTTCCACAACTTCCCTTGAACGTTTAAGAATGTCTAAATGTTAGACATGTTTGCATGGCATGAAAGGACAAAGAATCAGCACTCAAAAGTGTCAACCTTTGAATCTCTAATACATTCTGATTTAAAATAAATTCTTTCCAAAAAATACTCAGGTGCCTTAATGCAATCCTTAGATCTGAAGGAGGGAAATCTGTGAAAAGTAAATCACAAATAAGCCATTTAATACTTACAATTTGTTCAACATTAAAATGATGATATTTGCTTCCACAATAAAAATTCAAAGCTGCTGAGCCACGTTTCAAGCTACTAAGGCTTTTAAAACTCAACCCTCCCCCAATAAAAGGTTAAAACAAAAATCAAATAGAAAATATTAAATCATTTATGCTATAAATTCACTATACTCTGAGAATATTAAAAATTAAAGACAGACATCAATAGGCTGCTTTGCTTTATGTTGCTTTTTCTACTAATTAAACAAAATTGACCCCCTTCTCCCTCCTACTTTTCTTCCCCCCTCCCTTCTCTGGCATTAATGGCAAAACTGCTATCAAATATTTTTAGAACTTTCTCTCCTCAACAAAAAGAGAAAAAATATATGTAGGCACAGGAAAAATAGTCTTTAAATACTTGGAGTACTGAAGTTTCCTCTTAATTTATTACTTCACCTTTTTCTTGATTTACAGTCTTCTCTGCTCTTTTGGCCAAAGGGAGATCTTCTCAGCAGTCTCTTCCAGAAATATATTTTTTGTTTGTTCTTCAGAAAAGTAAACTTAAGTCTTAAATGAGTGAAAAGCTTCCTGTAAAGAGCCTTTTCTACTACCACCAAAGGCAATTATTAGAAAGAAGGTATCTCTTCTAAGCTGCCCTGTTTATTACCTGCAGTAGAAATTCTCCTCAATATATACCCAGGACCCTTGCTGCCTTTCCTGAAAAGGATGTGTTCTGACATCATAATCTAGCTCCCAATATAACTGAGTAACTTCCATGATAATGCTGAGAACACATGACTGCAAATGAGACACACCAGGAGGCTCCTTTTTTTTTTTTTTGAAGCTTAGGAACAGAAGCAGCGCCAATAGAGACTGAATGTTTGCTTAGGCCTTGCTATCACGTAAATGCACCTTGGCAAACAAGAGGATTTGAAGGCCTGCCTTTAATCTGAAGTATTTCCATGTGAAGACAGCTTGGTATTGTGAGATCTACACCTACACGAATGCTTAGCCCATGAGCAAGTCCCAAATTTCCATCTTCCTATCCCCAGTGACAGTATTATATCCCAGTTTTTAAAAGAGGCTCCTAAACTTCTAAATGGGCTTTTACACTTAAATTCCTGTTTAAATAACCAGTTGATTTATATTTCCAGGGATGTCTCCTTTTGCAATTAAAAAAAAAGAAACTAGTGTTTATGTTTAGCTTTCTCATGTTTCTCCCTTCTTTCCTCTTCAGCCCAAAACAACAAGTAAACAAATACACAAACCAGAAGAGAGTACCTATAACTCTTTACACAGTGCACCTGGGCTCGAGAAGTTCCTTACCTTATTCCCAATATAAACATCCAGATTTAGCATTTGCCAATCTGTAGTTCCAAGCTGTATCTTTAAAATCCTATGAAACCAAACAGTGAAACTGGCCCCTTCTCTTCTCAGCCCGTTTTTGAGGTTTATATAGAGAAGTCTGAATAATCAGCTCAAGTAACCATTTGATTCCTTTAGAATGGGGCTCTAATCACCTGCCTGGACTGAGACTTAAGAGGGAGCTGTTGCCAGCTGACTTCAAACAAAAACAAAAAACAAACTAAACTCATTGCCCTCGAGTGGGTTCCGTCCCAAGGTTGTAATCTTTACCGATGCAGACTGCCACATCTTTTTCCCTCGGAACTAGTGAGTCCAAACTGCTGACCTGTCCGTTAGCAGCGGAGCGCTTAACCACTGTGCTACTGGGGCTCAGGTGACCTCAAGGTACCGAAAAAGAAAAGGGAATGTAATGTCTTTAAATCCCGAGCAGGAATATAAAAGGGTGTGTTTCCTTATTAAACTCTTTTTTAGTTAGATGAGGATAAGACAAGCAGGGGGCCTTTCTTCTCCGGGAACAGGACTGGCGGCCAACATCTGGAGGAACTGCCTCAGGGAGTAGTGCCTAGATATGCATCAGGACGAAGAGATTCTCCCGTCGGAAAACTGGGTCTCACACCCATCCTCACCCTTCCCTACTTCCTGGGCAATGTTCAGCTTTCTCTAGCTGACCAGAAAGTCCAGCAGCAAGACAGTTTTCCTGAGAGGCCCGAGCCAACGTAAGATAAGGTGGTGTTTAGGAAACCATGGTGGCCTGGTGGTTAAGTGCCACCACGGCTAACCAGAAGGTCGGCACTTCGAGTCCACCAGGCGCTCCTTGGAAACTGTAGGGGGCAGTTCCACTTTGTCCTATAGGGTCGCTCTGAATCAGAAGCCACTGATGGCAATGGGTTTTTGGTGTTTCTAGAGACCAGTTCACAAGGTCCAGCACTTGTGCACTTTCCAAACCTATGTCTATTAAAGCACATCTGAGAAAGAATCTTCTTGCCAGGGATGGAGCGTAAGTGCGTGGGTGTGTGTAGGCCAGGGAGAGATTGAGAATGCCAGTCCTGATCTCTGGACCCATGCCCTTGGCTGGGCCGAGTCTTGGCTCCCCAAATTAGGCAGCTCTGGACTTGTATGAGACCACAGGGAGAGTTCCAAGTCCCACCTGGCTTAGCTGACAACCCACCGCCTGAAATGGATCTCAGATGGTGCCACAGAGCCTTGCTGGCCGCCGTCCAGCTCCCCTGTGAGCAAAATCGTCCTTTCTTTAATTTTAAGCGCGGGCTGCCTGGTAGGTGCCGCTGCAGGAGTCGCTGGGGCTTCGGAAGCCATTTACCTTGCTGACACCATTCTGTTATACCGGCCAGCTGGCAGTCCCTCCCCAAGGTAGCACCCAGAGTAGCATGGCTACCCTGTCAGGCAGAAAGGCATCCAGATACCCACACTTAGACGGGGATTTGTGTCTACTTCGTTTTGAGCCCGCAATTACAGTATCTTCGAGTCCTGCATGCCTTTCTTGGGATTCTTGACAGAAATCAAGCTACAGGAGATCAAGCGTGGGACTGCGCGCTCCTTCTCTGGGGTCTCAGGGCCTAGCGGTTTCGCACCTGACGCCCCAAGGGTTGGGGGACGGAATGTCTCTTAGGGCAGGGGTCTAGGATGTTGGAAAAGGCCTGAGGGCGACGGGGCGATCTTTTTCAGCTTCCTGCCTCCCCCCCCCCACCCGCCCGCACCATCCGAGACAGACTTGGGTTGTGGATTGCAGAAGCGACTCCATTTTCGGACTCCAGGGCTAAGGGAGAAACAGGGCTTCTTGGCTCACCCGGGGATCTTAGACTTGATGGAAACTTCAGGGACCTGGAAACCTCTTCGTTGGTTTAGCTCCGTTCCCTGGGTTCATCTTGGGCTTCCACTCTAAGAATCAGGACTCCTTTTCCCCAGGAGCGGTGGAGTCGAGGCCTGCTCGCTCGTCCCCTCCCTCCCCGTCGGCTGCCCGCTTCAGGACCCTGGTACCAAGTTGCCCGCCCAGCTCGCCGCCCTATGCCTCCCGGAGTCCGGCATCTGGCTGACGGCAAGGGGAACTCCGGAAACAGTGTGATTCCAGGACAGGGTCCGAGGGAGCAAGCGAACTTCCTCCGAGCAGGGCCCTTCCCTTCTTTCTCCCTCCAGGCCAATTTATGACTCAAAAATGAGATAAGCCCCAGGCAGACGGTGACGATAAATTCCCGGTGGGGGACGGGGGAGAGAAGGGTGGGGCAGACCTACAGCCCCCGGACCCAGTGCAGGACCCGGTTAGTATGCGGGTGTGGAGGGACTACGCCGCTCCTCCCGGAGCCTCGGGACTAGCCCTATCCACCCCTCCTACCCGGCGCCCGCCCGTTAAACTCGGCGCTGCTTGAGCCCCGAGGCCGGTCTGGTTTATTTCATTTAACACGATCTGCAAAGCCGTGGGAGGGTGAGGGGCGCGGGCGCGGAGAGGAAATGAAGGAACGTGGAACGAAGTTCTCTTTGCCAACTCTCTCCAGCTGATTCTTAGAATCCAGTGGCAACTTAAAGGACTGATTGGAGGGCAAGGAGACAGTTATTAATTCCTGAAGCCCGTTCTGTCTATATATAGCTGTTCAGTGGTTGCAGTTGGCGATCGCGGGGGGTGTAGACCGTGGAACACATGGCTTGTCTCCAGGGCATAAAACTCAACCACGCTGGTGGCTCCTATGGAGTTTGTAAACGGCGCGGAGCTGGCTGGGGGAAGCCAGTGAGCTGTCCATGGTGGTTAAGCCTCCTTGACGTGCGTGCTCGGGCTGTCCTGGCGAGGAGCAGACCACTGCCCCAGCCCTAGCCCCACCCCCACGCGGGGACCGCGACCTCTTCGCGCCAGGGCCTCACAGAGATCCAATCTTGTGCGTCGCTTTGAGGTTGGACGTGTTGGTTCGCACAGTTCGGGGGCGCGCTTTAGCACAGAGGCAGAATTCCAGAGACAGGAGGAAAAACAAACTCGGGGGTCCAGATTGTGGGCTTCCTTTCAGTTCCTTTTCTCAGGCAACATTTCACAAGCTTTAGGAAATGTAAGTCCACCTCAACGGCCTCCCTCCTCTTCCTTTTGTAAAGCTCTGTTCTTTGAAGAGTGGGAAGCAAGTTGATAATCTCATTTTGCTTCTCTTGTTTGTTAAAAGTACCCACGGAACCACTATTGCTTTTGTACGGTGTGGCATAACAAAAACAAGAAAACAAACAAAAACCACGGCTGTCAAGTGGATTCCGACTCGCAGTGACCCCATAGGATTTCTTAGACTGTAAATTGCCATGGCAGCAGACTCCTGCGGAGCCTCTGGTGATTACTGTCAGCAGTAGATCGCTTTCACCACTGCACCACGAGGGCTCACGGTGTGCCAGAGCTCTGATAACGTCCCCGTCATCTTCTTTGACTGAGTTGGTGAACTGCTTTTGGGAGATTGCAAGTGTCTCAGAGATTTCAGTGAATCCCTTTCTAGGGATAGTGGGGTGTATTCCTAGCCACGAACTACATTTTTGTTCAGTGGAGTTTCTTCATTAGTCACCAGAGCCCTGAGTACAGTGTCTGCATGATTGTTACTCTTCTTTTAGCAAAGGAGGAAAGAAGACTTCCCCACGGGAGCATCCTTGTAGGTCCACTCTCTGTGAAATACAATTCTGCCCTGTCTTGAGACATATTATTATGAAGACATGTTTATGAAACCTAACTAAACTTATATATGTTTAAGGTGAAGGGTGTTTTTGCTGTTTTAATTATCACCACATTGTGCCTTTTTATCTTTTAAATTCCCTTGGTAGTTCCTGCCTACTTATCATCTCTGCTAGGGACTCCTATCTCCATCTGGATAACAAATTCCCTTAAACACAAAAAAACTGCAAAATGTTGTAAATGTCTATAACCTTATTTGTGTCTTGTGCCTTTTTTTAAAATGGGGGTGTCTAATTAACAGTCAGTGCGTAAGAGAAGCTTTTGTTTATTTCTGCACAAGACGTCCAATTGGAGCACGTCATTGTCTGCTGTCTTTACTCTTCTTTCTTATCCTGGTGTTGTACTTGCAAAAGGTGTGTGTATGTGTGCCTATAGACAACTTCCAGAATCCTTGCTATACAAAAGGGGGTATTATCGTTCAATAATTTTTAATAGCTTTCTTCTCTCTCGATTTCTGGCTTCTGGCTTGACAGTATAAAACAAGCCAGTAGGAAAAAATAGAATGTTTCTATATATTCTTCTAACTATATGTTCCCAAGTCCATAAAACATTTTGATTTTCCTGTCTCTTTTTAAAAAATTAATAAAATTAGGCTTGACTGTGTACCCAGCTTCATGAAAAGTATGAAATAAACTGGGTACAATATGTGATTGTTTTGCAACTTAGAAGTTTAGTTTTGTTCTGAGTTCTTTGGTAGCCAGGCTTCCCCTATGCATCTTTTTACTCTCCTTTCTATGGAAGGATAGAGATAAAATGATAGTGAGATATATAGATCAATTTCCTTCTTTAATACTTTATCAGCTCATATAACGTAGGGAGTTTACTCTCTCTCCCTCCCAGTAATAAGTATTTGCCTCTCTCCCATAGAGTTTTTTTTTCATAGAGTTATCAACTGAGATTTTTCCCTTAAAAATTCAGTCTAATTTCCTTCAGTTTCTTTCTTTTTTTTTTTTTTAAAAAAATAGGTTTCCCCAACATCTTCTTTAATAGGTTTTTTTAGATCTCCACCAGCAGCTCTGTTAAAGCTGCTAGGCAGGGTTCCCCACCCCCCTTCCCCCTCCCTGCTCCTGCTTTTAAGAGAAAAGCATTCAATTGGTATAAGTATACTTGAGCTTAAAAAAAAAAATCCATCAGTCCTTTGTGTTCCACTCCCCTTCCCAATGTACACAACTCTGTTATGAGCCCGGAGTAGGTTCTTTGACAATACTTGTGAAATCAAACTGCATTGCATTTCTTTGTACCTGATTCACTTTTGAGGAATGAAAGCATATTTTTAAACTACTTTAGCCCTGTTTTCCAAAATTCATATATAAAACTCTTCTGATTTGTTGCTGGGAATCTTTTCTAAAGCATATTCTTTTAAAAGTTGTGGTGGATGGCCAATTCAGTCTCAAAAGTTTCTTTTTCCCTAATGTCTAATACATGGTATTACATGCTCCCCTGAAGATAATTTCCCCTTTGTTTCATTTGTGCTTCATTTCCCAGAGACTGGTAAATAAGTAGCAAAAATGTGGACTTTTTAATGCATTATAATATACTGAGATCAATTATTATGAGGGAGTACTTATGATATGAAAGTGTAGACTGACCTTAGCAGAATTGCACTTTGCCATTTTACTTCTTATCCTGCTAAAGCTGTTAATTATACACAGAACTGCCAAAGTACTTTTAATGGTTAAAAAAAAAAAAAAAAGAGGAAGCTGCTTTTCACGGAAAGGATAAAAAAAAATTGGGGTGCTATAAACACAGGTCACATTCTTTGTAAAACTCTTCTTAATAGGCAAAAATGTACATGACTTTAGCAATTAAATTGCTGTTTAAAAGACCTATGATGGCCTTAAATGGAGCAGGAACTCAAGTGTGGTTGATATGGTTCCAAAAAAACCCACGTTTTAAAAGCATTTCATTGTCATGGTGCACCAGGGTATATTTTAGGTCTATAATACACAATCTGGGCATCAGAAACACATATTTCCCTCATCTCATTCCAACCCTAGTGTGGTAAAACCAAAGAGACACAGGATCAAGGAGAGTCTGAGGTTTTGCAGGGGAAGGACTGTATAAGTACAGTGAGTACAGATCTCTAAGATCTTCCCCAGACTTCTAAACAGTTGAGGAGGCTGCTTGTTTGCTAAGTAATGCAGAGTGTCTCCAGATCCATCAGCGGAGCTGCTGACATAATTAATGATTTCATTTGGAGCCTGAAAGAAAGTCCTGGTATTCCCTCTGGCATGGGCAGGCCAAGTTTGCTTCCAGATGCTAATAAAAAAAAGATGCTAATACCTGGGGTTATTTTAGCTAAAAAGACTGCTGGTCCTCTTGTTGCACACCCAAACTTGAAAGCCAAATATTACATTAGGCTGTGACACTTCCCAGCCTTGAGGAGATTGACACATCCTAAATATATAAACAACCATCATTATCTAAAGATGGATTATATTCCGGTGAGAGATTCATTATGAGAGTATTGTTCTGCTGAACGTAGGGTTGCAGTAAGTCAGAAGTGACTTGATGACATCTAACAATAACAACAACAGATCTAACTGGGAAAACTGAGAACCCACTATAAACTCCTTTCTCACCACCAAACACACAGAAAACTATTTAACAGTCAAAATTTTCTATTCCAGCCTTACATGCAAAAATTTCTTGTCCTATCTTACACTATGAGGCTAACGACAATCCTTGAAAATTAATTACAGTACTGAAAAGACTTCAATAACATTTAGGCTAAAAATAAACTGGGAGGCAGAGTAGTGCCCTGGTTTCATGATTGCTTACATCTGGTTTCTATTTCTGTGCATTTCATTTGGTTCTCAGAGAGTTCATTCATAGTCATCACAGGTCCAGTTTCCTGTTCTCCAGTGAGAGAACTTGTCTTGATGACCCATATAATTTTTACCTGAATGCTGTACTTTTCTACATCAGGAAATGTGGAAAGGGAGAATGAAAATTACATCAGTTCTAATCCAAGCAAATCAAAACCTAAACATGTTTCTGCACCTGACTTATTCAGTATCCAGTGGCAAGTAACAATAAAGAAGAGACTCCATCTTAGATCCATGAAAGAAAAGAGAAAAAAGAGGGAAGAGGAAGGAAAAATGGAAGGAAAAGAAAGAAAGGGGGAGGAGAAGAAGGAAAGAAATAAAAGAAGGACTTCTCTCTTAATAAGATCTCCCATGCCTACCTTCTTATACATTCCCATTGCAAGTAGGGCATGAGGAGGTATTTTTATTTCTTTTGGTGTTAACTGTCAGAACTTTCTCCATGAAGGAATGAGTGTACTAGCTACTGATTGAAAACAATCTATTGAACTCTTTCCGTGCTTAGTGAGTGAAGGGCAGGATGTCATCCAAGCCTCTGTCCCTACTGACCTGGACTTGTGCAGACCAGTGAGACTCTAGCTTATAACTGATTCTATCTAATATCCTTTTCACCACCTAAAATTTTCCAGTTGGTCTCCTCTGTGTAAGCAATACCTGCTCCCCTTTTGAGATCACTGTTCTATCAAAGATCCTATCAATTTGATACCTCAAAGTTCTATGAAGCCTATTCTTTTTACCCCACTGTTTGATCTTGCTGAATTCTCTTCATACTGAAATTCCAAAATCAAGTCTCTTAGACATCCTAGATGCTATTCACTTCAATGATAATAATTACTAATATTATTGAAGCCTTGTTCCCAGAACTGTGATGACTATAAAATAGTATTATTTCATTCACAACAGATTGCCATATTGCTTTTCTCAACTAGGATAAATGATTACTAGACCTAGGATTTGAATGCAGGTTTGTCTGATACTACATTCCCTCTCCAGTATGATGCAGATTCTGGCTGCCATTCTCTCATCCATTGATCAGCCTGAGTTGATTTGATTGACATGACACATTCATATGAGTTCCTTAATGCTTTGCACTCAGTTGGAGAGACTGAGGAGAACCATTCTTTGACCAAGCATTATTGAGAAGCTGCACTCTGGTGCTGGAAACCAAACCACTGGACGTTCTAAAAAGAAGAACATCCTCTTCTTTGCTGATTGCATGCTCTTACTAGCATGCTACAGGAATAGTCTAAGAATCAACTCTATCTGATGGTCTTATATTAACATTTATTGAGAGTCTATGCTGAGTTCTATTCTTGGAACTTTAAAGAAAGCCACATGTATCTGATTATTGCTCTAGGGCTTTTAAAAGTCTCTTATCAGGACATTTTGTTTTCCCTTTTCTTTCAAAATCACATTTGGGCCTGCCCATCTCAGCTTCTATTAAGGGACAGTATATTTTTGAAAAAGGTCATGTGAAGAATATGTGTGTATCTTTTGGGAAATGCTATCAAATAGATTTTCACTGAAGTTATTGGTCACCTACCATGTCTAAGCCCTGCATTAAAAACAAAACAAAATAAAATGGACATCATGGCTATATTTCTTCTTTTATTCCTTGGGCCACATTCTTTTTTTTTTTTTAATTTTTATTGTGCTTTAAGTGAAAGTTTACAAATCAAGTCAGTCTCTCACACAAAAACCCATATACACCTTGCTACGTACTCCCAATTGCTCTCCCCCAATAAGACAGCTCGCTCCTTCCCTCCACTCTCTCTTTTCATGTCCATTTCGCCAGCTTCTAACCCCCTCTACCCTCTCATCTTATCTCCAGGCAGGAGATGACAACATAGTCTCAAGTGTCCACCTGATCCAAGAAGCTCACTCCTCACCAGCATCTGTCTCCAACCCATTGTCCAGTCCAACCCCTGTCTGAAGAGTTGGCTTTGGAAACGGTTCCTGTCCTGGGCCAACAGAAGGTCTGGGGGCCATGACCACCAGGGTCCTTCTAGTCTTAGTCAGACCATTAAGTCTGGTCTTTTTATGAGAATTTGGGGTCTGCATCCCACTGCTCTCCTGCTCCCTCAGGGGATCTCTGTTGTGTTCCCTGTCAAGGCAGTCATTGGTTGTAGCCAGGCACCATCTAGCTCTTCTGGTCTCAGGCTGATGTAGTCTCTGGTTTATGTGTTGGGCCACATTCTTTAGCTTTTTGTTGTAATTTACTTCAAATCCTTTTTGGAAGTAAGCAGGTACAAAAATAAAACCTACGAGATTGAGATATGATGTCAGGGCTATTCATAGAGATCATACATTCTTTTCATTTGTTAATTCAGTCATTCAACAAAATTTTTAAAAAATCATTTATTTTGTTGTTGTTGTGAGAATGTACACAGCAAAACATACACCAGTTCAACAGTTTCTACATGTAGAATTCAGTGACATTGATTTCATCCTTTGAGTTGTGCAACCATTCCCACCTTCCTTTCCTGAGTTGTTCTTCCCCCCATTAATATAAACTCACATCCCCTTAAGGATCTGATCTAATCTTTCAAGTTGCTGTTGTCAATTTGATCCCACATAAATAGTTCTTAAAAGAGCATAATGCTGAAGGCATACATTTCTTGCTAATTAAACTAAATTTTTGTTTGGTTTTAAGAAGACTTCAGGGGATATTTTTGGGTCAAGGTTTAAAGATTGTATCTAATAGTTACAGAGGCTCATTCAGCCTCCATGGCTCCAGAAAGTTTGGAGTCCATGAGAATTTGAAATCCTGTTCTGCATTTTCCCCCTTTTGTTCAGGATTTTTCCATATAGTCTTTGATCAAAATGTTCATTAATGGTAGCTGGGCACCATCCAGTTCTGGTCTCATAGCAAAGGAGGCAGTTGTTCATGGAGGCAATTAGCCAAGCATTCTATTTCCTTCTTCTATTCCTGACTCTCCTTCTTCCTCTGTTGCTCCAGGAGAATAGAGACCAACTGTTGTGCCTTGGATGGCCACTTGCAAGGAACTATGCAAGAAACTAGCAGGTAGAACAGAAGCACTAAACACATTATTAGGCCAATTAAATGGGATGTCCACTGAAACCATGACCCTAAACCAAGGAACCAAATTGCATGAGGTACGTGATTGTACTTAAGCAGCCCCAGCAGCTACTTTTTTTTTGTCATTGTCATAAATATATCAATCACTCAACTTTTGCCAATTCAACTTTTTACAGGTGTACTACTTATTGGCAGCACTTACAATAATTGGCTGTGCAAAGATTTTTGAATGCACACTGGGTCAGGAACTGTGCTGGGTGCAGGGGTTACAATGATGATGTGGATTTTGCACTGTCTTCAGAACTGTGAATATTTTAATTCTTGTTTATTACCTATTTTACTAATCTTTTTTTATTATAAATCTTTGAATTTTGACATACTAAATATTTTGCTCATGTTGTCTATTGTCTGTTTCCTCCCACTGGAATAAAATAAATTCTGTGAAGATTAGGACTTTTGTCTGTTTTGTTATACCTCTAGCACCTAGCTTAGCATACGGTAGGAACTCAATGAACATTTCTTAAATGAAAAATGAATGAAGATATAAAAGATGCTAATACTTTCCCCTAAATATATATCCCGATACATGCATATATGCACATATTTCCTTAATAAGACAGATTTCTACCCTAAGTTTCAATTTTCTTCATGATTATGAAACACTTACTATATCAATAAGCTAAAGGATTAACAATGCATAAAAATAATGTCAGGATAAACTTGATGATCTTTTAAAATATCCTATGTAATAATATTACACATAATAATATTACTCAAATTTATACACCAAAAGACTAAGGCAAAAGATGAAGAAATTGAAGATTTTTACCAACTTGTACAGTCTGAAATTGATCAAACATGCAATCAAGATGCATTGATAATTACTGGTGATTGGAATGCAAAAGTTGGAAACACAGAAGAAGGATCAGTGGTTGGAAGATATAGCCTTGGTGATAGAAATGATGCCAGAGATCACATGACAGAATTTTCCAAGACCAACGACCTCTTCATTGCAAACACCTTTTTTCAACAACATAAATGGCAACTCTACACGTGGATCTCACCAGATGGAATACACAGAAATCAAATCAACTACATCTACGGCAAGAGATGATGGAGAAGCTCAATATTATCCGTCAGAACATGTCCACAAAAGCCAAAATATGGCCTTGAGTATATCCGGCCTAAATTTAGATACCATCTCAGGAATAGATTAGACACATTGAACACTAACAACTAAAGACCAGACAAGTTGTGGAATGACATCAAGGATAGCATACATGAAGAAAACAAAAGGTCACTTAAAAGGCAGAAAACAAAGAAAAGATCAAAACAGATGTCAGAAGAGGCTCTGAAAATTGCTCTTGAACACCAAATACCTAAAGTGAAAGGAAGAAATGATGAAGTAAAAGATGTGAACAGAAGATTTGAAAGGGTGGCTCGAGAAGATACATAAGGTTTTATAATAAAATGTGCAAAGACCTGGAGTTAGGAAACCAAAAGGGAAGAACACGCATGGTGTTTCTCAAGCTGAAAAAACTGAAGAAAAAATTCAAAGCTTAGGTTGCAATATTGAAGATTCTACAGTGAAAATATTGAATGATGCAGGAAGCATCAAAAGAAGATGGAAGGAATACACAGAGTCACCATACCAAACAGAAATTTGTTGAAGTTCAACCATTCCAGGAGGTAGCACATGATCAAGAACCAATGATACTGAAGGATGAGGTCCAAGCTGCACTGAAGGCACTGGCAAAAAACAAGGCTCCAGGAATTGATGGAATACCAATTGAGATGTTTCTACAAACAGATGCAGCATTGGAGGTGATCACTTTCTATGCCAAGACATTTGGATGACAGCTGCCTGGCCAACAGACTGGAAGAGATTTATATTTGTGCCCATTCCAAAGACAGGTGATCCAACCAAATGCAAAAATTATCAAACAATATTATTATCCCACACAAGTAAAATTTTGGGTAAGAGCGTTCAAAAGCAGTTGCAGCAGTACATCTGTCAGGCAACTGCCAGAATTTCAAGCTGGATTCAGAAGAGGATATGGAACCAGGGATATCATTGCTGATATCAGATGGATCTTGGCTGAAAGCAGAGAATACCGGAAAGATGTTTGCCTGTGTTTTATTGACTACCCAAAGGCATTTGACTGTGTGGATCATAACAAATTATGGATTACACTGTGAAGAATGGTAATTCCAGAATACTTAATTGTGCTCATGAGGAATCTGTACATAGACTAAGAGGCAGTTGTTTGAACAAAACAAGGGAATACCGCACGGTTTAAAGCTAGGAAAGGTGTGCGTCAAGGTTATATGCTTTTACTGCACTTATTCAATCTGAGCAAATAGTCTGAGAAGCTGGACTATATGAAGAAGAATGCAGCATCAGGATTGGAGGAAGACTTATTAACAACCTGTGTTATGCAAATGACACAACTTTGCTTGCTGAAAGTGAAGAGGACTTGAAACACTTACTGATGAAGATCAAAGACCACAGTCTTCAGCATGGATTACACCTCAACATAAAGAAAACAAAAATCCTCACCACTGGACCAACGAGCAACACCAAGATAAAGAGAGAAAATATAGCAGTTGTCAAGGATTTCATTTTCCTTGGATCCATGATCAGCACCCATGGAAGCAGCAGTCAAGAAATCAAAACACTCATTGCAATGGGTAAATCTGTTGCAAAAAACCTCTTTAAAGTGTTAAAAAGCACAGATGTCACTTTGAAGACTAAGGTGCACCTGACCCAAACCATATTTTCAATTGCCTCATATGCATGTGAAAGATGAACAATGAATAAGGAAGACCAAAGAAGAATTGAAGCCTTTGAACTACAGTGTTGGCAAAGAACATTGAATATACCATGGACTGCCAGCAGAATGAACAAATCTGTTCTGGCAGAAGTACAAACAGAAAGCTCCTTGGAAGTGAAGGTGGAGAGACTTTGTCTCAAGTACTTTGGACATGTTATCAGGAGGGACCAGGCCCTGGAGAAGGATATCGTGCTTGGTAATGTAGGTGGCCAGTGAAAAAGAGGAAGACCCTCAATGAGATGGATTACAACAATGGGATCAAACATAGCAACCATTGTGAGGATGGCACAGAACTGGGCAGTGTTTTGTTCTATTGTACATAGGGTCACTGTGAGTCGGAACTGACTCGATGGCACCTAAGCTAGACTGTCCCAGAAATAAATTATTTTTATATAAAAAACCAGTCCTATTTTCATTCCTGTGTGCATTCATTTTACCTCCTAAACTATAACACAATTGTAATAGTCTCTATTATCAGATCATACAGTGAAAGTAGAGAAAGTTACTTTACCACACCCTAGTAAGAATTCCTACTAATGGGAAAGACTGACTAGTGTCCTTTAGGCGGTACCATCATAACTGAATCATTAATCAACCAAAGCCTTACGTATGTCGAATGAGTCTTTTTTTCCTACAGAAAATAATACATTTTATTGTCATGGCTGATGAGTTGGATAGAATAGTATCATACCTGAGTCAGTTCCCCATTCCTTTCCCTGACCGCCACTTTCAATTGTACAGTAATGCCTATGAATGCATTTTCAGTAATTTTTAAAAGCCACATTTTTTCCCGTAAATGACCTACTGTAGCTGTGGTTTAAGTGCTACATTTTCCTTACAATAGCTCTGAGCAATACCTCTCCACTTCACCATGGAATTATGAGCTTGCTATATTTGCTGTGTTAATTCAGAAGAATGCAGAATTATATTTAAAACCTAAAATGAACCTAATCTACAAATCCTACCTCTGTATCCTATATATTACCTTCTCATTGGAAGCTTAGTCACCTGTGAATGTGTGAAACCTTATTATTAAGTTCTTTTTCAATCCTGTCAAGAAAGGCTACTGCATAGTCCAGTATGTTAAAACCTAAAATTCAAGCAACATTACAGTTCTTGTCACAAACACATCATTGAATAGGGCTTGAAAATCATAGCTGCCATCTTGTTCAGTCATCGTAGATCTTGGCCTAGAGTTCTTGGCAGGAAGAGTGTTTGAATGGGGCCTATCTTAAGCTCTAGTAGAAGCTCTTGGAAGAATCAAAGTTGACAATGTTTTTTGGCAGAGGGCCAAGTGTAGTGGAAACTGCTTTCATTTTATAAACTGCAAGTAATAGAGCAGCATGACTTTAAGTGTTACCTTTAAAAAGGGACATCAGGTACCCTCCGTTTAATATGGTGTCATACTCTTGATTTAGAGAATGAAGCGTAGATAATTAGGACTTCAGTGAACATAAAAATAGTGAAAATCAGGGGAAAATCAAGTGCTTTAACAATTTTGATGGGAGAATATTCCCTGCTGTCACTCAGCCAACTTTCAGCACACTTTACTTCCAGAGTCTCTTTGTGAATATTGCTCATTCATTTAGTTCTCCCCAGTGCCCCTCAAAGAAACATCATTGTTATCTTAGACGGAACCAAAAAGAAACAGACGGTAAGGCAAAGTTGCAGGTTCTCAGGAAAGGAAAAACAAAACCAAGCCCCCTGCTGTCGAGTTGATTCGGACTCACAGCGACCCTATAGTAGAGCTGCCCCACAGGGTTTCCAAGGAGCACCTG
The DNA here is from genome assembly GCF_030014295.1 of Loxodonta africana. Lineage (NCBI taxonomy): Eukaryota > Metazoa > Chordata > Mammalia > Proboscidea > Elephantidae > Loxodonta > Loxodonta africana. The sequence continues at coordinate 110,611,245 of NC_087345.1, read as the reverse complement.
GTGGATTCAAACTGCCAGCCTTTTGGTTAGCAGCAGTAGCTCTTAACCTCTGTGCCACCAGGGTTTCCAAAGAAAGGAAGGAGCCCCTAAAGATTTCAGTCTTGGCTCCTCCTTTTACCATCTAGTTTTATAACTTTAGAAAAGTCACAGAACCTCTCAGTCTTAGCTTATTCACTTGTAAAAATGGGGATAGCAGTAGCACATACTTCACAGGGCTGTCATAATGATCAAATGAAACAGTACAAGTAAAGTTGCTTTATAAGCTGTAAGGCCCTACTGAAGCATTTAGTTAAATACATACTTCACATTTGACCACTATTTTTCAGAAATACGTAGATCTTAATCTAAATTACTCCTTCCTCAGGCTTTCAGATTAGCATTTAATAGCACTTTGGGACAATTAAACAATGAAAACAAACTTAAGATTTAGAATTTTTTTTTTTGGCTTTTTGCTTCCTCAATATTTCCTTTCTTTTACTTGGTATTAGTATTTTGTAAATCATTTCAGGAAATGCCATCTTACCTGAGTCCCAGCATGAATACCATACTGAATATCTTTTAAATATGGGATGACAAATTGATTTGTAACAGCTTTTCCAATAGCTGCTATTATCTAAGCATCTCTGTTTGGACAGCTATGTCAGCTATGGCTGTTACAGTCCTGTGGCATCCCATGACTCAGCAACGTTCTGTCTCGAGGGAGAGTCAGTTTGACCCTTCGGGTAATCGGGGTATCTAAGGACTTCTCAGACATAACAACAAACTTTGAAGCTGGGGTCAGAATCAAGAGATAAGAACTCCAAGTCAAGTAAGAACTAAAAGGCATGAATCACTATCTTCAGCAAATACACTATACCACAAGGAAAGAAAGAAAAAGTTTTTTAACTTGGAAGATCAATTAACTGACAGGATAGGAAAGGGAAAAAGGGAAGGTGTCAAATTGTATAGAAAATTCATTTTAACTTACTTTTTATTGTACATCTGTCTGAACATCTTGGAGTTTTGATATTCCCTCCTACAGAAATTTTCAGCCCACTAATTTTTAGGAGTCCCTGGGTGGTGCAAATAGTTAATGAACTCAGCTGCTAGCTGAAAAGATGGAAGTTCAAATCCACCCAGGGCACCTTAGAAAAAAAGTCTGGCAATCTACTTTTGAAAAACCAGCCAATGAAATCCCTATGGAGTACAATTCTACTCTGAAACACGTAGGGTTGCCATGAGTCTGAATTGACTCAACAGCAACTGATTTAATTCTTAGGAATTAAGAATCCACCTGGAAGTGAGAAGCCAAAAGAACACTGGCCTTTGCAGGGTCTAAGCAAGGCCTGAATTCCCCCACAGAGTGTTTGTCTGACTTGACCCGTTGCTCTCCAGTGGATTCTGACTCACGGTGATCTCATGTGTCAGAGTAGAATTGTGCCCCATGTGGTTTGCAGAGGCTGCTTATTTGAAGTAGATCATCAGGCCTTTCTCCTGAATCACTCTGGGTGAACTGCAACCTCCAACCTTTGTTTAGCAGCTAAGCATGTTAACCATGTGCACTGCCCCAAGGTTCCACTGCCATAAAGAGCACTAGAATTCTAGCTTGACAATCCCTGCTTCTGGGTGGTATTTGTGGCTGAGATTGTGAAAAGGGTAGTATCCTAAATCAAAGGGTCTTTGCTAATGTACAGGGGTTGGATATGGATTGTGTTTCGCTTAGACTCTTAATTTTAGCTGGTGTGGAGTTTTGTGTGAGGCCTCAAAAGAATTAATAAGATTAATAACACAATTCATCATTTATTTATTTAAATGAGTACCTGTTTGTCCTGGATTGAATTGTGTCCCTCCCAAAATATGGTTCAGCTTGGTTAGGCCATGATTCCCAATATTGTGTGGTTGTCCTCCATTTTGTGATTGTAATTTTATGTTGACAGGATTAGGGTAGGATTGTAACACCACCCTTACTCAGGTCACCTTCCTGACCCAAGGTAAAGAGAGTTTCCCTGGGGTGTGGCCTGCACCACCTTTTCTCTCTCAAGAGACAAAAGGAAAGGGAAGCAAGCAGAGAGTGGGGACCTCAGCACCGGCAGCAGAGTACATCCTTTGGACCCGGGGTCCCTGGACCTGAGAAGCTCCTCCACTAGGGGAAGATTGAGGACAAGAACTTTCCTCCAGAGCCGACAAAGAAAGCCTTCCCCTAGAGCTGGTGTCCTGAATTTGGACTTGTAACCTACTAGACTGTGAGAGAAATAAATTTCTCTTTGTTAAAGCCATCCATTTGTGGTATTTCTGTTACAGCAGCACTAGATGACTAAGACACTATTTTATGAAGCTAGCCTCGTAGAATAATATATAAATATTAAAAAGACACAATCTCTTCCCTTCAGGGGTTTACAGACATATGAGTGTGATGATTGGGCCTATATAACTACCCCCTCCTTATTTATTCCTCCTCTATTAGAACTTCCTTGAATAAAAATAATTCAATCTTAGGCAGTATCTTTCTCCAATAATAAAGAAAAAACCCGTAAAAGCTTTTAGCTCCTTTATGATGGCACCAGGCTTCCATGATGGCAGCCATCTTGCTATCAGCCTGAGGATGAAGCTAACATACAGATGAAGAGTCTCAGAGAAGCTGAGTCAAAGTCGCTCATATCACACCTGGAGACTGACCTACCAATGCGATTTTTCTTGTGAGAGGTGATAAATGTACTTATTAAGCCACTTTGTATTGAGTATTCGGTTACAGCTAGGAATGTTCTAACAGATATAATTATTGAGCGAGGGAATCAGAGGAGCCACAGCTCTCACTGGTGAGCGATTTATGTAGTCTTGGAAAACCCATTTTTACCCTTGCCTGTACCTGAAGCCCCCCTTTACCCAGAGGCCATGAAACTGAATAGAGGTAGATGTCAGTGGTTATCTAATTGAAGCCCAGGATATACCTTGAGATGCAGAACTCAGAAATCAACTAAAAAATCAGCTCTTATCCTAAGGAAGTAATGAAGTTTTCCTGAAGGAGGAGTTGGAGTTGGTTGTTCTGGGAGCTTGAGGGGGATGATGCATGTGAGAATCTAATTTTTAAACTGCTTTCTCTAGTGTGATACAGTGGAAAGTCCAAATTAATTAAAATTTCAAATTTTGCTCCTATGTTGTAATTCCCTTCTGAGACTGCATATTATAACCACTCAGTAAAGTACTTTGAATATGCATCATAGTCTTACGTGTTAGGCTTGTGGAGACTGTATGAGAGGCGGTCAGGGGAAGGAGAATCTGCTGCATTACATGGTCTTCTAGGCACCAGTAACAAACTTTTCATTGGATGGACTGTAACATACCATAGCAATGGAGAGTGATCCATAACCCTGTAATCAACAGGGAATATACGGCATACTTCATTTTTCCTAAAACCAAAAAAAAAAAAAAAAAAAAAATCACCTATCTAAAATTGAATTGCATCTCACGATTGCTGTTAGCCAAGAGGCAGTCATAACGTAAAAGTGGTTTCCGTGGCTTGGAAGAAATTCCTACAGTCAATGGTGGAGAACCATTTTAAGAAATGCTACATCACTAATACTTCTGATGACACGAAGGATAATATTGTGTGGAAAAACGTGGGCATGGTTAATTCTGAGTCTGAAAGTCATTTAGAAAAGACAGACCCTGAATGTGAACAAATTAAACAGTATATTTTATGATAAAAACCTGTGTCTATATATATAATAACCTGTTGCCATCAAGTTGATTCTGACTCTTGGTGACCCCAAGTGTGGTACAAACAAGTAACATGCTTGGCTGCTAACTGAAAGATTGGAGGTTCAGCCCCACCCAGAGGCACCTTGGAAAAAAGGACTAGACATTTATTTCTGAAAAATATAAGCCATTGAAAACCCTATGAAGTACAATTCTACTCCGACACACATGGGGTTACCATGAGTAACTGCCAACCTGACAGCAACCAAAAAAAAAAAAAACCCGAAACTGGGATATCTAATGGAGTTTTTCAAAAAGTATATATAAGTCCTAAGTTACAAGAGCATATTATGTCATTGTTTTATTGGAAGCATTTAAAAATTATTTCATTTTAGTGGAAATAATGGTGAATTTTTAGTTGATGGCATCTAAGATTTAATGAAAGATTATAATTAGAGGCTTAGACCCACTGTCACTGAAGAACCACATACTTCTTCCACAAAACTTGCCAGAAGACTCCTTCCTCAGAGCACAGTCACCTCTCATGTTGCTCATTTCTGAATCAATGTCTCAAATGGGTGCTCCTGATTGGCTAAACACAGCCACATGACTGCTTCCTAGGTATACAAGAGTCTGGGGTTGTAGTTTCTTTTTCCTGTGTTGGGGAGATGAGACTCATAACATGAGAATTTCCTGAAATGCAGAAACGTAGCTGTACTTCAGGAAATAAATGACATTTGAGATGGACTTAAAACGTTAGGTGCCATTTTTGACAGGTAGAGATGAGTGGGGAAGATACTCTTAGCAGAAAAATTAACAGGGAAAGAGAAAAGCATTTCCTGTGTTTGACAAAAAGAGAAGACAGTGGCACAGTTATGGGAATTACAGGAAAGATACACTAGAGCTAGACAGTGGAAGTTCTGGGATTTCAGGCTGAGGTGTTTAAGTGTATTTAAGGGGCAAAATGGAACCATTAGGATGGGTAAGTGGAAGATGCTGTGGTCGATTTAGTCTTGAATAAGCCAGGGGCTCTGCATGCTCCCAAAAGGTCAGGGTTGCCTTAAGGATGCTTCTGGTAATTTAGAACTGATCTGTATTCAAACTTATTTTTTCATCGCAAATAGATTTTCCAAGATAAATAATATATATGTAGACATCTCAGCTCCTGGGCAACTTCCTTTATAAAATATGCTGTATGATTATTTTTTAAAGCAGTCATTGTGGGATTTGATAAGGATGTGGGTTCTATTCTTTGTGCATTCCCGTATTCTTCCTCCTACCCTCTAGTAAGAGAATTTGAGGTGGTTTGAGGTTTGGAAGAAAGGCTGGAACGCATACGCTCAAGCATGCCAGTAGTCAATAAGTGGATGAGTGTTGACATAACAATTTCTTCTTTTTCTCTTTGTTCTTTTCTCCTCTTGGCCTTCAAACCATAATTCTTATTTTGTGCTATAAAAAGTGTAAGTGAAGTTCCATGGTGATGGGAAATAGATACAGGTAAAGGGTTATATCTAAACATGGAAGAGCTAAATCCATTCATTTCAAGAAGAGCTCCCTCATGTATTCACATTACAAGCTTATTTCTCAACGAAATAACATTGGGAGGAGCAGTGAATCATAAGGTTTTTGTTATCAACAAATCAAGTAGTCAAAGTCTCTGCACCTGTTTGTTATTCGGCTGCTAATACTTTCAAAAACAAGCCACTATACATAAAATTTATTATACGCATGTTCTTCCTTTTTAAATATACTACTAATGGCAACCACCCACTATGGCATAAGAAACTGATGTGATTAGCAATCGCTATGCCATGCAAACAGTGCTTTTTTTTTTTTTCTTTAGTTTTCCCACTGCTTGCAATGGCTTTTACCATTTGTAAATGACATCTTAGCTTCATGATCTGCCAGATTCTTTTGCATTTAGGGTCACTCACCATATCAGTTAACTTTTGATGTAAACAAACCACCCCAAAACATAGTGATTTAAAGCAACAAACATATGTTATTGCTCAGGAGCCGAGTCAGATCCGCTCCTGCTGATCTAAGCCAGACACCTGAGTGGTTAAGCTCGCTCAGGTGTCTGTAGCAGCTGTTGACCTGGCTGGAGAGTGCATATGATTGAGGACAACCTCCCTTACATGGCTGCAAAAACGGGGATGACTGGGCCACGTATCTCTCACAATCCAGCAGTCTGGAAGTTGTCAGTCCTGTTGAGGCCTAGGTGCAGAATTCTCTTGTTGTGACTTCCTCCATATTCTATTGGTTAAGGTAAAGTCACAAGGCCAGCTCAAATTCAAGGATTAGGGAAAAAGATTCTACCTCTTGCGGGAGGAGCTGCAAAGGATTGTGGCCATTATTGCAATCTACCACAACCACTTTCACTCATGGTAGAGTAACTGACTGGTGTGTCTTCCTTTATAGCTTTCCATTTGCAAGATCTATGCTATTCAAAGTTTTGTACCCCCGCCCCTTCACCTTGTTTATGGCTGATTTCCACTGGAGATAGATTGGAAATTTCACTCTCTTCCCATCTCCTTAAATACTCAAGCAAGTATACCCCCACCCAACCAGTGTGGGCAGTGGAAAGAGCACTAAGATTTTGATTGTATCCTGATAAGTCTCACATTAGGAGGCAATGTAAGAGTTCTCGCAAGTAAGCCCTCTGTTCCAGACTTAGAAACTATGCCCTGCACAAGGGCACCTGGCTGAGGAGGAGGAGGAGGCACTCTGCTCACCATTGGCATCCCAGTTGCCTCCAGAGGAAGGGGCATCATTTTTTAACCCACACATAGAATCATATAGGTCAGTGGCACCCTAATTAAAAGCTCTCTGAGTCCCAATTTCCTTTCTTCAAATTGAGCGGGGGGGGTCTCTTTCCAACCTTTGTTGTAAGCTTGCTCTGGGGAACCAATGGTATAATTCCCACGAAATCTTTGAAAAACAATGAAGTGCCATAAAACTATTGGCTATTGTCAACTGCTATTGCTATCGTAATCTTAATACTGATGAATACAGCTTATATTTCAGAATCTCCTGGTAACGACTATGCCTTTGCCTAACGATCACTCATCAATGATTGATGAAACTGTCAGGAAAGACTATAATGTATTTATTGGCATTATTCAATCAAACAACAATGTGCTAAGCTCCTATTGTGTATCCAGCAATGTTCTAGGCAATGGGAGAAATAAAAGTATTAGGTAGACATCAACCTTAAGCAGTTTAACAATCTAGTTAGGGAAATAAAACTATCATATACAAGACATCTGACAAAATGGAAATAACAAATCAAGCAACAAGCAATCTCTAAGTCCAACTGGAGTTCAGAGAAGGGAAGGATGCTGGAGGTGTGAGTGCTCCATTAAAATGTTCATGGAAAAGTTGGCACCTTCGAGAGTTAGGAAGAACAGGCTAACCAAAGAGGAGGAAGGCATTTGCTGCTGCTATGGGCACTCTGTGGTGGTGGTACCACTCTGCCTTTTGTTGTTGTTAGATGCCATCGAGTCAGTTCCAACTCATAGCGACCCTATGTACAACAGAACAAAACACAACCCGGTTCTGCGCCATCCTCACAATCCCTGTTATGTTTGAGCCCATTGTTGCAGACACTGTGTCAGTCCACCTCGTTGAGAATCATCCTCTTTTTCACCCACCCTCTACCTTACCAAGCATGATGTCCTTCTCCAGGGGCTGATCCCTCCTGAGGACATTTCCAAAATATGTGAGACGTAGTCTCGCCATCTTTGCTTCTAAGGAGCATTCTGGTTGTACTTTTTCAAGACAGATTTGTTTGTTCTTTTGGCAGTCCATGTTATATTTAGTATTCTTTGCCAACAAGACAATTCAAAGGCGTCAATTTTTTGGTCTCCCTTATTCATCATCCAGCTTTCACATGTATATGAGGCACTGAAAACTTTATGGCTTGGGTCAGGCCCACCTTAGTCCTCAAAGTGACATCTTTGCTTTTTAACACTTTAAAGAGGTCTTTTGCAGCAGATTTGCCCAATGCAATGAGTCTTTTGATTTCTTGACTGCTGCTTCCATGGGTGTTTATTGTGGAGCCAAGTAAAATGAAATCCTTCTATGTTTTCTCTACTTGTCGTAGTGCAGCTTATTGGTCCATTTGTGAGGATTTTTGTTTTCTTTATGTTGAGGTGTAATCCATACTGAAGGCCGTGGTCTTTGGTCTTCATCAGTAAGTGCTTCAAGTTCTCTTCACTTTCAGCAAGCAAGGTTGTGTCACCTGCACATCGCAGGTTGTTAATGAGTCTTCCTCCAATCCTGATGCCCCATTCTTCTTCATATAGTCCAGTTTCTTGGATTATTTGCTCAGGATACAGGTTGAATAGGTATGGTGAAAGGATACAACCCTGATGCATACCTTTCCTGACTTTCAACCATGCGGTATCCCCGTGCTCTGTTCGAACAACTATATCTTGATCTATGTACAGGTTCCTCATGAGCACAATTAAGTGTTCTGGAATTCCCGTTCTTCATAGTGTCATCCACAATTTTTTATGATCCACGTAGTCGAATGCCTCTGCATAATCCATAAAACACAGGTAAACATCTTTCTGGTTTTCTTAGCATTCAGTCAGGACTCATCAGACATCAGCAATGATATCCCTGATTCTGTGTCCTCTTCTGAATCCGACTTGAGTTTTTGGCAGTTCCCTGTCAATGTCCTGCTGCAACCACTATTGAATGATCTACAGCAAAATTTTACTTGTGTCTAATATTAATGGTATTGTTCTATAATTTCCGCATTCGGCTGGATCACCTTTCTTGGGAATAGGCATAAATATGGATCTCTTCCAGTCATTCAGCCAGGAAGTTGTCCTCCATATTTCTTAGCGTAGAGGAGAGAGTACTTCCAGCACTGTGTCCATTTGCTGAAACATCTCAATTGACATTCTGTCAATTCATGGAGCTTTGCTTTTCGCCAATGCCTTCAGTGCGGCTTGGACTTTTTCCTTCAGTACTATTGGGTCCTGATCATACGCTACCTCCTGAAATGGTTGAACCAATTCTTCTTGGTATAGTGACTCTGTGTATTCCTTCCATCTTCTTTTGATGCTTCCTGTGTCCTTAAATATTTTCCCCCGTAGAATCCTTCAGTTTTGCTACTCAAGGCTTGAATTTTTTCTTCAGTTCTTTCAGCTTGAGAAATGCTAAGCGTGTTCTTCCCTTTTGGTTTCCTAACTCAGGTCTTTGCACATGTCATTATAATACTTTCTTCTCAAGCTGCCCTTTGAAATCTTCTGTTCAGCTTTTTTTCTTCATTATTTCTTCCTTTTGCTTTAGCTACTCGACATTCAAGAGTAAGTTTGAGTCTCTTCTGACATCCATTTTCGTCTTTTTTTTCTTTTCTGCCTTTTTAATGATCTCTTATTTCCTTCATATTTGATGTTCTTGATGTCATTCCACAACTCGTCCAGTCTTTGGTGATTAGTGTTTAATGAGACGAATCTATTCTTGAGATGGTTTCTAAATTCAGGTGGAGTATACTCAAGGTCAAACTTTGACTCTCATGGGCTTGTAATTTTCTTCTGTTTCAACTTGAACTTGCAATATGAGCAATTGATGGTCTGTTCCACAGTCAGCCCGTGGCATGGTTCTGACTGATGACATAGGATCCTTTTAGGATCACCCAAACTGTAAGAGCCTTCTTGCTTTATCCGTCAATCATGAGACAGTGTGTAATGTAAGAGCAGAATTCCTCCCGTAGCCTGGAAAGAAATTTCTCTGCATGTGTAAGGTTTCCTCAGCACAGGCTTGTGCATAACCTTGGCCCTCCTTAGATGACAGGATATTTTGCAGAATCTTTGCAGCCAACATAATAATTTCTGACAGAGGGATATCTGTGATCTAGATAATGATCATTGGAAATCTACATTGTCTCATTACGCTCTCAGAAGATGTACAGTTACTAAGTAGATTCACCCAGAGATACACGTCAATCAATAAGCAAATTAATTGGCATCTTTGTCTCCTACTGTTTCTTCTTTCTTTCAACAGTTCCTTAATGCAGTGTTTCTCAAAGTGTAGTCTGTGGGCCTCCTACACCAGAATCCCTGGAGTGTGCTAGTTAAAAATGCAGGTTCCAGAACTCCATTCCATAGCCCCTGAATCATAACCTCTGGGGCAGGGCTCAAGAATTCCTGTTTGTAACAAGCTTCCAGGTAATCTTTGACACATCAGTGTTTAGGAGTCATCCCTTAATGTTTGGCGAGCTTATAAACATTCTACAGCCAATCCAATCAGACCTCTGAGGGTGGGACACAGGTATCACTACTTTTTAAACCTTATGGGGAACTTCAATGAGCAGCAAAGATTGACTTATTGCAGTACTTTTCAAGCTCTAATGTGCGTATGAATCACCTGGGGATCTTATAAAAATGCTGATTCTGATTTAGAACATCTGCGGTAAGGCCTGAAATTCTGCATTTCTAACAAGTTCCCAGATGAAACACATGCTGCTGGCCCATGGACCGCAAATTGAGTAGCAAGGACTTAGAGGTAAACACATTTAATTGTTCAAATTGCCTCATTTTTCATTGGCACGATCTTCTGCATGACTTGTTACATACCACCAAACCTAAGTCCTTATTAACCCATTTATGGCACAGCAAAGTGAAAGCTCTGCTCTAAAGAACAAAGAATCATTGTTTCATTGACCTATTGTAAAGAAAGGAATGTTTTTTAAAATGAAGATTTAAATGCAAAAGTCTTCCCAGACCATCAATGAGGCAATAGGGCATGAAGCCAAGTAGGGAGACAGGTTGGAGAGAGTAGACAGAGCAGGTGAACAGAAATGCAGGCTGCCTAGATGGGGAGCAAGCAGCCTGTGTGATGGACAAAGAGGGCTATCAGCCAGTAGCTGAGTGCTTTAACCACTGTGCCACGAGGGCTTCTTATGAGAATGATAATACCAACAAATTATGTGCTGGAGTGCTGCACGTAGTACATGTAACTAATGATAAGATGTACCAAAAAAAAGGACATTTGTAAGTGTAGTTCATCATAACTTGAATAGATCATAAGTTGGGGGCTACCTGTATGTATATTTGTCATGAGACACACATGCACACAGAGAATAGAATTCCTTTCCTGTTCTGGTTAACAAGATCCTGAATCTCTACTCCAATCTCATCTCTCTAAACTGGCTTTCTTTCTGTTCTTTAGGTATGCTGATTCATTCCTGCTCAAGGCCTTTGTCAATGGTTCCCTGGAAGGCGCTTCTCCCATTGGTGGTTTTCTCCATTCTCTCAGAACTGAATGGAACGTCATCTCTTTAGTGGGGCCTTTTTTTTTTCCTGGCCAGCTTCCTCCATCTCATACCAAAAACATGTTCTGTATTACATCAGCATGTTTTATTTTCTTTATACAGTTACTATCTGAAATTTCTGTTAATTTATTTCTTTACTTGTCCGTCTTCCTGTTTTTGCCTCCCAGCACACAGGCCACACAAAGGCAAAGGTCTGATCTACCTTGTTCACAGCTAGAAGCCCATTGCCTAGGACAGCACCTGATACAGGCTGGTTGATCAGCTGTTGAAGAAGGAGTGGTTCTCTGTAAAATCATCTGGAAGCAAGGGATCATCTGGAAGAGAGAAATCTGTTGAAGTATTCATTTCAAATGCCAATTCCTGGGTCTCAACCTCAGAATATCTGTTTCAGTAGTTCTGGGATGGGGTCCAGAAATCTGTGTTTTTTAATGAACAACACGGTAATGATGATTCAAGGATCCAAAGACCACAGATGGAGAAACAAAGCCCTAAAGCGTGTGCTCTTCTCTTGATTGAGTTTTCCTCCATAACTGCTAACAAAAGTCAGCGGTTTGAATCCACCAGCTGCTTCTTAGAAACCCTATGGCACAGTTCTACTGTGTACTATGGGGTCACTATGAGTCGGAATCATTTGACGACAATGGGTTTTTTTTTTTTTTTCTGTAATAGCTACAGATTGAGGACTTATCTTTTGAGACTATCTCATAAAAATGGAACCTATGTCACTTGGCAAATGAGCTAGGGTGGATCTGAATGTGGTTCTCAAACCGTGAGCACCACATTAGACAACGCCTTTGATCCACTGAAGCAATATTTCCAGGTATTGGCTTTGGTAATCTGTATTTCTTAAGTGACCTCCAGGTGATTCTGGTAACTACCCAATCTTGCCCTGCACTGGAGAGTGGTTCATCATTAGAACTGATGGGACGCGAAGCAAGCACTGATGTGAACTCTCCACATGCGTGTAAGTGAAAGCCCCCAAAATAACATACTCTATCTGATTTTTTTTTTTTTTATCTGATAGAAATGCTTTGGGGCAAGCAACGACAACAAAAAAATCTGACTAACAACAGATTAAACAATAGGTGCTTTCCCCCATTTCATAACAAGAAATCTGAAATTAGGTGTTTGGTTCTGAAGCTCGGCACTACCATCAAGAACCCAGGTTATTTCTATCTTTCTCTGCCAGCACAGGGTTGCTTTTCTTCTTCCAAAGTGATGATGAAATGGTATCCATAAATTTGTTCTCTGTAGTCAATGTTCTTTACTGAGATTCCTTAAATGCTTTTTCCGGAAAACTCAATTTCTCAATACCTCAGTCAGCACTCTTAAAGATAGAGGTTTTGACCAAGAGAGAGTAGAACTCCATCACAAGTACCAAGAAAGAGCTCTGAGTTCATGGTCTGTGTGCTTAAGGTCAGAACTACATCAGTGCAAACACACAACCTCCTATTTGAACATACAACATAAAAGGGCACTCCATCATTAATTTCCTCTAAAACAAACTTGCACGTGCAGACTTCCTGGAGGTTCATTCTTTTTTTTCCTTAGGGGGAGTGTCTTGAAATGCAGGGACTCTCAAGCACTTGGAGGCCAACAATTGCAGATGTCTGCCTGAAGGCAAAGATTTGATCAGGTTTGTGAAACCAGCCTGGTATGTCCTAACAAAACAATGATCTAGAGAGATTATAAAGCTTAAAGTGGTTTTCATTCTGAAGAAATGCAAACCCTATGCCTACAAAAGAGATGGCAGATTCCCCAACGAAAGTATGGATTGATTTCCAAGTATGTACCGTCAAGAACTGGGCCTTTTGTTTGACATTAAGGGCTTTATTTTACACTCATAAATTCTATATTGCTTGAATCAAGTAATAGAATCTCTGATGGTCTCAAATGTGGCTTATGCAGAGAAGAAGATTCTTTATTTAGAATCTGTGTTAATTGTTGTAAAGGGTTGCTATGAGTTGGGATAGACTCGACAGCAAAGGGTTTTTTTCTTTTTTGGTTTGGTTATTATTAACAGTGCAAATTTGGACTCTTAGGAGTCTTTGCAGAATTTATCAGTTTTTAAAATTAAAAAGTATCAGTATTCATTAAAAAAAAACTTCTTGGCTACTTAAAACATATCAGAGAAAAATATTTTTACCAAATCAGAACTATTACGTAAGCTTCCTTTGATCAATACATTTCCCATTTAAAACAAAAGCGGTAAACAAAACTGTTTGCTTAGAGTTAAAATCAGCCAAAGCTTGTCTTAAAAGCTTTTGGGTTGGCCTGTCCCTAATTGTTCCTTTCTGATTCACATAGAAGCCTGTACTACTGCTAACACACCTGACCATTTTGCTAAATTACTGCAGTGCACTGTTCACAGTTAGATTGTTCATGGTACTGTACAAAAAGTAAGCATTTTTCAGGCTTACTCACACCACATCATTGCAAAAGTTCTTAAGTCTAGGTCAATTTGAACAAGTTTGTTCTTGATTTATGTGCTACTTCCAAAAATACATCAAGGTATTTTTTTGTTTTCAGTATAGCTTAACATTTCTCTTTCAGAGGAGATGTGAGGCAACCAAAGGTTATGACTGGTGATGGCCCACCAACCTGTGACTTTACACCTGATTTTTCAGTTTAGGTCACACAAATTAAAAAAAAAATAATAATTAAACTCCTGAGATCCCAGATTGTTTATTAATTTCATTTTGTCATCTTTATTTTAAATTACTTTCTTTTTTAAGCCCAAGAGCCAGGAGGCCAAAACCTTCCATCCTCTAATGAACTAAATGCAGCCACTTTAGTTTACCCTCTGTTTTTTTTTTTTTTTTTTTTTGCCTGAGTTATCTTTCTAAAATTCTAATCTAACCATGTTATTTTTCTACATAAAAATCTTTGATGGCTCCCCATTCCATTAGGAATTAAAATTCAATATCCTTACCTAGGCATTTGAGGCCTTTCCTAATCTGGTCCCAATCTGTGCTCCCAGCCTCGTGTTTTCTGACTCAGCTTACTCTCCACTGCACTGAATGTTTCACTAACTCTTGAACACTGACTCTTCTGTGTGGTTCTCTCTACCTGGCATGCTCTCTCGCCCCCCAAGGTCTACCCAGCTCAGATGGTAACTCCTCTGAGGAGCCTGTCCCTCTTCTGACCTCTTCCCATTTTTGACCAGAAAGAAAATAACAATGCTGCCACTCTGTACCTGTCAAATGGTGGTATGGATTGAAATATGTCCTCCTCCTCAAAATATATGTTGAAATCCTAACCTTTGTACCTATAAATAGGACCCTGTTTGGAAATAGGGGTCCTATTTTATTATGTAAATGAAGTTATACCAGTGTAGGATGCATGCTAAACCTAATGACGTCTGAATTATAAAAAGACCAGAATAGACACAGAGACACGCACAGGGGGAAGGCAGATGCCGTGTGAGGGTTGTCTGTAAGCCAAGGAATGCAGGGAACCAAGGAATGGCTCAGGTACTGACAAGAAAGGAATTGTTGGGGCTGAGACCTTGATTTGAACTTCCAGCTTTCAGAATTGTGAGAAAATAAAATCTGTTCTCCAAAGTCACCCACTGTTGGTATTTGTGTTACAGCAGCACTTGGTAGAAGGACATTTGTAGTTCGGTGGTAGAATTCTCACTTTTCATGAGGGAGACCTGGGTTCTATTCCCCGCCAATGCACCTCAAGCATAGCAACCACCTGTCTGTCGTGGGAGGCTTGGGTATGGATGAACAGGTTTCAGCAGAGCTCCAAACTAAAGACAGACTTGGTGACCTACATCTGAAAAATCAGCTGATGAAATCCATATGGATCACAATGCTCCGATCCCATTTTGAATGGGGTCACCATGAGTTGGGTGGTGACTCAACGGCAACTAACAAAAACAACATGCTCTGGTAACTGAGATGCATGGCATTGTTTGATAGTTATGTACTCAAGTTGATAGTTATATACTATATATTGCTACCAAATTGTGAATTCCTTGATGGGAAGGATAATATATTATTCATCTTTATTTCCCAGTTTCTTCTGTAGATATGGCATGTAACAACAATTGTTGAATTTTAGAGTGTTGAACTGTATGTTCGGGCAGGATACAATGCAGATGTGTGACAGTAGTTTTGAAATCCTGACTTATTTATTTTTGGTTTCCCTTACTTATTCTCCTAGAGCAATGCTATGTAATATAAATATAATGTAAGCCACAGATATAAGCCACATACATAATTTTTAAATTTTCTAATAGCCGCATTAAAAAAGTAAAAAAAAGGTAAAATTAATTTCAATAATATTTTTTATTTAAGCCAATATATCCAAAATATCATCATTTCAACATAGCATTAACATAAAAAATGATTAATTAGATATTAAATTTTTTTTACTAAGACTTTGAAATCGAGTGCATCTTTTTCACATCTCAGTTTGGACTAGCCACATTTCAAGTACTGAATAGCCTCATGTGGCTAGTAAATATATATTGAACAACACAGTTCTAGAGATTTCTACCTTCATTCAGGAAGTTTCTGGGTATTCTGTCATAACTGCTTCTATCAAATTTGTCATCTAGAGAGAAATAAGAACTTTTCCCTGTGGTTTTTGAGTTTTGAAAGTCTAGGCCTGAGGTTGGTTGAGGAAAGGAAAGACTCATGCAAAGGAAATAGATTTGGGAGAAATTTCCCCCAGAAGAATGCTTCCTGTAGCATCATCCCATCCTATTCTTGTCCCAAATGAACACATTCAAGTGTTCCCACTAGTGCACGCACATGTGCAAGTAAACACATGAGCAGAGATTCCCTAGATCAGGGAGTGGGGGAGAATTCAAGAGGAAGCAGGAAGTGAACAGACTGCGTGGGCCCTTAAGAAAGGGGTTTGTGCCTCCGCCCCAGGTTGAGAATAAGGAAATGACTGAAAAACAACCAGTTTTGGGGAATCTGAGAGCAGTGGAGGCCTGGGCCCTCTTTCCCAGGTAGAGCTTAGGGAAGTAGCAAGTAAGTATACTGCTGTGGAGTGTGTCTAAGCACGTGGACTTGAGGTGGCCTCACGGAATTTCCACATGCCTTGGTGCTTTAGAATTACTCCCGTGCACCCAAGAGTAGCTCAGACATAGTGATGGCCTATGGATGGCCCCATTGAGTTTCTTGTAATCAATTATTTTTGTGAGAGAAGCAGGAGGATCACAAGCTCCAGAAAGAGAGAGAGAAGCTTGGATATTAGTGTATAGATAGAGACAGACAGACAGGAAGATAGATTAAACACACAGATATGGAAGAGCTGTGTGGTTAGAAGGAGGAACAATTGATCGGTGAACTATATAGTCATGGGGCCCAAGACCAAATAAGAACAGAACATCTGAGCAGATGTCACCATGGAGTGGTGATGTCTGATAAAATGACATTCCTCTCAGACTTTGACAACATAAGCTTTCCTGGAAATTAGATACAACCCCCTGGGGAGAATGACAGGCTCTAAAGTGACTGGGCTTGAGTTTCTCCTCCTGGAAACTTGAGGGTTTATAATTAAAAGCAAGTTCACTTATAGAAAAATAAAGGAAGTTACATCTCCTGCACAGCTGATTTGTGGATTGAGATTCATGGCCACCATCCAAAGAATATTCTAGGCTCCTAGTAACATGGTTTTATATTTTTGACAGTATTTAGAATATAGTTTCACTATCCTGCTTAAGTATTTTTATTCAGGAAGGCCTTAAAATCACAGAAAAGAGTCTGAAAATGTTTTCAAGTGTACATTATAGTCAACCATTATTAACTGACTGTCTACTAGAGGCAGGTCATCTAAAAATTTTAAGACAGATATTTCTGCATGTAGTCAAGGATCAGACGGAAATTGAAAGTAGATGGTATTGATGGCTGAGAAATATAGGTTCAGTGAAATTAATAACTTTGTCTCTAGTGCCCTACAGATGTACTAGTCACAAGCAGATAGCATCTTACCTCAGGGCATCGGTGTGCCCTGTTGCTCTTATTACCTCCCACTAGGAGTTACTGGACAGAATAAAAAAAAAAATTGGGAGGAAAAATCTAACCTGTATAAAAATGGGGACTACATTATAGATTTCATGTAAGAGAGACACTAGAGATCATAGGACCTAAATTCTGTGGTAATAGATGAGTGACCTTTTCCTATGAAATAAATTTTCTATCATCTGTCTAACAATCCTGAGTGGTTGGAGTTACAGGGACAGGGAAAGAATGCAGGTAAACTAAGTCTAGATTAAGGATAGAATATCTTTAGGAACCAAGATTTGATGAGGTGAGAGATAAACTTAAAAGTTACTTAATCTTTGGCCTCAAAAAGATTGTTGTAGTTGTTGTTAGGTGCCAGCTCATAGCAACCCTATGTACAACAGAACAAAACACTGCTTGGTCCTACATCACCCTTATAATCGTTGCTATGTTTGAGCACATTGTTACAGCCACTCTGTCAATTCCTGTTGATGAGGGTCTTCTTCATTTTCAATGAACTTCTCCTTCCCCAAGCACGATGTCCTTCATCAGGGACTAGTCCCTCCTGATAACATGTCCAAAGTTTGTGAGACAAAGTCGCACCATCTTTGCTTCTAAGGAGCATTCTGGCTGTACATCTTCCAAGACAGATTTGTTCATTCTCCTGGCAGTCCATGGTATATTCGATATTCTTTGCAACACCATAATTCAAAGGCATCAGTTCCTCAGTCTTTCTTATTCATAATCCAGCTTTTGGATGCATGTGAGATGATTGTGCTTGGATCAGGCACACCTTAGTGTTCAATAAGATTAAGTCATATAAATTTGACAGCCTCTTTTCTTCCAAAACTAAGAGCGAAAGATAATTAAAGTCTGCAGAATAAAGATCTTTAATACAACACCTCTGGAAAAACCTTGGTTTTAGTGGATAGTGCAAATGGTTAACGCATTTGCCTGCTAACCAAAAGGTTTGATGTTTGAGCACTCCCAGATAGATGCACCTGGCAAGAAAGGCCTGATGATCTACTTCTGAAAAATCGGCCATTGAATACTCTGCAGATCACAGTTCGACTCTGACACACATGGGGTCATCACGAGTTGGGGCCGACTTCACAGCCACTGGTATGGTCATCCTAGAAGTCCACCTAACCCAGTTAGTCATGAGGAAATAAAATAGAGACTCAGAAAAGTACAAGAGTATCAGCAGGGAAATGACAAATTGAGAACATTCTCAGATAATGTATTGCAAACAACATGACTTCTCAAGGAGTTAAATTCGAATTGTTTTTTAAAAGAGAGAGAGACTAATTACCAAGAAAAAAAAACTGCCCCTTGTTGATGGGGGTGCACATTGCCTCACAGGCTTTGCCCTCTCTTATTTCCACCTTTTCTCTATAGACTCCCTCACCCCTCCCCACCACCTGGAGCTTGTTAAAGCCTTTTTTTCCTCTTTTACCTTAGATGAGATAAAGAGAAGGAAATGTAAATATTCTCCTTACCTCCATGTCAGAAATCTTTCAAGAGACCTAGATTAATGCTTACTGCTTTTTGTGGGAATTGTGAATGCTCTTTGTCATCTCTTGTTTCTTAAAAAGTAAAAAGTAACTTCAGTTCTCTCAAAGCTCTCTTCAAATTTAGCCAAAGAAAGTTTGGGAGGTAGAACCATACAATCACTGAACATCCCTGATGATATGCATTGTGTCCATGTCAATATTCTCTCCTTGGGATCCAGTTGATTTTTGTTAGTTGCAGAGGTTAAGAGTTTGGCTGCTAACCAAAAGGTGGGCAGTTTGAATCCACCAGCTGCTCCTTGAAAACCCTATGGAGAAGTTCTACTCTGTCCTGTAGGGTTACTATGAGTCGGAATTGACTTGACAGCAACAGATATTTTTTGGTAGTAGCATTAGTATTAGCAGTGGTTCTAGTAGTAACAGTAGTAAGGGGAGTAAGGAATATTTATCGATATTTATTTTGTGTCAGGCACCACAGCAAGCGCTTAATATGGGATACTTCATTTAATCTTCACAACAACTATTATTATTATTCCCATTTTAGACATGAAGAGACTGAGGTTTAGAGAGGTTAAATAACTTGGTCAAGGTCACCTAGATAGTTATCTTAATATACAATTACCGCATGCCTACCACAACCAGGAGTAGCTACAAAATTTGTGATGCCTATTACAAAACAAAAATGCAAGACTCCTTTTATAACTCAACAATTATTAAGAATTTCAAGATAATGACAGCAGAGCATTAAATCAAGCCTGTGGCCCTCGTAACCACATAGGTCACACGCCCATGAAGCTGGCCCTGACTATGTCTTTGCTTCTGGGGATATGAATATGACTGATATACAGTTCATGTCCTTACAGACCTACGGTCTAGTCGGGAAAACAGGCATATATCCAAAGAATTTCTTTATGACGTGGTAAGATAAGGCCTCAGAAGTCAGAGCAACCACCACCCAGCCTGGGGCTTCAGGAAACTCTTAGTAATTATTGTTTCTTTTGAATACAGTAATGGAAAGACTTCTCTTGTGTGGTGTTTTCTTCCCCACCCCTTTCTTTCCTTCCATGGTTGAGAAATATGACACAGGAGTCTGAGAGACGGAGATAAAATGCCAGCCTTGTTACTGATAAGCTGATGTGAGAACGTGGCTTCAGACAGGTGGCCAAGTGGACTTGCTCCCATGTCACTCCTGAATGAGACAGCCAGCCACCTGGTCTCAGATGCTGTGAGACAACTGGGACCCCCACAGGCTGCCCGTGTATGGGGACCTGCCCCACTCAGCCCAGGGAAGTGTGGAACAGACAGACCCTTTCTGTAGGCAGGAGATCTAAGAGAGGAAGCACACTGCCTTCTCCAAAGAAAAGTAGTATGAGTGAGACTGGGGAGAGCTGCCAGGAGTGTTATCCAGCCCAAGTCCCTCTATGTGGAAGCAAAAAGAGGACAAAATGAATGCCCTCCTCCCCCAACAGGTCGTATAATTTTTGTTTTAGGTAGATTGGCTCACATGTTAATATGGATACCAAGTCTTTACATTCTGGCATTTTGCAGGCATATCAAGCAGGATGGAAGTTCTTTTACTAAATTCCATGCTTTTTCCTGTAATAATGTTTGAGGAATGAAAAGAGTCTATAATCAGAATATCATTCTTCCACTTTTTTAAGTCCTATGGAGTAGGGAAAAGCTTGCTTCTCTCTAGACAGTGGGAAGCTTCTCGTTTATCCTTCTTAAGGCAAAAGATTCAGTTTTAATGTTATGAGTTAGACTAGAGAATAATAAGGTTTAATGGATAGACATTGATTCTAGTGGGATAAAGAGATGAAGACACTAAAGCCTTCTTTTGTTAGAGATGTTTATTATACCAGTAATTAAGAAAAAAAGAAATTTTTTTTTTTTAATATTGGAGCCCATAGTGGGTTTTCTTTTTTCCCTCTTTTAAAATGGATATTATAAAATATTTCTTTTTTTTTGTTGTGATTTTTTTTGTTAATGGTATGAGAAGGTCCTAAGGCTAGTGCCCTTCTGTGTGTGCATGCACACGTGTGTGTGCGTGTGTGTGGTGTGTGTGTGTATCTAGGTCAGTGTTTCTCTAAATGTGATTCTTGGACCAACTGCATCTGAATCAAGAGAGGATTGGTTAAAAATACATGCCGATGGCGAAAAGCACACTAAAAGAGAGAGTGGAGGGAGAGAGCAGGCTGTCTCATTAGGGGCAGAGTAATTGGGAGTGTGTAGCAAGGTGTATATGGGTTTTTGTGTGAGAGACTGACTTGATTTGTAAACTTTCACTTAAAGCACAATAAAAATTATTAAAAAAATATATATGTATATGCCTAGACCCCGCCCTACTAAATCTGCAGAAATCCACATCTATAATAAGCTTCTTGGGCAAAACCTTTGTAAATGGAAGTTTCAGAGGCCCACAAATTAATTAAAAATGGCTACTCTGATAATACTTAGTAATTTAAGATGGTTGTGGAGTGAGGAATAGCAGTGATCAGAAATGTACAGATTTGAAGGAAGGAGTAAGCACATTGAGCTGAGTAGTTGGATGAGGCTTTGAGCAGAAGAAGGAAAATTGACTTGAGCAGAGGGGAGGCAGGGTATTTCAAGTGGGGAAAGGTCAGGAGGAAAGTTACTTGCAAGTTCTCTTCAGGAGACAGGAGAACTGTATTTCATTTGTGGTTGGGGTAAGAAGTTGTAGGGTGGGAAAGCAAGATCTCATGTGCCTGCATAATAGTTACTCTCTTGGTCTTGCTTAGATAGTACATAGAGAAAGAAATGATGAGCGAAGATGCTATCAAGGAAGGAAGGTATTACAGATGTTGACTGATTTCACAGAAGAGAGAAAGGTCAGGTTTAATAATATTTATGAAAAGTTGCTGGGTGCTGTTGAATTGATTTTGACTCATAGCGATGCCATGTGACAGAGTGTAATGGCCCCACAGGGCTTTCTTGGCTATAATCTTTACGGAAGCTGATTGCCAGATCTTTCTCCTGTGGAGGCACTGGGTAGGTTTGAACTGCCAGCCTTTCAGTTAGCAGCCAAACACTTTACCATTGAGCCACCAGGGCTCCTTATCTATGACATATTGACCATAAAGTCTCATAGGTCTGCAAGACCAAAGAAAATGAATGAATACGTTTACCAGCCTTCCTAGAAGCTCTAATTTTGGGTGTCCAATACTTTCGAACTTGGAGGTCTGCCTTTTTTTTTTTAATCAGTCTGTACCACATGTCCACTCCGTAAGTGAATCTTTGACTGAACAGCTGTCACTCCCCACCTTGTGAGCACTGCAGTTGGTAGAGCCTTTCCTGGGGAAAGCAGAGCCAAGTTTGAGGCCTCTTCTGGGGTTGTATTCAAAGTGCATCTGTAAGTCAGTGAGCTGAACACTGGCAAAATAAACCCATAAACCATGAACCCGTTTTAGAAACACGTTTTAAAGTGTATTTATAGGATTCTCTGACTCCTCCCCTTTCGTATTTTGCAGCTAAGGTAGAGCACTTTTTCTATTTAAGTTTTATAGCATCATTAAAATGAAAAGGGGTGAGCCCACAATGAGGACCGTGTTTTTATTTTAATATTGTCTTTAAATATAACACATTATTAAATTTGTACAGACTGAGGTGTTGTTTTATTTCTTTTCACACTAGATTATAAGTCCAGGACGGAGCTTTAGTCACGAACTCTATTTTTTGAGACTTCTGAACAATACTAGTCAGAGCTTTCCTTTCCCAGGCACAGGAACACTGAGTGGGCTGGTGATGAGCTGGGGAAGAGAGCACCTGCACAAATGCATGCCTACCTGCCCCAAGCAACTCCCTTTCCTCCCTTTTTCCCTCTCTTTCCTGATGACATTCATTAGCTCTATGTTGTTGTTTTGTTGTTGGGTGCAGTTGAGTTGATTTCAACTAGAACTGCCTCATAGGGTTTCCTAGGCTGTAATCTTTACAGGAATAGATCACTAGGCCTTCCTCCTGTAGAGTGACTGGGTAGGTCCAAATCGCCAACCTTTCCATTAGCAGTTGAGTGCTTAACCGTTGGGCCACCAGGGCTCCTTATTTGCTCTATACACCTAAGGAATACAGAGTATATAAGGAGCCCTGGTGGAGCAGTAGTTAAGAGCTCAGCTGCTAACCAAAAGGTCGGTAATTGGAATGTACCAACTGCTCCTTGAAAACCCTATGGGACAGTTCTACTCTGTCCTTTACAGTCCCTATGACTTGAAGATATTGGACATGGTCTGGTCTGGCCGTGCAATGGTCACGGTGCTTGGCTGCTAAGCAGAAGGTTGGTGGGTTGAACTCACCAGTGGCTTCTTGGAAGAAAAGACCTGATGATCTGCTCCCATAAAGATTACAGCCTAGGAAACCCTGTGGGGCAGTTCTACTCTGTCCTATAGGGTCACTATGAGTTGGAATTGACTCAATGGCTCACAACAACAACCACTACCTAAGGTCTAGGGAATCTCCTTTGATCCTGAGGTGACTTGGGAAACCCTAATAGGAATCTAATCGCTGGATCTATGCAAGACTTTCTTACCAATTGACTCTGTCCCAGGGTCCCTTGGGGCCACCTTAACATTCTGTTCTTTTTCCAGGGCCTACTGAGGAGGCCTGGTGGTGCAGTAGTTAAGAGCTCAGCTGCTATCTAAAAGGTCTACTATTGGGATCCACCAGCTGCTCCTAGGGAACTCTATGAGGCAGTTCTACTCTGTCCTATGGGGTTGCTATGAATCGAATCCACTCGATGGCAATGGGTTTTTTTGTAACTTACCTGAATTCTAATCTCCTTTTCTACTTCTAGAAGCATGTATACTTGGGTGGGCTGTAGGGTGGTGTAGGGTAGGGAAAAATATCAGAGGTCAACGAGACAAGCGCAGCACATCTTTCTTAAAGGAAATCTGCATGTCAAGATTTGACCCTCCCAGGTGAATCATTCCGACTATTAGATTACATGGTCAGTGACAGTTCTGGCCTCAGGCAGGATTTTAGTGGAGAGAAGTTTATTTGAATGTTCCCTACCTTGCTTTACACACCCTTTTCTCTCCAGAGTTCTCTGTATTCTGTGGTGTCTTTTCCATTCTGCCATACATACCAAAAGACAATACAGAACAACACAAAGGCGTTTCCCTTGGACTCTGAAGCCTCCATGTTTTCTCTACTTGAACATTCTTCTCGATGGCAACAACTCTATCATATATTTTCCTGTAGTTTGCATAGCATACGCCACCAACCTGAATATATAATTTAGTAAAAACAAACAAAAGAACCAAAACTCCATAGCCATTGAATTGATTCCGACTCATAGTGACCTTATAGGACAGAGTAGGATTGCCCCATAGGGTTTCCAAAGAGTAGCTGGTGGATTCGAACTGCAACCTTTTGGCTAACAGCTGAATGCTTAACCACTGCACCACCAGGGCTCCTTATATACCTTAATAAAAAAAAAAATATATATATACCTTAATAGTGCTCCATAAATATTTGTTCACTGAGAGCAAAGTTTAAGCCAAAGAATAAAATCTGTCAGAGTGAAATTTTAGTTACTGGGACATGAAGATGCAAGATATTTTTGGAAAAAAGAACCTTTTTTACACTTCCAGTCACATCCGTGGTGTTCTTACGGGGTACGGCAAACCAGGGGAGTCTTAGAACTACAAGGATTTCTGTTGGGGCTGTGATGGGCCAAGCCTTCTCACTGCAAAAGCAGTAGCAGATGCAAAGCCTAAAGATCAGGTGGAAATATGGAGAGGCTTCGGGCCTTCTGAAGGCATTTGAATTTCTTCTTCCATCTTTTTTTTTTTTTAAAATCTCTTTCTACATGCAAAAATAAATAACTTGCTTGGGATCAGGATGTTTATGAATGTTCGCATCCTAATGCATGGGCCTCTGAAAAGGGGCAGCTATGTGATGCTTATTTAACAGCAGTGTGCACCCCATTGTTTAATACCTTGATTTAGTGCTTCTTGGCAAATAAGACATTTTATGATTTTTACACCAGACTCTAAAATATTTGCTGAAGTGTCATAGTTTCTTAATCTTAATTAGTATAATTAATTTTTAGCAGATTTTTCCATTGTTGAGATATTATTTTTATTGCCAGCTAAAATTACTATTTTCTTTTGGGTCACAAAACTCTTAAGTGATTTGGTAAAATATGAAAACATCATAAAACTTCCCTTGAGATGAACTGGATACATACTGGAATAATTTTTATTCCTCTGAGTAAAAGATGGAGAATTTGGCAGTTCTATTAATTCTTACCTCAGCAGAATTTTTTGGACTCGGATAATTGCTGTAACAGAAATCATTTTTTCCCATTCTATAAGGGTAATTTCTAGTACAGAGTTCATTCCAGTGTTATTTCTGTTTTACAAAATGCACAGGAATTAGAGCTGGAAACCTTTGGAAACTGCAGTACACCACACCAATGGTTGAATATATGGTTTCCTTGTTGGTGTGCAACAAAAATTAAAAATTGAAGGTTGACTTTTAATTGTTAGTCATTTTTCATGATTCCTTGGTTAAATTTCAAATTGCAAGAATTTCCTCATTTTGATTTGTAGTTCTTCCTGGAACTGGAATATATTTCAATTAGAAAGAAAAAGAAGTAGGTCAAGTTAGCTAAATAAGAATCAACAATGCCCAATTCAAAGCTTTGAGCCCAATTTATCCCACTGTCCCTATCACCCTAGGCCATGATCCAACTGTAGAGTTTTTGATCATCTGTTTCCTAAATGTCTTTTTATGGTCTTTTGGCACATCATTTGGGGACTGGCTGGTCTGTTTATCTTCATGTACATGTCTGGCTGTTGGCTGGGGTACCTTGGTTCTTTGCCTTATGGCTTCTCATCTTTAAGACAGTTAGCCCAGGCTTTTTTACGTGGTAGTCTCAGAGCAGCAAGAGGGCAAAAGCAGAAGCTGCAAGTCTTTTGATGTATAGACTCAGAAGTTCTATAATGCCACTTCCACCACACTTTTAAAGTCAAAACAAATGACAAGGCCAATTGAAGATTTAAAGATTTGGGAAATAAACTCTCCCTCCTGATGAGAGAACAGCAAAGTTACCCTGCAAAGGCATATGCACATAGGGATGCATGATTCATTGGGGGTTGCCACTGTAACAATTTTAGAGCACGTTGTTGCTGGTACATAGTTAAACTTCATAAATGCTTGTAGAATAAACCAAATGGATAGATAAGGAGGTTGGAGAGATGGAAGAATGGATGAGACAGTCTAGAATGTCAGCTAGAATTAGGAATCTTAGTCCTGATACTGCTTATTGATTGTCACAAATTAGTTGACCCTGGATAAACCCCTTTATCTCTTGTGCTCATGTTTCTTCCTTATAAAATAAAAGCAGTGGACTCAATGTAATCTAAGGCCTTCCTATATCAAAGTTTTATGATTCTATAATTATTAATCATATTGTTATGCCACAGGTAACAAGAATTGCTTGCTACTTGCCTTCTCGACAAGACTGGATTCATCCATGGGTGCACATGCTGTGGGAAAATCATGTTGATGCTCATTTCATGGGAACATCCCAAATGGTGTGTCTATTGTTAGTCAGCCAGCTAGAAGCAAGAACATGCCCATGATGGGCATTCTTTCAGCTCTATTTTTCTTTTGTATTACTGGTTCCTTTGAAATGGCTATCAAGACTTTTTTTTAACACTTACAAAAATGTAATCCCTGTCCTGAAATACAATGTAGAGTATATGGGCTTCCTTTTCATTCATTCCCCTTAATGGATGCAGTTTGGGAGATGTGGATGGGTACTTAGAAAAGATTAGGTTTGCTTAGAATTGTACTTAGTTTGCAAAATATATTCTTTCAACTCTTTTCAACTTTGACTCTGTTTGTTATAAATCAAATAAAACATGTCAACCTATGAGTTTGCAAAGGCTTAATTGCCAGGTATCAAGTAAGTTATTTCCTTTGCACACTGAAAATAATATTTAATCTTTCAAACCCCCTGAAAGACCTTCAAATTACACAGAAGGATAGAGTTGAATTATATAAATATTGTTTGGGTTTTACTTTTCCAATTCCTTTCCGGCTTCTTTAATATGAACTAGCATAAAATGTTATTGATATTTTCAATTTTCTGTTCAGCATTAATTCATACCAGTGGTGGTCAGATGGGTGGGGAGGGTGGAGGGCAGTAGACATAAAAGTCTTAGGGGCTCAAGGTCATTGTATCTGCCTTAGCGTGTTCGAAAATTAATCTTATGATAGCCTAACCTAACTAGTCCTTCATATATGTTATAAGGTTAGTTTTACTGAGATGGCATTTCTTTTAAAGAAGCTGTCATGGGAAGGTGTGTTAACAAACCTTGAAATAGAATCAGAGGCAACTAATTTACAAGCACTCTTATATTGGTTAAGGCTAAGGTCTGTGTTAAAATAAGCAACTTGATTCTGTGAGTGGAACCTCTCATAAAATGAGTGACTGAGCTATATGAGTCTTGCCTTTAATGAATGACAAAGCAGCTAAAAATACAAAGCATTAAATTGGGGCAAGAGGGATTAAAGTACAGGTCACATCCTGAGAAAAAAAGAGCTTGTGGGGAAGGAAGGAGGTAGTAGCATGGATGGGAGTGGGGGGTGGTGGGTAATGTCCAGCTCGTTGGCATGCAGTTCAGATGGCCATTAATGCTTACAGAACATCCTGTGTTGAGGTGGTTTACTGGCTATTATAAGTTTCAAGTAAAAAGACATCATGGGTAAGTAATGTAGTAGAGTTTTGTGTAAGTGGGTTATTTTTTTTTAGGGGGAGAGGGGAGGTGAAGGTTAGAAGAATAAAGAAGTTAGCTTTAATTAGCATTCAGATGGTTTTTCTAGACAACTAAAAAAAATTTTTTTTTAACTAATAGCGTCTGCTTAATTCCTTAAATAATAGTTTAGTATTATGTATGACATTATATGGTAATCTTTGTCATTATTTATTTATAATGCTTCCACTTACTTCCAAAAAGGATTTGAGGCAGTTTATAGTAAAAGACACAGAGAAATAAACCCTTAAAAGAAGAGAAAAAGGCAAGAACTAAGTATTAATAGAAGTGAGGGAAAATAATTATTTCGGAAAAAATAGCTAGGAAAAGTAACTACAGCCTGAACTACTTAACGGTCAAGACAAGAAGGTATGATAAGTTGAAAATTTTTCTTGGTCTTCAGATAATCTTAAGAGCAATTCGGTTCATTTTTTTTGAGATCAATATAAGCAATACAACAAACACACTAAAGAAAATTTTGAGAAATTCTCATCCCCTTACTCTAACAGAACCATTAATTTTTACTTTCTCTTAAAACATTAAATTACAGTCTTTGTTCTTATGCAAACATTTTAACATAAGGGCAATCACTGTATTTTGTATTTTTTTCCCCCCTCTTATGGTCAAATATTCTTCAGGTTTCACCAATGACTGCATATTATTGTTTTTAATGACTGCTGAGAAATACTCAATCATGTTGTTATCTGGGTGGGTTGTTATATCCTCAATAATTTTGGTATTGTTGACCTTGTTTCTAATATTTTACTACCGTAATGAATGCTGCAATGAATGACTCAGTGTATGTAACTTTTTTCCTCTTTTGAGTAATTTTTTTCATTCTGTCAATAAATATTTATTGAGAAACTTTTTGTGTATACCAGTCACTTACTAGGCATTACAGACATTGAGATAAATATTTTGAAGGTATAGAGGAAGCATGCATAACCGGGCTTGGAGACATCAGGGAAAAAGGCTACACGGTGAATGTGATGTTTGGATAGTCTGAAAGAATAATTAAATTGAATGAAATTAAAAATTCCCTAATATGTAATTTCTTGTCAAAGTTATTAATTTCTTTATAACTTTTAAAAACAAAAACCCATTGCTGTTGATTCAGACTCATAGCTACCCTATAGGACAGAGCAGAACTGCCCCAACAGGCTTTCCAAGGCTGTAATCTTTACAGGGAACCCTGGAGGTGCAGTGGTTAAGAGACTGGTGCTAAGCAAAATGATGGCAGTTTGAATCTGCTCTTTGGAAACTCTGTGGGGCAGTTCTACTCTGTCCTCTAGGGTCACCTATGAGTAGGAATTGACTTAATGGCAACGGGTTTGGTTTTTTGGAGTCTTCACGGAACAGATTGCCACATCTTTCTCCTGTGGAGGCCCCGGTATGTTTGAACTGCAGACTTTTCACTTAGCAGCTGAGCGCTTAACCATTGTGTCACCAGAGCTCCCTAACTCTTAAAAAGTGCTTGTCAAATTTCTTTCCAAACAAGATTTTATCAAATCGTAATGCGAATGTTGTATAGGGTTTCTTCCTTTTCTATTTTCTCAAAACTGTGCTAGTATCTGTGCTATAATTAAATTAAAAAAAATTTTTAAAGAATGCTTAAAATTTACCTCAAAATTGTTTTAATTTAGGTAGGTTATGTTTGACAGTAATATAGTATCTATGTAGCTTCTGTTCATACTCTCCATACTTTTACTTAGATAGCAGGAGGTGGTGGAAAAAAAGAAAGACCAGGTTTTAAAAGATGGCTCTGCCACTTATTAGCTACGTAGTTTGGGTAAACTACTTAATCTTGAAAAACTGCAGCTTTCTCAACAGCAAAATTAGAATAATACTTAATCTCGAATGATTACTGTAAAGGTTAAATGAAATAATGAATAAAGCACTTGGAATATAGTCGATATTTTATGAGTAAATACTATTGATGCTTTCCTTATACATTTTATGAGTTCTTTATAAATATTAACCCTATGTCCTACTTAACGGGAATAATTCCCCCCAAATGCTGCTTCTCTATTTTTGACTTATAGTATAGAAATTTTATGTTTTAAAAGCAGAGCTTTTGCCTTTATTTCCTTTATGCTTTAAGGTTGGGTAAGTTATTGTTGGAGCCCCATGCAGTGCTTAGGAACTCGGCTGCTAACCAAAAGGTCAGCAGTTCGAATCCACCAGCTGCTCCTTGGAAACCCTATGGGGTAGTTGAGTCGCAATGAGTCAGCATCGACTGGATGGCAATAGATTCAAGTTTTTTTTTAAGTTATTGTTCCTCTACGTTTCTGTTAAATATTGGAGTTTCTGACAGTTTTTCTGTGTAAAATTATATGTAATTTTATTTTATTTATTTTATTGTGCTTTAGATGAAGGTTTATAGAGCAAACCTTCCCCTGGGCTGGTGTGCCCATTTAGTTTGGTTTTGTCTTATGAGCCTGTCTAAACTTTGGCTGAAGGGTGAACCACAGGAGTGACTTCAGTACTGAATTAAAAGGATGCCTGGGGGCCATATTCTCAGGGTTTCTCCAGGCTCTGTCAGATCAGTAAGTCTTTTTTTTTATGTTAGAATTTTGTTCTACATTTTTCTCCAGCTCTGTCCAGGACCCTCTACTGTGATCCCTGTCAGGGCTGTCAGTGGCAGTAGCCAGGCACCATCTGGTTGTGCTGGACTCAGTCTGGTGGAGGCTGTGGTAGTTGTGGTCCATTAGTCCTCTGGACTAATCTTTCCCTTGTGTCTTTGGTTTTCTTCGTTCTCCCTTGCTCCAGACGGAGTGAGACCAGTGGAGCATCTTAGATGGCCACTCACAAGCTTTTAAGACCCCAGATGCTACTTGCCAAAGTAGGATGTAGAACATTTTCTTTATACACTATGTTATGCCCATTGAGCTAGATGTTGCCGGAGACCATGGTTTTATGTAATTTTTTAAACCATCCGGAATCTAGTTGGGTATACAGAAATATAACATTTGACATAGTAAATATCAGTTGAAATTTTATATATATTTTTTCACAATTAAAACTACTGTCTCAAAACATGATGTTTCAATGTTGCCAGCATTTTCTTTTCAGCACCTAAGGTCACAGATTCCCCAAATAGGGCAAACAGATCTGCAGCTTGTTGAGATAGGTTTTTAAGAGGAAACAACATGCCTGATATGAGATCAATGAAATCATAAAAGCTGAGATAATATTTACAGAATTATTCATGCCAACAAACACTTAGTGATTTCTGTTCATGCCGTATTTACTTGTCATAGAGCATTATAGAAAAAGGTAAATATTTCTTAGAACTGTCTCCGTTATAGTCTGAGTCTAAACCCTTAAACAAAAACCCTGGGAATTTGCAAGGCCTAAGTTACACAATAAGTAATTTTAAATTCTGTTTTTTGGCATGATTTTGAAAAGGCAATTTATTACTTATACATAAGAGCTAAAAGATAAAGGAATTATCTATCTGTCTATCTTTCCACTTATATATAAATAATACTATGTTAAAATTAGTATTCTGTTTAAGGGGAAAAAACCCTTTTGCCATCTGGCCTTATCTGTTTATCTAACACAATCTCTTTCAACTTTATACCAGAAATTCTCAAACTTGAAGCACTTTTTCTACCCTCCGTGCCTTTGCATAAGGAGCCCTAGTGGCATGGTGGTTAAATGCTCAGCTGCTAACCGAAAGGTCAGCAGTTCAGACCCACCAGCTGCTCTTTGGGAGAAAGATGTGACAGTCTATTCCCATAAAGATTGCAGCCTTGGAAACCTGTCCTATGGTGTTGCTATGAGCCAGAATTGACTTGATGGCACCCAGGAACAGCAACAGCTCCAGTCCTTTATTTGTCAGTAACATCATGTAGGCAATCATAGTTTGTATGGCAAAGGTCGATGTGGACAACAGTAGATGGAGGTTATGGGAGCTGGGATGGAGCCCCAGTGGAGCACTGGTTAAGCATTCAGCTACTAACAGAAAGGTTGGTGGTTCGAACCCATCAGCAGCTTCCTGGGAGAAAGTTGTGGCAATCTGCTTCTGTAAAGATTACAGTCTTGGAAATCCTATAGGGCAGTTCATCTCTGTTCTGTAGGGTCGGTATGAGTCAGCAATTGACTCATAGGCTCACAACAATAACAACTACATCGCCTTTGCATATGTTGGTCTTTCTGTCTGTAAAGGACTGCCAATTTTTAGAGATCTGATCAGCTTCTTATCTTTCCCGACTCACTATAAATAATGAAACTTCTCTAAAACTTTCAGACATCATTGCTGATCTCTCCCTTTATTACCTCTGGAGTTTGAATATACTTTCACTGTTGCATGAAATCATTTGACATAGAAATTTAACATTCCACATAGTAACTATCAGTTGAAATTTTACATATATTTTTCCACAATCAAAATCACTGTCTCAAAACAAGATGTTTCAATGTTGCCAGCATTTTCTTTTCAGCACTTAAGGACACAGATTCTCAGAGTAGGGCAAACAGATCTGTAGCTTGTTGAGATAGGTTTTTAAGATGCACATTGCGAGTGCCTGGGAGGTTGTATTCATTGGCTTTGTAGCAAAAACTCTTGAATCGGACATGGGCTTAGGTTCTAGTTTCATTTACTAGCAATGTGGACTTGGGCAAGTTAAGTAACATCTCTAAGTCTTTTTTTTTTTTTCATCTGTATAATGGGCATAATAATAGTATCTAATAGAGTTATTGTGAGAATTAAATGAGATTAAACATTTAAGTCAGTTTCTGATATGTAATAAATACATCGCATATGCTAGTTATAGGCAGTTCCTGGGTTATGAACATCTGACTTACATACAACCCGTAGTTTTGAACTATTATGTTAAAAATTCAAGGTACACACAATGGTATATATTAACAAACAGGCACTATTTTTCCATGTGCATCAAACATTATTATTACTGTATTATTATGTTAAAGATGTTTTAGTATATCTTGAAGTGTTTCTTTAATGTTTTCATATATAGAAAGATACACTATATACTAAGACAACCATTTGACTAATTGACATTAGATATGAACCCTACATAACTGTTCCAACTTATGTACCAATTCGACTTAAACATAAACTTAGAAACAGAACTCGTTTGTAATCTGAGGACTGCCTGTACTCTTGGTTCACATAACCAAAACCCCCGTTGCCCTTTAGTTGATTCTGACTCATAACGACGCTATAGACAGGGTAGAACTGCCCTGTAGAGTTTCCAAGGCTATAGTCTTTATGTAAGCAGACTGCCACATCTTTCTCATGAGGTGTAGCTGGTGGGGGCTCAAACTGCCGACCTTTCTGTTATCAGCTTAGTGCTTAACCACTGCACCAACAGCAACTAACAACAACAACTCCATAGTTATCTATTGCTGCATGACAAATTACCCCAAAGCTTCGTGACTTAAAACTGCAATCATCTATCATCTCAGTTTCTGTGTTCTGGGTGCAGTTTAGCTGGGTGCATCTGCCTCAGGGTTTTTTATGAGCCTGCACTTAAGATATCAGCTGGGGCTGCTGTCATCTCAAGACTTAACTGTGGGTGGGTACACTCCCAAGCTCACTCATGTGGCTGTTGGCAGGCCTCAGGCAGACATCAGTTCCTGGTCATGTGGGCCACTCCACAGGGCAGATCACAACATGGCAGCTAGCTTCCCTCAGAGTGAGCCAGTGAGATTGTGAAAGAGGATGCCCAAGATAGAAGTCACAATTTTGGCAATCTGATCTCCGAATTGACAGCTCATCATTTTTGCCAGATTCTATTTGTTAGAAGTGAGTCACTGGGTCCAGCCCATTCAAGGACAGGGAATTATGCAGGAGGTGGGGATCTTTGGGAGCCATCTTAGAGGCTGCCTAGCACAAGGAGGGCGGTGGTTTAGAGACTAATTTTTATGTTTTTATGTTTTCACTGCCTGGCATGGGAACTGGCCCAAAAAATCCTTAGCCCCATGACTAAGATTTTCTTAAAGTTCTGGAAAGTATGAGAGATTCTTAGTTATTAGCTGCCCAAACAGTTTTGTTTTTGTTGTCCCACCTTAGGGGAACAGCTATTACCAAGGCCTAACACCCACAAAAGGAGGAAGGATGTTGGCAAGAGATCATCCTACACCTTTATGACAGGTGGAGTGTACTGCCAGATAGCATAGATGAGGACAGATGAAGAAACATGGGGGAAATGGAAGAAATTTACACATCACTTATTTATCTAAAATTTTCCCACTTTATAATCTTTATAATCTGCCGCCTCTTTAGATTATTGGATCTAAGCCAGTGAAGCAAAATAAAAGAAAGAAAATTTTGTGTTCCTTGTAAAAATTATGAAATCCTGTTGCATTTAAGGGAAAGAGAAATTAAATTATAATTAACCAGTTAAGGTAAATATATTTTTATGATATATTACTTGGTAGTATACATGTGATTGGTAACCACAGTTTGTGTTGATCAATCTCTTACCAGCTGGCCACATAAATTCTTACCATGCCAGGCTCCTGGAATGAACTTCCCTCAGTGAAGCCCTAGATTCATGGTTCCCAAGAATAAGTCCTATTTTGTAGGATTTCATTGACTATGGAGGGATGCTGATAGAAATCTGGTGCTTAGCAGCTAACTACTTGTCTCCTTATTTTAGTCTTCCTACAGGATAATCACAAAGTCTGTAAACAGGTGACTTAAAAATTACCTCTATGTTGTCCTCTAGTCAAAAATTTTAATTTTTCCCGATGTTGTTGTGAATATCTTCTTCCATCATGTTGCCTAGAGATCCTGTCCCTGATAGCTATTTTGAAATCTTCAACCATTGGTAGGTAGAACTGAGGAATTTTTTCTTTCACAGTTTTATGCACAGGAACGACACAAAATAGACCCCCAATAAGTGCAGCCCTGGAGCTGCAAATGGTTAAGCACCAAAAGGTTTGTGGTTTGAACCCACCCAATTGTCTGCAGAAAGACCTGGCAATTTGCTTCTGTAGAGATTACAACCTAGAAAACCCTATGGGGCATTTCTACTCTGTATGTGGGGTCACTATGAGTCTGAATCAACTCAATGGCACATAACAACAACAACAAATATTTATATTATTACAACGCTTTTCTCAAAGCGATCCTTCCATGTGATTGTTTCACAGTAGCTAATGATTAAGCCCTGTTGTTTGTACATTTATATGGGCAGAGAATCCCAATATGCAGTATACAAGGACACCCCATACTTGAATGGTCACCCTGCTTGCCTTTGTAACTGTTTTTAATTCTGTTTTCTTCTCTTCCTCTCTGTACATAGGCTCTCATCACCCTGCTAGACTAGCCAGCTGACACTCCACAGAGCTTCACTCTCCCTCCACCATACCCTACAATTCCAGAACACTCTTCTTTGGAGGGACTTTAGACGTGAGGCTGCCAAGACTCTTTCTCCTCTTTTGGAGTCATGGTGTACCTAATCTCATTCACTCATTCATTCTTTCTTTCTAAAGATAAAAACATAGGGTTCCAGGGCTGTACAGTTTACAGTTTCGTAGGTGAGATCAAACCTGAGAGTAAATAAGCCTGTTGCAAAGCATTATGGGATAGGCAACATGAGGGAGGAGACAGGCCCTAATAGCTTGAAGGAGGAAGATCGCTGAAGCCTGAAGTGATCAGATAATCATGATGAATATGTGATGGGGGGATTTTTACAGGCTGAGATGATGGGGAGGACATTCCAAAGGATGGAGGGAGCATGAAGCAAGGTGTAGAGGTAAGCATAAATAAGCTGTGAATGGAAGATGGCCAGGAGTTCAGTTTGCCTGGATTGCACAGTGTGATGGATGGAGACAGGCTTGGGGGTAGGGACTTGCAGAAGAAGAACAAAGTGGTGCCAAACTGGGAGACAGACAATGAGTGCACTGTGGCAAGATAATTTTTGAAATACTAACTAATGCCACCCCCACCTCACATCCATAATTTCCCTTCTCTTTCCCTAACCCTGTGCCCTTCTTCCTCAGGGCAAGAATGTGGCAGAGCACAAAGAAAAAAGGAATACTTTCCTGACTTGTGTGTTTCAAAATCCTATAGCCTTAGGGCAGTGGAAAGGACTATGGATTTATCTAAATTGCTGAGAGTTTGATGAGTGTAAGGATTCTCTCGGCACTCACCCAGATTCCTTCCAGGAGTGATGGGGTGGGGTAGGGAGGCAGTGGTTCTAGATACAGAGCCCTGCACCACCTCCTCCATAGGAAGTGAGCTGTTAGCCCAAGAGAAGGGTTCACTGGGGGAGTCCCAGAGGCCATACAGCCTTAGAAAGTGAGTGGCTCTGCACTAGCAAACAGGGCTGTAGAAAGGCACACAGTCTATTGTAGAAAGAAAACCAAAAACTGACAACCCCACTTCAAAAGGTAGCAACTGAAGTGGCCAGAAGATAGGAGCTAGGGCTGTCTCAAGAGCTAATTGGGAGATCATTGCCTGACAGGCAGGTGGGCCCATAGATTCTCTGCAAAGGCAGATCATATTGAGAACAAGACTCATCCTCAAACCCTACAACAGCCTTGTGTTGTGTGAGCCCTCAAATCTTCATTGCAACCCTAGGGGAAAGCGGATGTCCAATAGACTGCTATTAAATTTCTGCAGCCCCCCAAAAAGAGGAACTCCAAATAGAAATTAAGTTTTATAGGCAAAAAATAAATAAAACATTTTCCTTGCAAACATAGGTTGCAGACTGAGATATATATATATCTGGCAAGTTGTTGATGTTGGTGCAGTCAAGTTGATTTTCAACTCATAGCGATCCCATGTGACAGAGTAGAACTTCCCTGTAGGATTTTCTAGGCTGTAATCTTTGTGGGTTTTTTTTTTTTAAATCTTTATGGGAGAAGGTTGCCCGGTCTTTCTCTCATGGAGTCACTGGGTAGGTTTCTAGGCTGTAATCTTTATGGGAGCAGATTGCCAGGTCTTTCTCTCATGGAGTCACTGGGTAGGTTTGAAAAGCTAAACTTTTTTTTTTTTGCCTTCATATATATTTTTTATTTAATCATCAGGATAGTCTGTGACTTAATCATTTCTATTTGACAGGTGAGGATGTTGGGGCTCAGATAGGTTAAGTAACTTGTCTGTGGTCACGATGCTATGAAGTGAAATTTGAACTCAGGTCTGGCTCAGAATCCAGAGTGCTTTCCACTGAATCACAGTTATATCTATTCAAACAGCCGTACCCTAATCAACAATAATACTAACAGTAGCAGTGTTATTGTTGGGTGCCGTCAAGTCAGTTCTGACTCATAGTGAACCTATGTACAACAGAATGAAACACTGCCTGGTCCTACGTTATCCTCACAATCATTGCTGTATTTGAACCCATTGCTGGAACCATCGTGTCATTCCATCTCATTGAGGGTCCTCCTCTTTTTCACCGACCCTCTACTTTACCAAGCATGATGTCCTTTTGCAGGGATGGGTCCTATCTGATAACATGTCCAAAATATGTGAGATGAAGTCTTGCCATCCTTGCTTCTAAGGAGCATTCTGGCTGTACTTTTCCAAGACAGATTTGTTCTTTTGACAGTCCATGATACATTCAATATTCTTCACCAATGCTGTAATTCAAAGGCATCAATTCCTCCTTGGTCTTCCTTATTTATTGTCTAGCTTTTGCATGTATATTAGGCTATTGAAAATACCATGGCTTGGGTCAGGTGCACCTTAGTCCTTAGACATTTTTGCTTTCCAACTCTTTAAAGAGACCTTTTGTAGTTGTCGTTAACATTTATTTAGCTCTTCTCATGACCACCGGTCTTTTGGTTAGCAGCTAAGTGCTTAACCGCTTAACCGTTGTGCCGCCAGGTCTCCTATATCCGGTAAAATACTGTAAAAGCTTTAAATTGACATGCAGTGTTAAGAACTAAAATGAAAACAAAGCTGGAAAGCTAGGTGCAGGCTGGAGTATGCTGTGGCCTGGAATAGCAGTCTGTGAGGGTCCTGAAATGGAGCCTAGCTGTTAATTCCCTATTCTCAGCCTCAGACCAGTAAAACTGTGGCACAGCTGTTCTGGTTGTAAAGGGCAGCTATGTAGGGCTGTATTCCCAGAAGCTTTCTTTTCTCCCATATTCTGACGACCACAGCAAATTCTGCACCAAATGTTTTTATCTTTGTGGCAGATGGTGGCCTGTTTGTGAAACGGCACTTTGCAGAGTGAGGGTGCCCTTCTACACTTGAAATCACAGAGGCCAGGGACCACTTATAATCCTTAACATCAGGGCAGGTATCAAGCTCAGAGAAATCTTTCAGGGCAACTTAACTCTTAGCACCAGCTGTTTTGTGGAAGCTTGTGGTTCCATATTTGGCGCTGTCTTCCCTTTCTTAGCTGAGCATTCATTGTTCATTGATTCACTTGATTAATATTTATTGAACACCTGCTCTGGCCAGACACCATGATTGAGGCTGGTGATACAACAGAAGAAAAGGCAGGGAACCTTTCCTCATAGAAGTTAAATAGTAATTATAACAATACAATATATGTCAGCAAAAATAGACCTAAGAGATGAGTAGTATGATGACTCTCACTTTACAAATAAAGGAGCCACGATTTAGAGAAGTTAAGATACTAGCCCAAAGTCACAAAGCCAGAAGAGGGCATCATTCTGGATTCAAAGCACATGCTCTTAACCAGTAATCTTTAGTGTCCAGACTGTAATGTGGACAATCAGGCTCGGAACTAAGACAGAGTGATGGGAACTAATTTTGGTGCTATATGAGAACATAAGAGGGGTTCCTTATCTGTCACAGTTCCCTGGATGGTACAAATGGTTTGCACTGAACTACTAACCTAAAGATTGGCAGTTTTTGGTGCTATATGAGAACATAAGAGGGGTTCCTTATCTGTCACAGTTCCCTGGATGGTACAAATGGTTTGCACTGAACTACTAACCTAAAGATTGGCAGTTTGAACCCATCCAGCTGCCCCATGGAAGAAAGGCCTCGTGATCTGCTCCCGTAAAGATTACAGCCAAGAAAACCCTATGGAGCAGTTCTACTCTGTAACACATGGCGTCTTTATGAGTTGGAATCAACTTAAGGGCAGTGGGTTTTATCTGTCACAGGAGGGTAGGGAAAGGCTTCTAGGGAAAGGGATGTTTAGCAGAAAGATTATCAGGCTGAGAATTGAAGTCAGAAAATTTGCTCTAGGTCCTGAGTCATGGAAATTAGAATTTGTTCCTCGGTCTCCTACACTTATGAAATCTACAGCCAATTAATGCATTTTCTTCTCTGTGAAGCATGGATAGTTGTTTTTCATAGAGCCTAGATTCTTTATTACCTGTCTTTTTATCCTGCAATTATAAAGATGGAATATTCTTGTTCACCAGCTGTTGATACCACCTAAGGGTGGGGGCTGCTATGCCCAGAACCAGCTGGTCAGGCAGGCAGCACTGTGGCCATGGTCCAGCCCCGTCGCTTTGGAACAAGACTCTGAGCAGAAGCACCAGCCTGCTGAGCCTGCCAGCCTCCAGAAGGGCTGTGAGATGAGTCCGTGTGAGGCCATGCTGACCCTGCCTAACCCATGGCTCACATGTGACCTTACTGAGAGTCTGTGGGGACTTGAGACACAGCAAAGGAAGAAATGTGCTGGAAGAAAACAGTGTGAGGCAGTACATGGCTGTCACCACTAAAAGGCAGGGAAATAAGAGCCTCTGATTTGAAGTAAAATTAGAAACAGAGAACCAAGGCTCTCATCTTCCAGTTTGAAGCTCTTGAAAGTGCCCAGGAGTTCCCTTCAGCATTATTTCCACCCACCATTTTGTTTTCTCTAGTTAGATCACTTTATAACCACTTTTCCTCTGGCATCAGACTTAAAGATAAAAAAGACCAGTTATGTAATTACATTTTCCACATTATTGAGTTACAAAAGTCCCAATACATCCCAGAAATACCTATATGTATTTATTTTAAAAGTATTTTTATAAGATATAGGCTTAAATATATATCTAATCTTTTAAAGGCAATACTACAGTATTTCCTCTTCTTGGTTACATATATATAGTAGTTTAGCTACAGGATGAATTAAATATATTCAGGAAAGAAGATGGTTTGGGAACCTTATCACCATTTGTAACGTTCTTTGGAATAGATCAGAAGTTAAAATAACCACTCTGTGAGCAAATTTTAGTAACACAGCCATTTAAGCAGGGAATGGCATGTATATAATAAATGGCTGTGAGTTTTAATTTGTCTCCTGCTTTTTTTAGTACATACCATAGGTAGTCCAGTGATTTGTGCCAAACTGACAGCTATTCTTTCTCTGTAGCTATTGATGAAAGGGAAGCAGCTCCAGAACTCTAGAAGCTCACGAAATTGTTTAGCGCATAGGGAGGAATGGGGCCCCCTCTGGGCTTTGGAGGCTTGCTTATGATGTTTTAAAAAGTTCTGCCAGGAACCAAAAAGGCAATATTTGTGTAATTGTAAACAGACCCTTAGACCCTTTATAGCTGAGATAATCAGCACAAGGAAAGGGGCTCGCTATTCTTTCTTGTGGAATCAGGACTTTGTTCACTCTGTAACTGCTCACTGAGTCTGTGTAGCATGCAGTCCTGTGTCCTGCAGGGCAAATGGTCATAAAGTGATAACTCACTAATTAGAAAAGTTTTCCCTAACTGGGAGGGGGCTGGGGGAAGTGAGTCCAGTGGTGCAGTAACGTGGTGTTAACATCTGTACAACCTGGTTTAGGTAGCATGCTTCCAGGGAGGCCAAGGTGTGGGAGAGAACTCTGAAGTGGGCATCAGGGAGGCAGGTTCCAGACGTTCTGCCATTTATGGTCCTGACTTAGTCTCTTAGTTTTTTAGGAGAGGTTTCCTGATCTATAAAGTAAGGATGTAGAAATTATGTTGTTGTTGTTGTTGTTAGCTGCTGTGGAGATAGCCCCTGACTCAAGGTGACCTCATATAGCATACAAAATGCTGCCCAGTCCTGTGCCATCCCGATGATAACTTGTGGATTGGACCATTGTGATGCACTGGGTTTTCACTGGCTGATTTTTGGAAGTGGAGCACTAAGCTTTTCTTTCTAGTCTGTTGTAGTCTGGAAGCTCTGCTGAAACCTGTTCAGCATAATAGCAACATATAAGCCTGCACTGACAGACAGTTGGTGGCTGCGCGTGAGTTGCGCTGGCCAGAAATTGGACCAGGATCTTCTGCATGGAAAGGCGAGAATTCTACCACTGAACCACCGATGCCCCCACAGAAAATATTACAGCAGGGTTTTTAAACTGAGGTGAGAGGTAGTATAAAGTTTGGTAGCTAGGAACACAAACTCTGGGTCCAACCTGTCTAAACCCAGTCCTGACTGTGTCACTTACTAGCTTTGTGACCTTCAGCAAATCCCTTAAGTTGGTGCCTTGGTTTCCATAAAATGGAGGTAAGCCCATCTCACAGGGTTGTTGTGAGAATCAAATGAATTAGTACTTAGAGTCTGGTACATGGTAAACT
Organism: Loxodonta africana; assembly: GCF_030014295.1. Classification (NCBI taxonomy): domain Eukaryota; kingdom Metazoa; phylum Chordata; class Mammalia; order Proboscidea; family Elephantidae; genus Loxodonta; species Loxodonta africana. The sequence continues at coordinate 110,570,588 of NC_087345.1, read as the reverse complement.
CTGTATAAAGAAGTCTTCCCCATCATCGTTACTTTTGTGGTCCCTGAAACCCAGTTCTGCAAATACACAGTTTGAATACCATTTTGAAGTGTATTTTAGATTATTAGAAATAACATGCAAACAAAAACAGCCAACATGTAACACACTAATGACAACCTTTCAATTTGTGGTACCTTTTTAATTTGTTTTTGTGTAGACATTGGGACAAAGTTTCTCCTGCCAGATCTCGTGAACATATTAATTTTGATTAAGAATGCTGGTGTTTCTTAAGGTCCATGTCTACATATGTACCATCAGAATTGTACAGAATACAACACTATTTTAGCACACATGCCAGGGTCTCAATTAAATAGCAAGAAAGCCAGTTTGAGGCACTTCAATGTTGAGCACCAAGTTAGTAGAGCAATAGGAAGTGAGCCTCCAGCATGTCATAAAATTAACCGATATGATAATAAGAGCAGATTTTCATATTCATCAGAAATTTTGGATGCTTCTGGTCTGATTTTTGCATTTGACATAAAGAATGTGTTAGACATTATTAACTATTTGACATTAAAACAGATGTGCTCTACTTATCTTCTTACAAGCTTCTAGATCAGTTTAATTAGAATTCTGGGCTCATAAGGTGGACTATTGAAAAAACAAAATAAAGTGTCATTCGCAATCACTTACTCATGTGAATCAGAATATACTGCAGTGCTATGAAACCAAGACAAGAAAAGATTCAGGAGTAAAAGGGATTCTAAGGTTCATGTGGAAACCCTGGTGGTGCAGTGGTTAAGAATTTGGCTGCTAGCCAAAAGATCGGCAGTTCAAATCCGCCAGATGCCCCTTGGAGACCCCATGAGGCAGTTCTCTGTCATATAGGGTTGCTATGAGTCAGAATCGAATTGATGGCAACAGGTTTTTTTTTTTTTTTCTTAAGGTTCATGTAAGAATGTATTATCACCCTCTATTTTATTTTCTCTTTGAAATTGATTTTTTTTATTGACTGACTTTATAATAAATGAGTATTATGAATTTGTGTTTATAAAAGACATTTACGCTGGAAAAACAGAGCATTTGTTATTTTAAAATAGAGTGAACAACTATCCTGGTTTCCCCGGACCATCCCAGTCTTAGCATTGAAAGTTCTTTGTCCTGAGAAATCCCTCAGTTTTGGTTAGGCTGGGGTGGCTGGTCACCTTGTTTACATATCAGAGCTCTGCGTAAGACTTCATTTGAAAAAAGAACTCTGTTGCTTAAAATTGCTTTAAAATCACTGTGCTAGATGATCTTTTAGTATAGTGAGCACGTGATTTGTTATTCAAACTTGGACATCCTTAGAGTGAAGGGGGCACTAACTAGACAAGAAGCCAAGAGGGTAGGTGTGCTTCCTATCTCTAAGGTTCCTTCCCATTCTAACGGGCTAGTATTCTCTTTGATTGCAAGTTAACTAAAAATCTTGTAGTTGAACTCATTCTGGATAGCTGATACCACTTAGATCTCAGTAAGTGGAGCAGACTGAAACATATTTATGTCTCTTTGATTTAGCGTTTTTTGCAGTGCTTAAAAATCATTGATCTGAACATAGATTCACACCCTTTATCTTGACCATAAAAGTGGAAGATGTACAAGATGACTCTGAAGGAGTATTTGCTAATACCTGGTTACACCTTGGAACTGGTTGGTTAAAAAGATAAATTCTTATGTAGAATAACTTTCTTGTGATTCACTTCGTTTCTCATCCAAGCTCAATGAAAAGGAAAAATGTTAATTGAAGGTTGTAGTAAGTTAGGCTCCAGTTGACTAAGGCTTTATTTTGTCTAAACCAATCTCTAAGGTGAATAAGCATGACTACTCTATGAAAGAACAAAACTCTTGTGGTCTGTTACTTCTGGAAAATCTCAAGGGAAAATATACTTTGAAAGCCCAACAACTTGCAAAATTCCTGTCCCAGAAGGACTGGTGCTAGGAGGGATCCCTGGTGGGCACAACACCCTTACCCTCACGCCCCACATCAGCTACTTATAAGACAGAAACCACGATCCAGTCCCCCATCCAAAGGGTTTTATATGATCCTGTCCATGCACATTTGGCTCTACATTGACTTTTGATAAACTGCTTTATTTTCGTGGTTATTCCTAATTTCTTAGCTCAGAACCAGTATCCCTTTTTTTTTTCTGAAAAGATGCACAAATGTCATCAGCCCACTGTTGTTTAGGTAGGTATAATAGCATAATGGTGGTGGGTTTGGGGCTGTCACATCAAAGCAGATGATATGGTCCCTGTGCTTCCGGTAAGGTGTGGTCTCTCCCACTTTTAACCTTATACTCCAAATATGATTAGGGCACTTTTTACATTGTAAAGGCAAGATCTTGCCCAGTGCTACTTGAGAATTTATACTCTTACATCTTTAATCTTTTTTTCACCTGTGTTGAATATTAGAAAATTATAGAAATCCTGACAAGAGTACCACAGTATGCCCCAGCCTTTTCGTTAGTGTTTCATTGCTGTCAGCAGTGGCATGGATCACGTCATCTCTGATTCACTGTGTCTGGTCCCTTTTTCCCACCCGCCCAACACCCTACCCAGGATGTTTTTGGTAATTTTAAGATTCATTGTATCTCCCACAGAGAAAACACTTTCTGTGAATTTTCTGGAGAGTGTGGTCCTCTCAGCAGTGAATTTGAGCAATGTATGCACAGTTTATACATGGTTATTAAAATAAAAGAATGTAAATTACTGTTAGGATCTTAAATAATATTAAAAATAACACTGAACTCTGCAGATGAATGCTAATCCTGTTAAAGCTATTCAACTATGCTATCTATGGATTTAAATGCTTGAGAGTTTACATTTTTAATAGTTAGTAATTTGACTGTTGAAGGACCATGGTGAAAATGAGAAGGGGGCTTGTTTTTAATTTTATTTATTATATTGTTATTGAGAATATACACAGAAAACATACACCAATTCAAGTTTCTACACGTATAAGTCAGTGACTTTGATTACATTCTTCAAGTTATACAACCATTCTCATCCTCCTTTTCTGAGCTATTCCTTGAGAAGGGGGCTTTTTTAAAATAATTGCAAATAAACACATACACAAAACTAACACGTTGCTTAAGGCATGAAAGTAGCCGAACAGAGCATGATCATAGATCATAAAAACCACTCATGTTTCTTTAGCAATCATATGTCCATACTGTTCTAAGTACTTTATGTTTATTATTCATTTTATCCTCATAGCAACTCTGTGAGGTAGATTACTATTATTGCTGCCACAGAATTTAGGTGCCTTAAATGCAAGTTCTCCCAGCTGGCATGTTGTAGAATTAGGGTGACCAGCTTTCCTGGTTTGCCTGGAACTGAGGGGGCTCCCAAGACATAGGACTTTCAGAGCTAAAATTGGAAAGTCCCCAACAAACTGGAACAAGCTGGTCACCCTAGGTAGGGCCAGGAAGTGAACTTTACGTAGAACCAGGAGCTAAACTCAGGAAGTTGAGCTTCAGAGGGTACACACACTGTTAACTATTATGGTCAACTGCCTCTCTTGGGTGAATTCAACAGTAAGTCACAGTTTGCAATGGACACACCTCAACTCTTTACCATGGTAAGTATTCAAGAGCCCAAGTACCCACTAATATTAAGATGGGCTTGGGAGCATCCTTACCGACAAGGCTTTACCTGAACATGTAAAATGTTCTTATGTAAGTTAACTCAAAGTTATTATTCTCCCTTTTCAGGATATAATTTTCTTGAATCCCTTCTCTTGATTTTCCTACCTTACAAACCCCAATTCCTGAAGCTTAGTGTTTCCAAGCACCACTTTATCCCCACATAAGGAGGGAGCTTTTCTAAAGTTGCTCTTTGCTATAGAAAAAAAAAAAAAAAATGCCGTGGAGTCGATTCTGACTCATAGCGACCCTATAGGACAGAGTAGAACTGCCTCCATAGGGTGTCCAAAGCTATAAATCTTTACGGAAGCAGAATGTCACGTCTTTCTCCTGTGAAGTGGCTGGTGGTTTGAGCCAACCTTTCAGTTAGCAGCCAAGTGCTTTAACCACTGCACAATGAGGGCTCGCCTGTGCTATTAAAAACAAACAACCCCAAACCCGTTGTCATTCCAACTCATAACGGCCTTATAGGATAGAGTAGAACTGCCCCATAGGTTTCCAAAGAGTGGTTGGTAGGTTCAAACTGCTGACTTTTTAGTTAGCAGCTGAGCTCTTAACCACTGTGCCACCCCTGTGCTCTAGAGCTCTGCTGTATCAGGTACAGCATTCTGGCTGTATGTGGCTTTAATCTCCTGGTTTACACAATTAAGTGTGTAGAAAATTCAGGGATTTTCTCCCAAATTCATAAAAGAGGAGGATATGTTGTTCTTCCTTGGATTCTGAGCTCTGAATGGAAGTTAATCTTTTCTTCCCAAGGAAAGATCATCTTGTACAGAACCCTCAAAGGCCCGGACCATGCCTGAATACCTCCAATGCCTGGTGACTTGTGAGCTCACAGCCCCTTTGCTTTTAGAAAGAGCCAATTATGGAAAAGTTCTTTCTTATATTGTGCTGAAATTTGTCTTTCTGTAATGTTATCCATCTTGTCTCCTTCTGCTTTCTGAGGTAACCAGAATAAACTACTTCTCTTTCAGATATGTAAAGCCAGCTTTAATGTCTCCTTTTAGCTTTCTCTTCTCCAGACTGAAGATTCTGGTTCCTTCACTAATTCCTCTATGTCAGTGGTTTTCATTTTTTTTCTTTTAATGAAACCTTATCTTGAAATGAGAGGTGTTAATTAACTTAATTAGCTTTATAAGCTTTTTATTTATAATATTTCCCTACTAAAAAGTCAATTCAGAATAATAATGAGACTATACATTAAAAACAAAAAAAATCGAAATAGAGGGTTATGGATGATTGTTGGAAACTTGCCTCAGCATCCAGTTATCTTCTCTATTGAGAAAATCCTGTTGTAAGTAGTGAAGCAATATTATTTTTTTTAAAGCAATTCTCCCTTCTAATTTTAGGATTCTCTCTAATTAAATTAAAGCAAAAGCTTGCAGGAGAACAGGGCCTTTTTGTTTCAAAATTCAATTGCTAATAGTATCTGCTAAGTGTTAGCTTTTTCTTATACATGCATTAAAAAAAGGGCAACACTCTCTGTAGCATGATGTCATCATAAATCAACATGTCAAGGTAGCCTCTTCTTTTTATACAACTGACTCTTATACCATGACAAGGGCATACATTAACGGACGTGCTGAAGGCTTACCTGACATTTATTTGAGTGTGGCATACCTATACACAGCTCTGTGTACAAAGGCCGTATGCTTGTAATTTTATGCAAGCAGATATATGCAGAACTGTACTTTAAAAAGACTAGTGCAAAGCTGCAACATCCCTAATAATATTTGTGAGTAATTGAAATACATGCCCAGTGATGTCAGGAGAAGTTTTGTTCCGAGAGCTGGTACAATAATGGCATAATGTGGCAGTGCAAATTGATGAAACGAAGGTCTCCAATGGGTGAATTTTGGTACCTAATATATATATTTTTAATATATTTAAATATTTTTACTATAGCTTTGAAATATTAAAACTATAATTTAAAGTAAAACTCAAATTTTTCCAGAACCCCCAAATACCACCATATAACCTAATTTGAAAGCTCAAGGTCTGTCAATACTGTATAAAATATCTATCCCATGAAATAACCTAAATTATATCATATACCTCTAAACATAATTTTAGGCTAAGGAGATTCATGATTTTCTATATTCTTGTTAAAGAAACTTGGTGCCTTCACAGAAAGCTACATCGAACTTTTCAATTTTTATTTAGTTATGCATTTGCATGTAGACACATTTATAGAAATAAAATGTAAATCGATGTATTTGTGCATCCCTTACTCTGCACTAATACAAAATTGTTACATGTCTTTAAAGAATCATTTGACATTTTAAGAAAAAAACTCTTGGGAGTTCTGGAATGATTTCACCTTTGGTTATTTGCAATTATCACACGGACTCGTGTAAACCAACCAGTATCAAGTTAAAAGAACATCAGATCAATGGTTAGAAAAATCAAAACAGATGCTCATTAGATTCGTCTAAGTCAGAATTAACTCCACCTTTCAAATTTTGTGGGAATTGTGTTTAACATCTGCAGAACAAAGCCAATACATTTAATTCACCACAGCCTCTAGTTTATAGTTCAGATTTGGACTCTCTGATCTCTAATATTTGTGCTAAAAGCTAAGGAAGTTATAAAAACAGGGACACTAGAAATATTAATTTTTCTAGTCCAAGATAATCATCCTCCTCAGGTTTCGCTTTGTGTAACCGGGGGAAGTTTTTGGTATTAAAGTGGAGTACTGTCTATTCCCAACTTACAAACCATCTGTGTTCCAAAAATTCATTTGGAAGTCAGTTATTAGGCACTCTCAAGAAATTTTCCCATAGAAATAATGTTATTTATGATGATTGGACTTCTAAGCCAGCCTATAAAACCCTGCCTAACTCTCATCACACAAAATATGGTATTGATAGTATAGTGCTATGGAATCTCCTTACCAACGAAAACACTGACTTATGGAAAAAGAAATAGGGGATAATATATATTTTCAAATCTATCAATGTACTTTTCTTGTTTGTATTTCTCTCTGTTTTGCCAGAGGCATCCATTTGTATTAGGGAGGTTTAGGATTGTTACCACAAGAATGCAGTCTGTGTTCAGTTTTGACAACTAGGATGGAATTCTTGAGACCACAGCAAGACAATAGCCTTGAAATCTAGGATTTAGACAGGGAGGAAGGCATTTTCAATTTCTTAAGCACCCATTACATAGCTACATATCTACAAAGAGTTAGACCTTCAAGGTACATAAGCCAGGGTAGGAGAAAGCTCAGAGAACCATGTAAGAGGCTCTTCTGCTGAAGGACAGTGGGCAGGAATCGCCCCTTTCAGCCCTGGTAGAGTGTGAATTGTTAGAACCCACCCAGCCGTTCTGTAGGAGAAAGACCTGGCGATTTGCTTCTGTAAGGGTTACAGACTGAGAAACCCTGTGGGGAGTTCTACTCAGTCATATGGGATCACTATGAGTTGAAATCGACTCAGAAGCACCTAACATCAAGAGTGTGAAAAGCAGGATAGACAGTTAAGGAGAGAAGGCAAGTGGTCAAATTTCAATGCTAAGAACAGGGAGGAATTTAGATGGATTAAAGGAGAAGCCAAAAGAAGGGAGGCTGTTTCATTCCACTACCCATTTTGGACTCTGGCAAGGCCATGCAGGTTAGCCTGCTGCCACAGAAGAGAGCCACCACCAGTCCTTGATCAGGCCTAATGGAGCGGAGAGTCTGGACCTCAGGCTCACCAGCTGTCCCTCAGCAGACTCTGGCACAGTTGTAGGACTTGACCAGACATTGTGTGATGGAGGGCAGTGAAAGCTAAGGGGCTGTGCATGGATTCAAGACCCTTAAAAGAGACCATGTTACTGTGTTCTATTCACTTCTGTCCATCTTCTCCCACCTCCAGCAGGGTGGGAGCTCAACTGAGATAATAGATAGTTGTTGTTGTTGTTAGGTGCCATTGAGTTGGTTCTAACTCATAGCGATCCTATAGGACAGAAAATAACTTCTGCATACATAGGGTTTCCAAAGAGGGTATGGTGGATTCGAACTGCCAGCCTTTTGGTTAGCAGCCAAGCTCTTAACCATTACACTTTAGCTATATGAAATAAAGAAGTTCTATTTCCTTCACATATCATTGTACATTTCATAATTTCATAAATTTACCATTTATGATTTCAAAAGCACCTACTCTACGTACTTATTAAATGCTTACCCTCGATCTTTAGAAGAGTCCTAGTAAATATCTTTTACCAACAAGGACATTAAAGTCATGTGCTCAAAGTTACACAGCTTTTGAAGGAGAGGGATGGGATCTGAATCAAGATCAGTCATGGTCTGAAATCTAGGCTCTTTCTGAGAATTCAGAGTTATTTTGGAGTTAGTCCCTTTATTTTTTTTTGAATTAGGGCAGTCCAATTGTAATTAGTTTTTTTTTTTTTTAATGTTTAAATAAGATGCCTATATAATAAGGGATAAAAATTCAAACTTGGTGTGAAATTTTCAGGCAAAGTACAAGTCTGCTAGTCCTTGCTACTTTGGGCTACATCCCTGTCCCCCTGGGGTATGCACTTAATTAACTCTGCTGTTGAGGGTAGTGCATTTCAATGGAAATCTTGAGAGAATCCAGAGTGCTAAAGAAAGCATTTCTGAGGTTTTCTTAGGGGCTTTTCTTCTTAAGAATAGTAGGCAAGCCACGCTTTCTCCAGAAAAGTAACTAGGGCAGGGATTTACCCTGGGAAACCAAAATATAGAGTGAGGATAGCAAAAAAAAAATTTTAAACAATGATTTTAAAAGCTTAGCACTTACCAAGAATAATTAGTTAAAATAGGAAGCTACCAGATGGCTCAGCTTTGTTATTAAAATCCATCTGTGAGCCACATTATAAACTGAGGAGTTTATCTGAGGCTGTTTTGTCCTGTGTCAGCTGCCCTGCTTCAACTCCAGAATTGCCAGTGAAGGCTTTGCTCCCTCATCCTCCAGGTCTCAAATCCCGTCCTTTCTCCTCCTCTACCGTCACCAACCTCATTTGCTTCAAAAGGTTTCTAAGAAGAGGCTAAACTTAAGACTTTGTATAGGTTCAGGAATGAAGTCATTCGATTATCACATACATGGTGGCTTTTCTTGATTATTTATGGATGGAATGGGAAAATGGTCTGGAGATGAAGTTAGAGTCTTTGGTGAAGGGAGTGGTGAGGAGATACAAATTAGAGGGCATTAGAGATCATGCTTTCACAAGACTGGGTGGTAGGAGGATGACAAGAACAAAGTGGCTTTGTGTGGGTTTACACGCCCTTCCCCACTCCCTTTGGCAGCCAGTCCTGCCACCACAGGATGGAAATGGATGTTCGATGGATGATCCTTCAGCTAGGAAACCATATTGGGACTATTATGTCAAGTGACACATCGTAGGATTGCTTGTAACCAGGAACATGGATTGGGCACTCCTTCAACTCTTTTGGGCCTAAAATTTGAATTCTGAAGACTCAAATTCAAATTTCAATTCTGAAGACTTTACAATGGCAGCTGTTCTGATGTGCATATAATGCTTATTGTTGATTAAAGCAAGAAAGAAAAAACACCCCAAACCAATTCCTGAGACATTTTATTTACTCTTAAGTATTCTCAGTGCTAGGTGCTGGGTGGAGTTTAATTCCTGCATGTTTCTGCCCTTACAACTGCTCCTTTTCTCTGCTTGGCAATGAGCATGCCATAAGATTATGAAACCTGTTACTTCATGAGTTCTCTATTGATTAGATTAAATGAGATAAAGCACAAGAAGTACTTTACAGAGTCCCTGACACATGGTGAAAACTCAATGAATGTTAGTTGTTGGTGTTATGAGGTCATTAAAGTCTTCCTACAGTCATCAAATATCTGGAAGCCTTGGATATTTTAAGTGCTAGAATAGTGACAATTTATCTTAGTCCTTGGGAAATCTCTTATATTTATTTGGCACATTCTTCTAGATGCTTTGGCTACAAACCACTGTTGTTAATAAAGGTAGGTATACCCTATTTTTATGCAAATAACGCACGCCTTCTATGTTTGTTTGCCAACTGTTCCCTCTCCATGAGGTATTTTCCTAAGGACCTCTATGCCAACTTTTTTTTTACATGTTGCTGTAAAAAAAAAAAAAAAAAAAAAAATTAGCTTACACTCTTAAGAAAATATCTCCAGGGGTGGGGAAAAGGTGCAGTTGGCAAACAAACTGTAGAAGGTGTGCATTATTTGCATAAATATATAGTAATTAGTAAGTGAGCCCAGCAATGTCAGAGGTTCAGTGTAAAGTAATATGTTGTTGTTGTTAGTTACTGTCGAGTTGATTCTAACTCAAAGCTACCCCATGTTGTGTCCCACTGATTAGGTCAAAATTTTGGAAGATTTGGTTTTAAAGGGCTGCTGATAAAAAAGAGGGAGAAATTAATTCCAAGAGGGAGAAAATTAACAAAAGCTCAAAAGTAGATATTAGCATGTTATTGTCTGTAGAATAAATTTGAAAGTTATGACTGAGTAGTCAAAGCCATGGGAGATATCACTTGTTCAATTACATATCATTTTAGTACAGTCATTATGTCCACTTGGGCAACATCCGATCACATATACCTCTGTGGTCCCATGGGTTATAATAGAGTTCGGAAATCCTGACCAGAGAATGGGATGTAGTAGACATAACAGCTTCCAGCACACAACATGTGTATCTCATGTCTCTTGTATACAAAGTGATTGCACCTCCAGGTATACAATGGTACAGTACATATATAACCTATAATACATATATCTTGATGGTCATAATAAACGTCTATGTTACTGGCTTATGCATGTCCTGTACAGTACTCTCTATCATTATTTTAATGTGAACTTTCCCTACTTACAAATAAAAAGGTTACTATATAACAGTGTATGCTTCCACTCTTAGGCAGCATCATCCAATCTCATGTATCATGTATCTCTTGAGTGTTCTAGCATTAACTCTCTGTTTAATTTTCTTTCAAAAATATTACTGTGAAGTGCATCGTGGCTCCCAGATGCAGCAAAACCAGTGCTAGCAATAGCAGCAGCAACAGGCAAAGGAGAAGTATCAGTTTGGAAGTGAAACAAAAGGTTATTCAGCAACACGAAGGTGGAAAACCAGTGAATGCTATTGCTCGAGATTTAGGCATGTTCGCACAAGGTACAAATCACAATGTCCTATTTCACAGGATGTATCCTGGATGTTAAGCAACTCAGCGTGACTATCTCCATAACACTGTGTAGACCTGATAGGATGGAAATGAAAAAATAATGCAGCACTTAGGTTCAAAGGTCTTTAGAGTTAGAAACCAGATAAGTGCTCGGGTCAATCAAGCGGCCATTCAAGGTAGGAGTTTCAAATGTCTGTGAGATGAACAGAGACAGGATCAAATGAAGTTTGAGGCTGGAAGGGCCAAGAATCCAACACTTAAGCTAAGCAGCCTCTGTTATAAACTATAAGCGTGGCTCAGTGTGTTCCACCAGGGGTGCGAACAAGAATCTAGACAGTGTCCCTCCACCAAGTCTTGGTGGAGGAGCAACCTCAGTTAGTCGAAGTCTTCCTAGTGGGTAGATTTAGCATTAATCATAGATGTTTGAGAAAATCAAACACATAACAAATGCTTTTATAATAGAGACTGACATCTTTATTATTTTGTCTTCTGATAATGTTCAAAAATAGTTGTGCTTTTAAGTTAAAATCTTACCAAGTTTATTTAGAACATTGGAAGATTTAAGAAAGCATAAGGTCCATCATATTTACATGTTTAATTTATTGGAATTTTAAGATTCTAAGTACTTAAGTACTCAGAAAATCATTGTCACAGTCCAAACCAAAAAACCAAACCCACTGCTGTCGAGTCAATTCCGACTCATAGTGACCCCATAGGGTTTCCGAGGTTGTAAATTGCTGCAGAAGAAGACTGCTAGATCTTACTCCCGCAGAGCCACTGGTGGTTTGGAATTGCCAACCTTTCAGTTAGCAGTCAATCGCTTTAATCACTGCACCACCAGGGCTCCATTGTCATAATAGCAATACTTAAAAAAGGAAATTAAAAAATATTTGATGTATTAACACATTCAAAATTATTTAAAAGTTCTATTTAAATTTATAAACGGAATAAAATATTACTCTAAATGCTTTTAAAAGAGATTGTTAAATTAGTTAGACTTATAAATAAAATAATACAACTTGTAGAATGAACTTAAAAGCTTAAAGTTTAAAGCTTAAAGTTTTTGAGTTTGTAACTTCGACAAATTCAAAAAAATTTTTTAAATGAAAATGAACTTACAAATAATATTTTCTGGCAAATAATACATCTTCAGGGCTCCAAAAATGTCACACTTACACAGCTGTATGCATTAAAAGGCAAGCAAATCAGTTTTGCTGAAATGGAGGGGATATTTAGGTGAATTAAAAAACACAGAAAATACAACATCAGGTGTGACAAGTGGTGGCTTCCGACCAAGTTACCTCTTGTATTGCCATAACAGAATATATTATGGAGAATCCCTCCACTCTGTACATAACCAAATTTAAACATCAAAGCACCATTTTAAGTCTTAATGACTAGCAACATGGTGCTAATATCACATAGTTGGAAGAATGTGGAAAAATTAAACATTGCAGATGGAAAATCTAAACTGGTATACCCTTTCAATCCATTTCAAGAAGAATAAAATGTTCACACTTTATGTATCTGATTCAAATCCTACTTCTTGGTGTTTATCCTAAGGAAATAATCCAAAGAAAGGAAAATTTATATACATGAAGAATTAATTACAGAATTATTTATGGGAGCAAAAATCAGAAATATCCTACACATTCAAGGGTAGAAAATTCAATGAGTAAATTATGTATTTGAAAAAAATATATTAAAAATTATAAAGACTGAAGCAACCTGGAGAAATGTGCATGATAGCAAAAAAGGGGAAATTCAGATAAGAACAATTCTATCCATGCTAGGATTTTACATATATGAACAAATGTTGTAAGGGAACATAAGAAAAAATGGGTGATTTCATCCTTCTAAAAATGTTTTATATTGTTATAATTCATGTACAATAAATACTTTTTCTGTGAAAGGTATACCATGACTCATAATCCTTATTTTGTTAATATCTTATTGTGGATCTACTGTCTATGAATTTATACATATTTAAAACAAGACTTTAGAAATTCCCCACCTCTGTTGGATTAGGAAACCCTGGTGGCATAGTGGTTAAAACCGAAAGGTTGGCAGTTCAAATCCACCAGGTGCTCCTTGGAAACCCTATGGGGTACTTCTACTCTGTCATATGGGGTCGCTATGAGTCGGAATCAACTCAACAACAACGGGTTTGGTTTGGGTTTTTCTGTTGGATTCAGCCTTGCTGGAACTGTCATTCAAAATACTTTTGACTCTCTATGGTCAACCACCAGTCCAGTTGCTGTCAAGTCAGTTTTGGCTTATGGTGACCTCATGTGTGTCAAAGTAGAACTGTACTCCACAGGGTTTTCAGTGGCTGATATTTTGGAAGAAGATCTCCAGGATTTTCTTCTGAGGCACCTCTGGGTGGATTTGAACCTCCAACTTTTCAGTTAACAACTGAGTGCATCAGCTCTTTGCACCACTCAGAGTCTCCCCATGGTCAATGGCTGATTACATTCCTGACCCAAATAACATAAAAACCTATCAGAATTCATCCATCTTAATGGCAGTGACCTCAAAACCAAACCAACCAAACAAAAACACCTTTGGTGTCTATTCCATTTTCCTTCTTGGAGCTATTCTATATCCTTCCAATAAATTTCTATCTTTGCTCACATTAGTTAGATTCCCCAACTGGTATGTGTAGGTGTCCCCTTTTCTCAGAATCCACTCTGGTTTCCTTGAGGTTATTCATATAGGAGATAAGGATGTGAGAGAGTGAAATATATTATCATGGTTCTAATACATTAGAGAAAACTAGCAAGTAGACACTTGCTCCTAATCTCCAAAGCGGTGGCTTTTGTTCTAAATGTCAGAATCTATAGCCTAAGGTGAAGTGTGTTTCTTTTGTCAAAAAAGATAATAGATGAGGTTGTTAAAAATGTGGGCTGAGTTCAAATCAGACTCTGCAACATATTAGGTATGCAGCCTCAGAAAAGTTACTTAATTTCTCTCTGCCTCTGTGGGGATAATAATAGCATGTACCACAAGGTTATTGTTAAGATTAAATAAGAAGACTTGCAAAGTGCTGAGAACAGGGCGTGTACTAAGTAGTCAGTAAAATATCAGCATCCATCATTTGCAGAACAGGGGCTTTAGCTTGGACTTTGATAAAAACTAAGTAATTTAGAAACTCTTCTAATGACTCATATCAGAAAATTAATCTACAAAAAAGATAATAAAAGCCAGTTCGACATTAATTATATTTGTGAGTGTCTTATCTCCCCGATTAGATTACAAAACTCTTAGAGCATGTCCTCAATGTCTTAGAAGACACTTATGTGCCTAACAGTGCCTGGCACATATATTAAAACCAGATGCCATTGAGTTGACTCTGACTCACAATGATCCCACTTGCGTCATAGAATTGTGCTCCATAGAATTTTTGATGGTTGTTTTTTTTTTTAAGTAGATTGCCAGGCCTTTTTTCAAGGTGCTTCTGGGTGGATTCAAATTTCCAGCTTTTTGTTAGCAACTGAACACATTAACCATTTACACCGCCCAGGGATTCCTTCACACATACCAGTCTCACTCTGAAATATGTATCGAATTAATTCAAATCAGTCCTACAAACATCACTTTGTTGTTGGGTGCCGTCGAGTGGATTCCAACTCACCCAACCCTAGAGGACAGAGTAGAACTGCCCCGTGGGGTTTTCAAGACTGTAATCTTTACAGAAGCAGACTGCCACTTCTTTATCCCTAGGAACAGCTGGTGGGTTCAAACCACCAACCTTTCTGTTAGCAGCCAATCGTTAACCACTGTGCCACCAGGGCTCCTTTTAAGCATCACTTTAGTACTCATCATGTTCTAGGCACTGTGCTAGGGACAGAGTACACAGACAAGCAGAGCCTCTGCTGACAAAGAGCTCACAGTTTGATGGAGAAGACATACATATACAGTGGTAATACAAATTAGACTATGGCAAGTGCCACCATGGAGATTTGTTTGTGAATTCTTTCGTCACAACCAATCATTCAGTAAATGATTGTTTAGTGCTGATTTGATGCCAGGCACTGTGCTAGAAATGGACACACTTTAGTGAGAAAGAATGATGCAGTCCTGGCTCTTGCTTTCTAGAAGTTAAGTGCTATGGGAGCACAAATAATGGCCCCTCAGTTTTGACTTTGGCATCAGAGAACGGTTTCCAGGAGGTAGCATTGATAAGTAGAATTTCTATCAGCAGCAATAAGCAGGAAAGAGATATTCCAGGTAGGGAGAGCAATCCCACAGCTGTATGTGAATATATGTCATCTTAAGAAAAAGCAGCCTAGTGTTGCTATCTCTCAGGATGCTTGCAATGAACTCTATGTTGTCTTTAAAGTTTGAGAGACCATATTTTTTTCATCTTGGTAGTGCCAGCACTTACCATAGCACCAAATATATAATAGGGGTTCAGTTTATATTTGTTAACCAAAAGGTTGGAGTATGGGGTAATAGAAGTAGATTTGGGTGGAAAAAACGAGATTTAGATCATAAAGTTCTTGGCATGTCATGCTAAAGCATTTGGATTTATTCTGAAGCCACTAGAGGGTAATTGGTGGTTTTTGAGTAGGAGAGTAAAAGATCCGATGAATTAAAATTGAGAGAGAGATGCAACTGTATAAGATTAGCACCTACCTAAAAATTGGAGCTACTGAAAGATAGAATGGGCCATTCTGCAAACAAGTGGGTTGTGTGTTGCACACCACAAATATTAAAGTGGAGACATCTGTTGGGGACATGGTGTAGAAGATTCTTCCACGTCTTTGAGTGGGAATTTGGATCAGGTGGCATTCCAGCACCCCACATTGGAGATTTCAGTTAGATCTTCAAGAGCGAGCTCATTTTTTAGACACAGTGTCAACAATCTCATTGCTCTGTTCTGTTTTGCACCTGCCTATTTTCCGATCTAATAAGAAAGCACTAATCTTTTCTTTCTTTTTTTTAAAAGCAGAGTTCTGGGAAAAAAAATCCAATGAATAAATTCAGGGAAAGGTTTGGATAGTAAACCCTTCTCCTGTGTTGGTCTATAAAAATCAGTAGGAATGATGTTTAAAACAGTTGAAGATAGATTTGGATGGTGAAATTGGCTAATTTTTCGAGTTACCAAAGAATGGAGTGATTTTTTTTATTGTACTTTAGATGAAGGTTTATAGAATAAACTAGCTTCTCATTAAACAGCACACATGTTGTTTTATGACATCGGTTAACAACTCCACAACACATGTCAACACTCTCCCTTCTTGACCTTGGGTTCCCTCTTACCAGATTTCCTGTCCCCTCCTGCCTTCTAGTCCTTGCCCCTGGGCTGGTGTCCCTTTAGTCCCGTTTTGTTTTATGAGCCTGTGTAATCTTTGTCTGAAGGGTGAACCTCAGGAGTGACTTCATTACTGAGCTAAAAGGGTGTCCGGGGGCCATACTCTCGGGATTTCTCCAGTCTCTATCAGGCCAATAAGTCTGGTCCTCTTTTTGTGAGTTAGAATTTTGTTCTACATTTTTCTCCAGCTCTGTCTAGAACCCTTTATTGAATGGAGTGATTTTTGGCTCTAATGACGATACTTTTGTATCAGAAACCTTGGCGAGGGCTGGCTGCATAGAAGGATTGAGCAATGAGCCTTATTGTGACTTATTTTTAACCTTATTGTGTTTCACCTGTGCAGGGCCTAGCCTGGAAATTCTGAGGATGAAGTGTCAGCAGTGGTGATAGTTGCTTCAGGTTCTCCTTCTTACTCCCTCTCTCTCTCATCCCAACTTTCCTTTCTTCCAATAAATAATGAAACATGATTAGAGAAAATCCTCAAGAATATGCCTTCTCCACATACTCTTTCTCTGCTCTAGTGGTGGTGTTGTCAGGTAAATCGAGTTGATTTTCAATTCATGGCAACCCCATGTTACAGAGTAGCACTACCCTATAGGGTTTCCTAGGTTGTAATCTTTATGGAAGAAAATTGCCAGGTCTTTCTTTCTCTGACCCACTAGTGGGTTCGATCGGCCATCCTTTCTGTTAACAGCCAAGTGCTTAACCGTTGCCACTAGGAATTTACAATTAGATGTCCTTGTAGATATTTGCTTTTTACTCAGGATACATAAAGACAATAATCTCTCATCAGAAGCAGAGCTCATATGAACCAGACAGTCCGTTCAGAACAGAAGAGGATGTGGCTCAGGGCAGAACACTCTTGCTAGGGAAGAAAGGTGTCTCATTCAATACTGATGGATTTGCTCACTCAGAAATTGTGGAAATTAGGATCCACAGCTTCTCTGTACTTAGAAATTGTATACAAGAAACATGGACATTTACGGCAATAATCAGAAAGATAAACAGCAACGAAAACAGATTAAACAGAGATAGGAAAATCAACTCGAAAAAAAATAACTATGCATTTTTCTCCTAATTTATTTCTGCTGTACATTATTGAATAAGATGTAGGCATATGTGAAATGAGAAACATACCGTGCACTTTTTCAGTTTTTAAAAAAAAGAACCCCACTATTTTCCAAGTTAAATTCTTCAATTATACCAGTGTGCGTTAGAAATTATTGGATCTCGGTAAATTTAAAGAAGTCTAGAAGAGAAGTACCTTCACTATATGATTATGAATACATTTTTCTTGGTCTAAAATTATATATTAAAGGAAGGCTTAATCCATGCACTATTACCTTTTTGATTAAGATTATTATCTTTAAATGAACTATTTGGAGCAGAGTTGATGGTGATAAAGGTCATCATGAAAGCCATGAAAAGACAGCAATTCAAGACTTATAGGAGCACCAGTTTAGCATAAAACTACAGCCTCACCTGTTGTATTCTTACTCCGGAGTAAGGGTAGTGG
Source organism: Loxodonta africana (assembly GCF_030014295.1). NCBI lineage: Eukaryota > Metazoa > Chordata > Mammalia > Proboscidea > Elephantidae > Loxodonta > Loxodonta africana. Next base: position 110,552,964 of record NC_087345.1, on the reverse strand, counting down.
CCTTTTATATTAGCATCCTAATATAATCCAGTTCAGAGCCTTGAATCTTCTTTTCCCTCTTGTGGTTCCCTGTCCTCATGCTTACGGGTCCCTGGTGGTGCAGTGGTTAAACGCTTGGCTGCTAACTGAAAGGTCAGTTCGAACCCTCTAGTAGCTCCATGGGAGGAAGATGTGGCAGTCTCCTTCCGCAAAGATTTACAGCCTTGGAAATCCTATAGGGCAGTTCTACTTTGTCCTATAGGGTGGCTATGAGTTGGAATTGACTCCGTGGCACACAACAACAACAGTCTTTGTGCTGTTCCCCAACCCTTCCCACTTCCTCTGGGTGGGAGGAGGCTCCTCCTGGAACACTCCCCACAGGGGTTCCTGTCCCACAGAACACCACTTTTCACTTTCTGAAGACCCTTGTTGTATTGGAACCGGTTGGCTTTACTCCTCTTTGTTCAGGCTTAGAGCCTTGAACCATCACCAGGCAACCTGGTAAACTGATGTGATCATGGGTGCTCATGTGTCACTCTTGTAGGTAACTTACTGGCATTTAAACATGTGCCTCCTGGAAACTTGTCTTAACTCTGAGGAGTGACTAATGGAGGTGGAAAGAAGAGGTACTCAATGTCAACCACCTTGGGAAGATATTTTGTATCAAAAGGCCTCCAAATCAAATATTTCTCCTCTTACGCCTAACTTTATTGCCCATTATTGCCCAAAATCACCCTGAAAGGGAAACTTCTATGGTGGAAACTTCCATAAATCTTTTGTATCTTTGGTCTTTCCATGGAGGAACTTTGGCCATCATTATTCCTAACTACTAGTTGGTGATTCCATCTTGCCCTATGTCCATATGAAAAGGATATACCAACCAGCTCAAATATCAACAAGTAACCACCTGGGGTAACTGCTTTTCATTAAGGACCTGAGATGGATTTGTGTGAGACTCTTAATCTGGTGAAAAAAACCTAAACTCTGATTACTTATCTTCTGGTTTAACTCTAGCACCTTAGATGGGTTTCACTTTTCCTGGGGTTTTATTAAAATTGTTTAGCTTGTACGATGGCTAATAATTCTAGTTTGTGGGAAGGAATTAAGTGGCTTATGTTGTACCTTGGCAGTAGTACATTTAGAAATAAAAGCAGACTCAAAGCATTCTGATTAATCTAGGAAAATGAGCCTCCTTCCCCAATGGGTATGCCTTCTGCCTTGGCAGACTAATTCCTGGTGCCAGAGCCTGATCTTAGGGGTTTTTCATCTTTTTTTTTTTTTTTCCCCTCCTTCTGTTGTTGTTTTCTTAGAAGAATGAACTAAGCGCTATAGTCATGGCAATTTTCCTGTATTGAATTAGGGTTGTGCCTTCGTTCTTTCTGAGCTCCCTTTGATCTGAAGGTTTTGGCTGCCCTTGGCGTAAGGGCTGAGCAGCTGCAGTGCAGTGAGCAATGCCCCATGGGATGCTACCTGTCCCTGTGCTGCCTTGTTCACTCTTCCTGGGATATTAATATGCGCTTAGTACGGGACCCACACTCTTAAGCTCACTATGAGAGAAAAGGCACCGTCATCACAGAGCAGTGCAGGATAAGCCTCTTCTGAGCACCACGGTAATTTGGACTGCAGCTGCTGTTGTTAAAGCTAAATTTTACCAGATGACATGAGAAAAATGAGTTAAAATAGGCTTGAGCCCATGGATCCTTGCTGAGAATAATGAATTACGTAAGGGGGCTCTATTTACAAACTCGAAATACTAAAATTTCAGCGGTACCATCTTTTTGGAATATGTGGGGCTTCCTTAGGTCATTTCTGCTATGAATTCATACTCTTTGAAAATCTCTGTATAAGTTATAATGAACAGAAAGTCCAGTTCTTCAGAGAGCAACATTGCACGTCATATCAGGAGACTTAGGGATTAACATAGCTTCTGTTTGGGAAATGACTTGGTAGGCTGGCAAACAGACACCAAGGCTTTTGTGAATAGGTCATCATTTTAAATACAGCACAGCCAGCGGTGGATAAATGTCACTATCCATATGGCTCAAGTCCTTTGGAGCTGTCTCTCACTTCTGGCCTTATGACTTAAGTACATATGAGCTATGTTGTGCTGTAGAACCAGGTTTGAGAAGTGTAGAAAAGGAAAGACTAACTTTGGCCCTAGTAATTTAGCCTCCTATCTTCATATCTATTAACTGATTTGAGAATCACAACGACACCACGAGATCTTATCCTCCTCACTTTACAGATCGAGAAAATGCAGCCCAAAGGGATTGAGTAACATACCCAAGTTCACACAGCTCCATGGCGCAGCCACAATCAAACCTGAGGTCTCCAGATGCTTACCCTGGTGCCGGTCCAACTCAGTGGTGCACGGTATTTCCTTCCCCACCCTGAACTTTTCAACTTGTGGGCTGATTCAAATCTGTGAAGACTCTTATGCTATTATTAGGAATCAATTAGGAATCTTTGAATCCATAGGTGTATTAAGTATGTCTGTGGCTTAAAAAAAGATCTCCTACATATATGCATTGTTGTTTTTCAAACTCTTACAATTAATTAAAATATAAATTCATTTAAATGTTTCTAAATGAATAACAGCATATATTTTTCTAAGTAACACACACCAAATTTTCAACCACAATCACATGTGGGTGTGTGCCCATTACCATTTTTTAAATTAAAAAGTGATATTCATATACAAAATTGTTTCAAAGCCCTGATCTATTAGGCCAATGCTGGTATTAAAAATTAGGTGATTTTATTACATCTTTTTCTTTCTCTTTGTAGCTCAAACTAGTGTATTATATACTGCAAGCGGGAGGTTGTGTTTCATTTATCCTCCTTCCATGTAAACCTTCCACCTCCAACAAAGACAATGTAGTCACTCCACAAGTGTGGGAGGGGAACCAGGCTATATACAATAAAAGGGAAGATTCTTCATGCCCTTTATTAGCAACTAGAAACATCTGCTGGGGAAAGTTGATACCAGCCAAAAAGTCACAGTCTTTCAACATTCTACTCACCGAGTGTCTCCCACACCTGAGTCCTACCCTTCAGCCTCTGTTCACAAACAGGAAACAGAGGGCGGGCCTGAGGGAGATGCAAGCCACCTCTGAAACAAACAAATATGTGGAAACTTAATGGGCAGGAAGCCAAACAGTTGATGAACATGCATCCATGTGACTTGGTGAGGTTGGTTTGCCCAAATTAAAATTTTGTAACTTGCCCATGATAGGTGGTCATGGAAAGAAAAAAAAAAAAAAAGGTGTGAAGAGCTCAACTTCTAGTATGGGGAGACCAAAGAGATCTTTTTTTGCAAAAAGGGATACAAATTTTCGAAGCCAGGAACTCTATGCGGTAATTTGGGTGTGCTGTATCTGACAAGGATGAGAGAAGCCTGCTACACCCAGATATCAGCTTAAAACATGCCTAGGGACACCCACAAATATAAAGAAGCATCCAGAAAGGCTCTGTGGAAAAGAAGTAGTGTTCAAACCTACTTGGAAACAAATAGTCACACTTTCTGATGTCCCTCTTCGGTTGGATATGGCATCTTTTAGACCAGGTCCTTAAGTGGATGGGAGGGAAAAAAACAACAAACCAAGCCGTTACCTTGGCATCAATGGGCTTAAACTATCTTCCAACCTTGAACCTCCTTCTACTTGGATGTCATTTCAATTTGAGCCTGTTCTCTCTATAATGTGCATCTCCTTATATTAACATGATATTTCACTGGACACTGCCTTTCGGCTTTCACAATGGGGGCAGCTTGTATTTATTCCTCCAGAAAGTACCAAAGTCTTAAAGTTCGTTCGAAATTTTCAGACACAAGGACTTTGGCCCTTGTGGTAGTCCAGGTGAGAGACAGTGGACAGCAGAGTTTAGAGGACCCAGCTGGAGAGTAAGCAGGCCCAGGATTGGCCAGTCTAAGGTTGAGAGGTGGGGCCTAAGCAGTAAGGAAAGTATTTCTTATTTTGTTTTTCTTGAAGAGCAGAGTTTTGTCTATCTGGCTTTCTGCTGAATTCCCAGCACCCAGAGGCCTTGCCAGGCCCTGGCAAATAGTAGACACTCAATAAATATTTGTTGAGTGAATGAATGAATCCATCCCAGTCACACATCTCCTCTTATGATTATAAGATGAAAAATGCAAGGGAGGGCTGGCAACAGTTGTTAGCCTGGGCTGGCTTCCACTGACATTCTCTTCAGCTGCAGAAAGGACAATGAATTGCCACCACTGCTTGATTTATATCATCCTGTCATCATGAACTCTGTTATTTTGCATCTTTTGCCAGGGACCGTATTAAAAAAAAAAAACAAAAAAAACCGAACCCACTGCTGTGGAGTGGATTCCGACTCATAGCGACCCTATAGGACATAGTAGAACTGCCCCATAGAGTTTCCAAGGAGCATCTGGTGGATTTGAACTGCTGACCTTTTGGTTAGCAGACATAGCACTTCACCACTACACCACCAGGGTTTCCAGGGACAATATTAGATGAGATTAATTAATCGAATAGTTGTTAAATGAATATTCTTGGTACAGGGCATTCCTGAGTCCTCACACCCCGTCTCTTGCTTTGGTGGGCTTGAAAAGCAACCTATGGGAACTTGAGTTTGCTTCTATATTGGAAACATTTGCGTAGAATTAAAGTCTTGTAATTTTCTTGTATGTAGATATATGAACCAAATAAAAAACATTCCATCGATTATAGGTGACTTAATTTGTTTCCATGCATTGCTATAGTTCTAAATTTATTGTATCATGGGTGTATTTTTATTTTTCTAATCAGAAAAAAACAAACAAAAAACCCATTTCCAGCCCCACCTAGGACTACAAATAGGATGTGGCATTTAGAAAGCACAACCTAATTATCTCTTCTGAGAGCTCAGAAAGCACATCCGAATATGTAGAAGGGAAAGAAAACAATATGCCTGGTGAATGGATGCAAGAAATGTGTTCGCTTTGGCAACTGATCTGAATTGGCATTTGTAACTTTTTTTTTTTTTGGTTCCGAACTTGTCAGGTTCATGGCCACACTGACCATTCTTGTAAACAAAAAATGCTATATCTTACAGAAATTCCGGGGTAAGCAGGAAACACCTGAGGGCAGATAAAATATAATACCTGGCCAGACAGAGAATGATTCTAAGGCATCATGGTACAAATGAAAAGAGCAGAGGCTCTGAGAGTATGCATTTGAATCTTGGCTTTCTTCTTTACTGCTTATATGACTTTAAAAAAAATGACTTTAGCTTATGTTTATTCAGATATTTTGTAATCTGAGTCCAAGATGCTGAAATAATTTTCTCATTTTAGAGAGAACACATAAGGAAATAAAGATTTATTTGCTTGATTCAAGAGATGGGGGAATCAAGTGAATAAATCTAGTATGCAAGATTTATGAATTTATGCGAGTTCAGTCAAGAGAAAATAGTTTAAGAGATGGTTTTTCAAATGAGAGTTTCTCAATTTTGGTTCTCTTGAAGTTTTTAAATGTAGTGTCATTTGTTTTAGCTTCTCAGAATCTGAACTCCTTCCGGTTGGATTGGATCCACCCCTGTACGAGTCTTGGGGAGAGGGCACACCCCCTGCCCCTCAGTCTAGACAGCTAGGGTTGGTGTATATGACCTAGGCTCAGCCACCCGGATGCGCCCACCTGGAACTCTGAATTTTGAGCCAGTGGCATGAAGACACAGGCAGTTTAGAAATTATGCTGAGGGACAGTGGTTGCTGTTATCCAGTGGTAGTAGTGTCTAGCAGTGGCCATGGGGGAGGTGTCACTGACACTGTCTTACACAAACTCTTTGCGTAGATTGATCCATGATTCCTACTGTCTGGTTTTTCTTGGTTCTGGACTTTTTCCCAAGCTTTTGTTCTCTGGTCCTCCTATTGATTGTGTTATCTAAATTACAGACACTTTACTTTTTTGCTTAAGCAAGCCAAAATTAACTTCTATTGCTTGCCACCAAGACCTGACTCATGTATATTACTTGAGTCTTTAAATATTAAATTTACTTTCAACTTTTTAAGAATACATGTGTTGTGAGGTAAGATACACCCATGTTTAAGTATTGAAGGGCTATAAAGGAGAGTAATGGATGAGGCCGAGTAAGGTCAATCTGTTGAGAGTCCCCAGGAGTAAACTGTAATAGGGTTTTGAAGGCACTGATAGATATAGATAAGCCTGGAGAGGGTAGACAGATGGCAAACATATCAGTTATATCCAGCCTGGCTCTGACTCGTGAAGATGTGAACATTCTTTAAAAGTGGCAATTCTTCAAAAAGAGAATGAAAGCTTCTAAGTGCCCTCAGAAGGAGATCTCCAGTCTGACTGGTTGGGTGCCATTTCCTATCCAACTCTTGATGCCAACAATCTCACCAACTACCACCCAATTTCAAACCTCCCGTTCCTGGGAAACCCAATTGAGAGGGTGAAAGTGAGCCAGCTCAAACAAACACCTGGAGAGTAACAACATCTGTTTTTTCAATTATGCTTTTGACTGGGACAGGGAGTGGAAATTCCACTGAGGGCCCAACAGGTGATCTCCTCTGGGCTATAGACAAAGGCCACATGCTCGTGCTACTAGTTAAGCTACCTGCTTTTGTTTCTCAGCCAAAGACAATACGCTATCTCTCTGAAGAGAAGACACAGTGAGTCATTCAGCCTCAGAAACTTACTTTCATGAGAGGGTGTGTATCTGTGAATGCGAGTGTAATCTGTCTGGGACCACAAAATACCATTACTAGCTTTCTGGAAAGTAATTAAATATGATGTCCCTAGGGGCTTGCAAGAATCCCCTTAAAATGCTGAGGAAAATCATAGAGCTCAGGGCTTGCAGTGCCATGAGAAGTGAGAATTTCTGTAACCAGCTAAAAAATTGTACTCTCAGCCTTTTCAACAATTGGGGTACCTATAGCCACCTGGAGAGTACTAGGCTTACTTCCTCCTTGCATTTGTTTTGTGGTCCTCAGCGGCTGTCAATACCTTGAGTCAAGCTGCTAGAGACTGGGAACAAAAGCTTTTTGTCTGAATCTTAAGATTTTTAAGATATGGAAATGGCAACTTCAAGTGATGACAGGGTATGCAATTGCTGTTGAAAGTCAGCAGGAAACTTGAAGAGTCTTTGCTTTCCTGTTTCTCTTACTGTGTATCCAGTTAAAGGTGGATGAAACTTTGATGTCAAGGTTTTCAGGAGTATTTAAGCATACAATAGATTGTTTGTTTAAGAAATTGGTTAGTTCCTTTACTCTGTGCTAACTTTTTGTAACTTTTTGTTTGTTATAATTTCAAAATTATAGAAAAGTTGCAATAATAGTACTCAAATATACCCCACACCCACATTCACTAATGGTTTGTATTTTGCCCTATTCGATTTATTGGTCTCTTTCTCTTTCTCTTGTGTGATAGCATTTAGCTGTTATGTCTCTTTAGTTTCCTTTCATCTGGAATAGTTCTTCAGCCTTTACTTTTCTAGACCTTGGTATATTTGAAGACTCTCTATAGTATTTTTTTAAGTATGACACTCCTATTTTAGTCCGTGTAACTTCTCTAATTCTTCTCACTGTGAAGCTCCTGCTACATGTTTCGATCATTGGCCCTTTGGTTCCCTCATCTCCCTAATCTTGCTGATTTCCTGTTCGTTCCTTCCCTCTGTCCTGTAATCAGATTTCCTGTACTCCTTGTAGAAAGAAAGGACGTTGTTCCTGTCATGTGCTGAAATACAATACCTGACTATAAAAAAGTCCATGTGCTCACATGGACTTAATGCTTTCTTTACTTTCTTCCTTTAGTTGGTCAAATGTTTAAATGCACCTCTTTCCTTAAAGTTTGGAAGTTGATCCATAAAGAAAACCTAGCATGGTATGAACAGCAACCTAGGTTTCTCTCTGCCAACTAAGGATTTGGCCTGTTTATAAAGATTTCAGCAACTGGACACTTCAGGATTGTACATGCCAACATTTATTTAGATCTAAATTCAACTGGGATAAATTCCTAAACAGCAGGTAAATGCCACCATCCAGGTTTTCTCAATCTTCTTACCTCTTTACAAGCCCCAGACTTGGTTTCCATGAGTTTTTGTCTTGAGCCATTTCTCTGCTTGGAAACACTTGAGAGAAGAGGCAGCTCCATCTTATTGGAGTCCAAATGATCACTGCTTGGCTTTCCTCAGCCTCACCCCATGATATTTTCTTGAGTACAATGGTAACTCTGGCAAATGGTTCTTTGCAATACAGAAGTAGTCAGATTCAACTCACCATGCCAAGGTCAGTAAACAGGAGAATTACACACTGAGCTAAACACTTAATAATTACCTCTGTTTTTGTGAAATTTGACTGAGGTTTTTCAGATGTTCACAGTCAAATTTTAAAAAACTCTTCAGCATTCACTATGGTCTGTGCGAGAATGGGGACTCAGTGTTCTATGTAAGTAAGGAGCTACAATTTCTACCCAAGACCCAAATTTTCTGGGTTATCTGGGCAAGTTTCTTTAAAAAAAAAAAAGTTTATTTCCCTTAATTTCTTTCTTTGTAAAATGGAGATAATTATATTACAGAAATAAGCTATGAAACTGCCAGAAAAATGGTACCAGAGACCCAGGCATGACATTTCATAAATATTCAATCAGGGCAATAATCATTATGAGGTTAATTGTGAAATACTGATCCTGTTTCACACAAAAGGTGGCTTACTGATAGAGCAGCATTCAGCTCCATTTATATAAAGCAACCTTTGCAAGGCATTATGAAAGACAATGCCGCTTGGTTTTTGCTGTCAAATAACCTGGATTAAGCAGCATTATTCAGAATACATTCTGACACTGTGATGAAACTGGCGTTTGTGGTTGCTGATAAAAGGATGAGACTTAGAGTACTCATAAAACACAGCGGAGCCTTGCCTGGACTTGGTATATGTTGTCTCCTGCCCTTCCTCCCCACTCCCTCCTCCTCCCAGATTCACAGATTCTTGGTTGCACTTGTACAGGTAGGAGAAGGGTACACATGTGTATGCCTGTCACACACACACCCCACACACCCATGTACCAAACTTTGCTTTTCATTCAGTCCCATGTTGTCTCTTTTCCCAATCCATGCCTGTACCCCCACATACACAGAAGTCAGACTTTGCTAGTAGCAGCCTGTCCTTACCCTTCCCATACTCTCTCTCTCCTCAGTGAAAGGTACCCAGCTCTGGTCTTATCCCCACAGGGTTTTTTTTTTCCCCCCAGGTGACATTAACTATACTGCTAAACTAGTCTGTTCTAATGAGACAATGAGCAATATTGGCTTTATGTGTTTCCCTTTGGCTTTTTTCAATAAAAGTTTCTTTGCATCAGTGCCATAAATTATCATGGCAGAACTAGTGAGGAATACTTCTGGTCCTTGGAATCTTTCTTTGCCCTTAAATCACACTGTGCATTGGTAGTCTTGCATGGGGCTAGCTCCCAGTCACCGCACTGGCTTTGCTAATCAAGGAAGCATCCTGGCTGAAGGCTGTCCCTGAAATAGGGCATCAGTCCCACCATTTTTGTCAACTATGGAGAAGTGGAATTGTAGGTCAAAACAATGGAGAGTGACTGTGACCTACCTTGTCCCTAAGCTACTGGGCCTGGAGATTTCTAGAGAGTACCATATCACTCATCTAGGATAATGTTCATTTATCACCAAAGAGACAGTCACTACTGATTCAGTAAGGTCCTCTGTTGAGAATAAATAAATTATTCTTTTGATATTGTGAAAAAAAAACAAGTGAAATAACCAATCTGAACTGTTAAGAGTTTTTAGAGCTCCTATTTATTAAAAAAAAAAAAAAAATTATTTATAGTGACCAAGCCTAGCAAGTATACTATTTTCCCGCTTAGAAAGTTGAATATTTTTCTTCATTTATTAATCTTTTCCTGTATTCATCATCTTCTCTACTTAATAATTCCATTTTCCCTACTCATTTTTACATACATGTATTTTCTTTTTACATATCCCTTTCCCCTCTTTATGCTTCTGGAAATCCCTTTTTCCCGTTCCAAAATCATCTTTTACCTTTTCAGAATTCTTGCCCATCTTTTTGCATGATTTCCCAGTTCTTTTATCTTTCAGTCCTGGCTCCTCCTATCTCATCTAAATGCATCTTCTAGACTGATAGAGGGTGAGGCACGCTTTTCTCTGCCTCATTGCAGCAGGCTGTCTCTGAGACAGGAAATGGAACAGTCAGTCCTGTGTTGGCATGAGCTTTAGCTTAACCACCAGCCACTTGGGCCCCTCATTGAACATATTCTTTCTAGAATGAAGTTGTCCCGATTAACATCCTGGCCTTGGAGGGCATTCCTACTTCACACCATGGCTATCTCCCTGCCTCTGTACATACGTGTGCGGGCTCACTTATCTACATATATGTTTACTGTTATAAATGGGATTTTATATAGCCTTTAATTTGTAGTTTACCTTCAAGGAATTTAGATATGTTCCCTTGACTGAATCCATTTTAATGAAACATAAGTTAGTGGCTGGGGCTTAAATTTGCCAATCCAGATAAAGTGCAAAGGATCATTGTAATGTGAGCTTTCTAAATAGGAATTTGCTGGAATAAATATGATGCCTTGGGGGGAAAGTTGGCAATATCACCAACTAATTAAGGAGAAGGAAATAGTGACACCACCTTTGGAAGGAATCTAAGATGCCATATAATTCCACTTTATTTTTGGGAAAGCTTGATTACCGTGACATAGGTGATCCAGAGAAAACATTAATTTCAAGGTCTTGAGAGAGGCAGAAGCTGACTTGCTTCCAGTTCCAGAGCATATGAGTGGTGGGATCAAGACTTGATCCCAAATCCTAATTCTTGGCAGTTTGCAATACAGAAATTTGGACTGTTTTTCCTTGAAAATATTACTTTAAAGATACTATGAATTTCTTTATTCTTAAGAAGTATTTTCATGCAGTCTGAGAACGGAAGCACCTTTATGGTAGTAGCTCTTCAGCCACAAAAACCCTAGTATTCATTGAGATTAACTCCTATGAATACATAAGGTAGAAAATAAAACACTTGGAACCACTTGACATTGACATTGTTAGCACTTCTATTGATGACAGAGCCTGTTTTCTTCTGCCAACATATTCTCATTAGGTTTGATATAACCTGAAACTTTGTTGAAAGGAGAATAACAACTTTATTTTGAAGTTGGGCAAAAGTTCACTGGCCTGGAAATGATTAAGTGGTTTGTCTCCTACTTACATGGTGAGCAATCATTTATATAAAGGTAGTGATAATAGGAAGTTTCCTACAGCAAATGTACAGTATACTATAATTTAGGTTCATTGGTTCATATTTGTGTGCTTTTAAAGGTTTGGGGCAAATTCAGGCAGTTTAGAGCAAGCCTTCTGTTGATTCATTAGGCCACCCTAACAATTCCTAAAGCATTAACAATCATAAACTGAGGAGTCAAAAATTTAGAATTTAGATCAAGGGGAAACTCTGAGATCATGTGGGTCAAGGCCCAGAAAGATTGTGTGAGGTTTTCGGACTCAGAGAGTCCTTGCGCTATTCTTTTCTCTCTGTTGCCTGGTAAGACAATGTTGCTGAATAACTCAAATTGCCCTGACAGCAGGAAGACACTAGTAATCATTTTTTCAGAGCTGAGCAGATTTTCCCAACTCTTTCTTAGGAAGGACTAACATTTGTTGGCAAATTAGTTAGGACGAGATATACAGCTTGTGACCATAGAACAAGGAGTATTTCCTGTGCAAAGTCTACTGGTTTAGTCAGAAATTTCAGCCTTGATTTCATATTGAGAGTTAAATCTTCCCGTGACTTGGCATGTAGGGCCAGATATCTATGAAACACTTGATATCCATGAAAATGGGGATGAGGTAGAGATACTACAGGAAAAGGAGAAACACAGATAACTTAGTGTTTGGTTTTTAAATGCACTGGATCTGAAAAATCCACAGGTTTAGACTGGTTTTCAAATCCAAAGAAAATCTTCACATCATTCTGTTTATAAATATAGATAGAACTGTAAGAAATTACTTTTTTTGTAGGTCAAAAAGGTCAAATATTTGTCATTTCATACACTTTGACCTAGTATTTATGTAATAAAAATCTGTAGGAAACTAGAAAGTGTATATACATTCCAAATGACTATGGTTTTTGCATTTATATTGGCCTCCTTAAAGGTTAATTCAACTATTATAGGTTTTACTTTGCTATACCATCACCCTTGAATTGATTCCAACTCATAGCGACACTATAGAACAGTGTAGAACTGCCCCATAGAGTTTCCAAGGAGAGCCTGGTGGATTTGAACTGCCGACGTTTTGGTTAGCGGCTATAACTCTTAACCACTACACCACCGGGGTTTCCTACTTGGCTATATAGTGATTGATATTGATACTGAAAACTAGCAGTGAGTGAAAAAGCCACGTCCTTATGTCCACATCACAACAATTTTATGTTTTTAGACCTGACCCTCATAACTGCGCATTTTTTTTTTTTTGCCTCTACCAAAGCATTAATTTCTTCAGGATAATCCCATGGCATTGCAAGGAAGCCTGCTACCTACCTCAAAAGGAATCATGTCATCGTTTCTTGGCAGACTGACTCTCCCAAATGCCTTGTCTTTCAGTCCTTCCCTTTCTTTCTTTGCTCTCTTCCTTCTGTGCTCCTAGAAATTCTCCTTGTTTCTTTGTTCCTACATGCTCCAACACTTCTGCTTAGCTAAATGATGGCTAATAGCAGTGTGGTAGCCTGCCAGCTATTATGGAGGCTTTGTGTGGAGTCTATCTGACCTTTTTATTATATGAAGGTGTTAAGCTAGCTATTAAGGGGAGAGAAACTGAAAAGAAACCATATAAAGAAAAAAAAGGCAAAGCAAACCTGCTTATAAATCTGCCGACCTTTAATTATCTCGGAAGCAAGAACTTCCTCATTATGAATGATGGAAGAAAATAAAGTTGTAGGCTTATCACCTAATGATAACCCTGTTTGGCATCAATTACAGGTTTTCCGGATTAATGTATTGAGATGTTGATTTCAGAAGCTCAGACTAGACTTTAGCGGTCAAGAAAGCAGGTGACTCATACAGTGATACAGAAAAGCTGATTCAAAGGTGGACTTTGCCGAAAAGGGCAATGCTGTTTGGTAAATTGGGTCTTGGTCTTAATTCAAGCAGGTGATGTAACCTCTGACAGTATGAGAGCTGACGTGTATTTGAAAATGGCTAGAGTTTACTTCTTAAAGAGCTTTAAGTTTTCTTCTAAAAAGTTAAACTCTAAACTGTTTGCCTTTATCTCTTTCTCTTTCCTTTACTTAATGTATAGTACAAATGTCGTTTGAAAAATACTAAATGCATTTCAGCAAAGAATAAGTAAAAGGTATTTGGTCTTTTAAAAACATATCTCACCTCCACCCTTTAAGCCTTCAACGAAAGCAGTAAACCAAATATTTTTTTGAGGTTTGAAAGTGTCTGGTTCACTTGTTTTTTATTGTTATTTTTCCTTTGGGCATACCTCTGCATTTCAAGATATATTATTATAAATATCATTTCCAGGCCAAACACAGGCAAGAGGTCCTAGAAGAATACACTTTTGCAGACTTAAGATTTTCAGGAAAAATTGGATAAGCTGTGTATAAGCATTTAACTTTTGGGGTGCTTAAAATAGAAAGTATCAAAATGTGTCACTAGTCCAAATTCTCATTTGACCCAAATCTTTTCATGGCTATAAGGTTGCCCTCCCTTAATCTGTCAAAGACCTTATTCAGGATTGATTTCTTGGTTTTATAAAACGTAAGGGTCAACGTCTCTGAGGAAGCTGCTGTTTATTTGGTAAGCCTTACTAATCCGGTCCGATTATAACAAAGAGACAATACAGTTTATCACGGAAGTAAAAACAGACTGTTGCTGGATATTTTCACATGCTAACTGGCACTAGAGACTTGTGCATTTTGTTTTCATGAACTATCTAGGTTACATGAATAATACACTGGGAGGTTTGAGTGATTTCTCAAACATTATTTTTGGTAGTTACAGAAACCAAACCCAGGAGGAATATATATGTTTGTGAATATTTACTTACATTTTCTATGCGCACAGGAAAGGAAATATCGTTTAATCAATACTTTAAAACAGCACCTTGTGAGGATGAAGCTAACCTGTGGTCTGTATGCTTTGAACCAGATTCTATTAAGCTTTATAACCTTTTTGATACTGTTGTTCGAAAATATTTTCTATTCTTTTCTTTTTATCTGATTTGATTCCAATCCATTTTGTGGTGTTGGCCGTGTTTTTGGTTTGAGTCAAATTTTCCATACAACCAAAAACTCCTTTGCTTCCACTCTGAGAATGCTCCTTAAGTCGAGAATAGAAAGCCAAGGAAGAGCTTGTATTAACCTGCCTGAAACACAAGTTTGTCTCTTCTTTTTCTTCTTTTTTTCCCCTCTCTTTTAATAAAACTAAAAACTAGCGGTCTTAGCTGAAACAATGGAGATGTTAAAAGTGGATAGGAAAATAACATGGTAGCTACTAATCACACTTGAACTTTCTAGTGGCTCACTTGCCTAATGCTTTTTAATTGATGGAGCAGACTTGCTGGGTGTTTGGAGATGAACTGATACATGCCTGGATTTATGTGACCCGGCGGCTAAGTCTGTACTTGTTAACCAGCAGAAGAGCAGAGGGGTTTCCTTTACCTGTGGTTGGGGCTGAACTGCTTGTTGTGCAGTTCATTCAGGGAGAAAAGCCAGTTTCCAAAAGGCAGTTCAGTATCAGAGCCACAACTTCAGTCCTCTGGTTCACCAAACGCAGAGCCAATATAATTACCCGGGTAAATCAAACCACAGAGTTTTTCATGCTCTGAGGTCATTGTGAAAGGTTATTGACAGTGAGCCCACGCGTTTCCCTGTCTTGCAATGAGCTTTCTGTTCCCCCAAACCTCATTTTGTTACTTCCCCCTTCTTTCCTAAAAAGTGTGCAGGCTTCTGTGGTTCCTTTTCCCACAGCCTCTTGGGGGCATGTGAATTCAGTGGACTTAACTGCTTCCCCTTTTCTCCAAATAACATATAACCAGTTCTGATTCATGGCAACCCCATGTGTGTCAGAGTAGAACTGTGCTCCACAGGGTTTTCAATGGCTGATTTGGGGGAAGTAGATTGCCAGACCTTTCTTCTGAGGTGCCTCTGGATGGACTCAAATCTCCAACCTTTTGGTTGGCAACCCAGCATGTTAACCATTTGTGCCACCCAGGGATAAATGATATATAGTCTTCCTTAAAGTAACTGCTCTCTATATTTTATTAATGTAGGGAAGAAGTAACTAGTAAAAGAGAATATAGAGAGGGAAAAGGTGAAAGGGAACAACTATTTAATGATTATTTGCCACAAACCAGACATTCTACCTGGTATTCTGTGAACATCATCTCACAAACTTTGGTTTTATGCTGAAATATGGAATATGTAATCTGCTGAGTAATATAATTAAGATATTGTAGGTTCAAATCATTAGGATAATTATCTCCATTTGCTATCTCAACTTGGTAAATAGATACAGCTTTATGCCTTTGATCCTCCTCTGAATGACACAATATGGGTCAGACTCCTCGAGTCAAAAGGTTAAATTGTAGCTATCATAAGTAAAACAAGTCTTCACACTACTTTTGTATATGCAAATCAGTAAGCTTAATAGTTTATGGAGTCAGTATATCATGGTGTCCAGCAGGGAGAAAGGCCTGAATTGAATTTAGAACTTAAACTGACTAGCTATGTGAACTGTTCAACCTCTCTACCCTTCTGTATTCTCATCAGTATAATCGAGATAAAAACAGTACCTATCTGACAAGTTTATTGTGAATATTGAATAGCACTCAATAAATAGTTTTTGTTGTTGTCATTTGCCATTGAGTTGATTTCATGTAGGGTAGAACCGCTTTACAGGATTTTCAAGGATGTGACCTTTCAGAAGCAGATCGCCAGGCTGGTTTTTTTTTTTAATTCAGCTTTAGATGAAGGTTTACAGAACAAACTAGTTTCTCATCAAACAGTTGGTACACACATTGTTGTATGACCTTGGTTAACAACCCCACGACATGTCAACACTTCCCCTTCTCAATCCTGGCTTCCCTATTACCAGCTTTCCTGTTTCCTCCTGCCTTCCAGTCACTGCCCCAGGGCTGGTATGCCCCTTTAGTCTTGTTTTGTTCCATGGGCCTGCTTGATCTTTGGCTAAAGGGTGAACCTCAGGAGTGGCCTCATTACTAAGCCGAAACGGTGTCCAGTGGCCGTACTTTCAGGGTTTCTCCAGTCTCTGTCAGGCCAGCAAGTCTGGTCTTTCTTTTTGAGTTAGAATTTTGTTCTACATTTTTCTCCACCTCTGTCCAGGACCCTCTATTGTGATCCCTGTCAGAGCAGCCAGTGTTGGTAGCCAGGCATCACCTAGTTGTACTGGACTCAGTCTGGTGGAGGCTGTGGTGGATGTGGTCCATTAGTCCTTTGGACTAATCTTTCTCGTATGTCTTTGGTTTTCTTCATTCTTCCTTGCTCCCAAAAGGGTGAGACCAGTGGAGTATTCTAGATGGCTCTTCACAGGATTTTAAGACCCCAGACACTACTCACCAAAGCAGAACGTAGAACATATTCCTTATAAACTCTGTTATGCCAGTTGAGCTAGATGTTCCCTGAAACCATGGTCCCCACAGCCCTCAGCCCAGCAATTTGGTCCCTCAGGGAGTTTGGATGTGTCTATGGAGCTACCGTGGTGAGGCTTGTCTTTTGAGATGCCTCTGGTAGGCTCGAGTTGCAATCTACCAGCTAATAGTCAAGCACTTAACTGTTTGTGCCACCCAGGGACTCCCAATAAGTGGTAAGCATTTTTATTATTAATTGTCCAGCTCAGTGGCATAAGCAGATGCTGGTTCTTAGAATATAAAGCTAAAAGTGGATATAAACAAAGTTATAAAATCAAGGAAAATATGCGTTGGGGAATGACTATATATAAGAGTGACAGATATGTTATAAATTTTCCTTCAGCTGTCTTTCAGATTTCATCTTTCCTTTCTACACCCACAGTTAGCTGATGGCCTGATCACCTCACACCTGAGAAAGATGGTTTCTAGATATACTAATTATTTTCCGAATTTTTTCTTCACTTGTCTCATCTTCCTAAAATATACATTTAATTGTATCTATCATTCTCCCTACTAAAAATCCATGCAGTAGTTCCCTTCTTTTCTGTTGAAGTTCGCATTTCTTGGTATAGTGGTAAAAGCTCTCAGGATCTGACTCCATTCTGCCAAATATAATTCTGCTTCTCATGATCCCTAGCATGAAAACCCTACTTTATTTGGCTCGTGGCTTTAATGTGACTACTTCGTCCTTCTCTGAACCCTATGGCAAACATCCAATACCTGACATTGTTCCTTTGTTTAGAATTTTTTTTCCTTTTCATCTATTCAAAATTCTACTTATCTTCCAAGACCTGTATCTTTACTTATTATTCCCTGACAGACAAAATGCTAAGTCACAAAAGTGGTTGTCTGACCCTCCCAGTTAAGGGTACTAGCACAGGTGTCCATGGAAGTACTTCTTTATGCAACAAGGCAGAGAAAATTATACTCCAAAATAAAGGATATAGGAGATGAAAAAAGCTGATGAAAGAAAGTTTTAAGACATTTAAAATCAAGGATTTTGGATTGGTTCTGATATGAAAGAGCATACTAGATCACAGAAAACAATTACTGTGGCTTCGCCAATTGAACATTGGACTGGCTAGACAACTGAGCCGCCTGAAAATTGCACTTCTATCATTTCCATAAGTATTTACAGGTGACTATTGATTTTTTTTTTTTTTTTTAAAGTTGGTGGAATGGTTGTTTATCTTGGGGTTGGGGGTTTGGTAGTACTTCTTCAGTTTATAAAGCTTTCTGATTTTTCGAACTTTGTAGATGATACATAAAACCTTACATTTTAAAGTTTCTCTCTGAATTTCTTACAGAAATGGCCACTACAGTTTGAAAAGTTTGCTCTAGGACAAGAGTTGGCAACATACTGCCAACCATTTATTTATACAATACATAAATGAATACATAAATTTATATAATAAATAAATAAATGCCCATTCATTTATGTAATATAAATGGCTGTTTACAAGTGAGTAGTTATGACAGAGACTCCATGTTGTCATTGAGTGTGGTAGGCAGAATTCTAAGATGGCCCCAAAAGTTCCTGTCCCCTGTTGTACATGCCTTGTATAATCCCCTCTCCTCGAATGTGGTATCAAGGAATACTGGCTGGCCTTGTAAAATGTGTACGAAGATGTTCCCTCTTCTATTTTCTGAAAGAATTTCTGTGGATTGTCATTATTTCTTCCTTAAATATTTGATAGAATTCACCCAAGCAAATTGGGTTTGGGATTTTCTTTGTGGAAAAGTTTTTAATTTCTGTTTAATTTCTTTAATAGATATAAGGCTATTCAGATTTTCAATTTCTTCTTCTGTAGTTTAGATAATTTTTGTCTTTCAAGGAATTTATCCATTTCATCCAAGTTGTTTATGATAACACCAATTTCTGTAGTATCTGTGATAATGACTCCTTTTTCATTCTCAATATTGATAATTCATTTTTTTCATAGCCAATATAAGTAGAAGTTTGTTAATTTTATTTATCTTTTCAAAGGAACAATCTTTAGTTTATTTGAATTTTCTCTTTTTTTGAAATATCTTTTATTTCAATTATTTCTGTTCTTAGTTTTGCTATTTCTTTCCTTCTACTTACTTTTGGCTTAATTTACTATTATTTTTCTAACTTGAGTTGGTATTTTAGACTTTTCTTCTTTTCTAATATAAGCATTTAAATCTATAAAAATTCCTTTAACTATTACTTTAGTTGCATCCCACAAATTCTGACATGTTGTTTTCATTTTCATTCAGTCCAAAATATTTTCTTATTTCTCTTATGATTTCTTATTTGACCATGTGGTGGACTACAGTGTCTTTGCATCTCAGGAATTAGTATTAGTTCATAGCCAGTGTGCAATAATTTCCAAAAAAAAAACCTCAGTTATTTCCCTTTCCTCAGTGCACAATCACCATGATAAATGGCTGTGGGCCCTTTTGGGAAGGCCAAGAAGAAGATCTACAGCATACATTTTTGGCAGTATATCAGAGTCGGTCCTCACGCTAAACACTGGCTTCTGCTAGAGGTCTGAAACATTCCCAGGCTACCTTCATCTCTGATGTCTTCATACCTATGTTGATGTTTCTATATACCCCTACCCAAACCAAGCTTCTTTGTCAAGAAATTGAAACAAATTGAAATTATGTGATGTGGTAATCTTCACCTTACATCATCATTTTCTCCCCTCATAATCCTCCAAGCTGGATGATGCAGACTTTTTACTTTGTTTTCCTCTATGAAAGGGACTTTTTCCACATCACATCCTTCTCTAGGTGGCATCTATCATTCTCCCTCCCTAATCTGTAAAGGTTGATGGTAATCAGTGCAGATGGATTTACTTATTAGGAAAGATCCAAAAAATATTATCCCCATTATAACTTCATTAAAGCACTTATTATGTTTTATTTTGATTTTAACTAGACTGACTTCTTAAGAGCAAGAATTTATTTTTCTTCTTGATTCCCTTATACCTATTATACTTAAGGAACATTATAGGCACTAATTCAATTTTGTTGAATGCAGAGAATGAATACATAAGTGAAAACGGAAACTAGCATTATTATCGGCAAAAGTCTTAAGTTCTGACTACAAAATTATGGTGATTATCCTGGGCTGGCAGTGACTGCGGGCCATTGAGTTACAACAGTTATTCTAGAAAATTACCCATATCAGGAATTCTTCAATATAGCCTAGGAAAGAAAGTGTTGATACACAGAAACAAATTATGTGAACAAAGAGTTACCAAAGCTATTAAAACAAAGGTACCTCAACACTCCTAACTTTTGAAGAACAGGACTCAGTCGACACTAACAGTTTTTATGATTCCATGTTCGAAATCTCAAGATCTGTAAATGATTCACCTTTACTATATTTAAATCCATTAACCCCTTTGCCTCTGGCAATTTATTTTTAGAATCATCTTCTTATGATCCAGTTGGGGAGACCTGTAAGCAAGTATACAGCCAGGTCAGAGCTCTAGAATCAAAGGGAGATGACTTCACGCTCATTCTACATAACTTTTTCTGTGGTGGTTCAACTCCTGTGTAGGAAAGGAACTCTAAGTTGCTCTTTCCAGGAAAGAGAGAAGGAAGAGAAAGGAACATGGTAAAGCCAGGAATAGTTTACCTTCGTATAGCTATAAGAAGTCTATCAATCAGGAATACTTGATGCTCTTCATTTTAATTTAATCAAAGTCAGGAATGAGGAATTAACAGGAAAGAGAACTTATTTTCACCCCCTTTATTAGACTTTGTTTCTCTTTTATTGTACCCCAGAGTTTTCCCTCTTTCTCTGCTCAGGCTGTTCAGACCATAAGCTTCCACGACAACAGGGAATACATGTGTCCTGTTCACTACTTATCCCCAGAGTCTGGTTCCTATAAATAAAATTTTAATATATTTATTCCATTTACATTTTTAAATGAAATATATACATGTTTTTTAAAGTCAAGCAATACAGAAGAGTATAAAATACAAGTTATTAGCATCTTCCTCATCCTATGGTATGCCAACTTAAATAATTCCCGATTTTAGTTTATCTGGTGGTTGCCTTCTTATCTGTTGATTTATTAGTTTTACACAATACCTTTGACTCTGCAGTATAAAAGGTGAGAAATTTTTCCTCCTTCTGCTTTCTGAACTCAAATTCTATGGTCGTCTTACTAGTTTTGTCCAGAAATGCTGGTTAAACAAAGGATTGCCCGTTCCAGTTTCCTCCCTCTTTTCTTTTCCCCAAGAGGAGTACAGTCCTTTCTAAACACAGTGTCAAAGGCACCACCGCCAAATGGTGAAAAATTTCCCATTCTATGCCATTTGTTTCTTTGTTGGTAAATCCTCCTTACCACGCTCAGTGATCTTCTGATTAATTGTAAAACGTTATCTCTCCCTGAAGCATCTGAGTTTTACAGATCTCAAAGCCATTAGGTGAAGGTGAAAGTTCTGACACTGGTATTTTAAAATGTTTAGCCTTGCTCTTTAAATCTCCCTGGATGTCCTGTAGCTCAGTGTGCTGCCGATTTGGGCTGGGCAAGACTAAGAAAGTGGAGCTGATGCTCAGTGACTATGGAGCATCAACTGTTTTTATTATGTCTGTATTCTGAGGCTTTCTCTTTGGCTGTTGTCGGATATATCAAAACAAAACATCTCCAGGAAAAAATATCAAAGAACCTAAAATTAATGTGTTATTTCAGTTTTCTTCTAAGCCAGCAAAAGTTAGTCCCTTTTTGACTAAGGGCTGATAGATAATACAAGCCTCCCTTTACAGTGCTGATTTAGGGCTCATGCCCATTTTCCTCTCTCTTCTTTTCATCTCTGTCTCTTTGATGTAATCAGCATGCTAGCCTTAGGCTCACCTCGGTTTTCTTTTGTTTTTTAAGGAGAAAAAAAAACTCTTGGTTTTTCAAGTGAATTGAAGATTCAACTGTTCTCCCTTCATACAGCAGATTCCCTAAGTCTTAGAGTGTGAAAGTTTTGGGTTAAATCTTGCCTTTGAGTGGCCGCAGAAAAGTAAATTCTTATCAATTATCCATTTTAGCAGCACTGTTCGGTTCTTGGCTGCGGAGTCTTAAGCAAAGTATTCAACTCAAAATTGAAAAACCTCGTTTCAGTCTTTGATGTGTTATTTACCTGGTGTGTGACTAGGGGTAAGTCATCTCAACTGTCTGAGCCACAGTTGTCTCAACTGAAAAACGAAGATAACAATATAGTCCTTAGCTCAGAGGGCTGGTGCACAGTTTATAATAGTGCTCAATAAACTTAACTCACCTCAAACTTAACATGCCTAAAATCAAATTTCTGATCTTCCTATTCTGAACCACTCCACTTCCAGTCTTTCCAATCCCAGCTGATGGCAACCACAAACTTCCAGTTCATCATGTCATGCTTGATACCCTCTTTCTCTGACACCTCACATCCAATATATTTGCAAAGCCTCTCTGAGCTCTGCCTTAAAAATATATTCTCGGTCTGATACCTCTCGTCACTTGCACCACTGCCAACATTGTCTATCATCTTGTACCCTATTACCGAAAAAGCCACCTAACTGGTTTCCATATTTCTACCCTTGCACCTCTAGGGTTTATCCTCAACACTTCTACCAAGGTAATCCTTTCCAAAAGCGAGTCAGATTATATTGTTCCTCCACTGAGACCCAGGTGCGGTGCCTCATTGGGGCTAATATCCAGCTGGTTCACACTAGTACTATGGCACCAATTGTTAAACATTGAAATCCGCTGTCCTGGTTGGAAAAAAGCCCGGCCCTGAAGTCCATTTCCTCTGAAATTTCCTTGGAACCCACCGGATTTCTTCACAATTCACCAACTGAAGGGGTGATGCTTGGCACTTCAGGGGCCTCTAGGATGTTGCTTCTGTGCTGTGGCCAGACCTTCATGCTGATTGGTGCGTATCAGTGCTACACTTGCTGTTAAATATTTTGAATTGCACCTGCATTTGCCATCTCATCTCAAATAAAAGCCAAGTCCCTCTATTGATGGAATTCTTTTCTACTTTTTCGACTGAATCCCCTGCTTCTTCTAGATTCGCTCGTTCCAAATAAGCCATCCATGCCTCTTGGCATTTTCTTAGTCAACCTGAGTATGCTCCTGCTCCAGGGCCTTTGCACTTGTTCTTTCTCCTACCAGCAATGCCCCTGCCCCCTACCAGATAACCATTACCCATTTTAGTAGTACTGTTTGGTTCTTGGCTATGGAGTCTTAAGAAAAGTATTCAACTCAAGGGATTTTGAATAACTTCCTTTTACTTTCTGCAACTATCTGCTCAAATGCTACCTTCTCAGCAAGACACTTTATGACTGCACTATTTAAAATAGAGATCTTCCCCCTCGCCCATTTGCACTTTCTAGTTGTTGTTCACACGTGTTTTTTTCTCCATAGTATTTATTACCATCTGACATGCTATATGTTTTACTTGTGTATTCATCTATTGTCTATCTTCTCCCCCTCAACTAAAATGCGAGCTTCCTGAGAGCAGCAATTTTGTCTGTTTTGTTACTGCTTTATCCCCAGTGCCTAGGACAGTATCTGACAATTAGTAAGACCTCAACAAATATTCGTTGGATGAATGAACCTCTCGGTGTTCCAGTTTTCTTTTTTGAACAATAAGGAAAATAATACTTACCAGGCTAATGCAAAGATTAAATAATAATTAATGGGAAAGCACCTTGTAAGCGAAGGAACTGAATACAGTTCATTCTCCCTTACTAATAAATTTTTGTTGTCTCTGTATTTGGAGGGAATCCCTAATATTCTGCCCTTGTGTCTTGGGTGACACAGCCCATGGTGCTGCTTGTGCCCTGAGTCTTGAGTGAACCACAAAGGCTTGTCAAGGCACCAGGACAAGCTGTATGGTCCAACAGCCACGACAGGTATGTGACACGTTCTCACTAGCTCCTGTGTGCTTCTCTTGGGGGCACATCAAGGGGCGGCACCAGAGTCAGGAGTCATTTGTACTCTGGTACTGGCATCGATAAGCCCTCTTCAGGGGCAGATACAGCAAAAAAGGAAGGAGCAGACACCTATTTTATTCTTCATGTCCAGGAAGCAAAGTCTAACAATAACAATAGGTTGAGGATATGACCGTGTCTACGTAACTTCCCAGGAGTATTTTTAAAATTTAAAGATTTACTTCAGGTCTTTTGGTGACATGACTAAGGGTCATGAGAAAGGCAAAGAAAAGCATACAGTGAGCTTTGGGGAAAAAATCATCCAAGCCCACTGGATCCCTTTAGATCATTTTCACTGAGCTCTATTATCAGTTTTCATTTCTTAAAGAAAAAAAAAAAAATACAGCAAGGTGTGCTGTGTTTGGGGTCTAGACTGTAGGTCTTGGCCTCAAATTAAACCTGTCCACCATCTGTGAAGACATGTGGCCCATCCAGCTGAAAGCACCATGCTCCTCTGGTGCCTCACACCTTTTTTAAATTTCAAGAGAGTTGATGTCTTTACAATACACTCAGAGTAAAGGGAAAGATAAAAGTGAGGAGTCTTGGTGGCACAACAGTTAAGCACAGTGCTGCTAATGGAAAGGTTGGTGGTTTGAATCCACCCAGCAGCTCCACAGGAGAAAGACTTGAGGCAGTTCTGCTCTGTCACTTGGGGTCGCTATGAGTAAAAATCGACCTGACGGCAACTAACAAGAGCAATGAAGTTATTGAAAGTAATCTGTCTTGTTATATAATCCCTTTTCCCTCTGTACCTGAGGAAATGAGTCTACCCTGGACCAATCACGAGAATGTGGCAAAACAATGGGATCCTGGCATCGGAAGGATTGTCCTGCTTCCTGCAGCATGATGACGGGAACTCAACTATATCGCCACTATCTATGCACAGATGTTAGAGGTAGCATCCTTTTTGGAAGTTGTAAATATTTGATTCTGCAAGGAGAGTAGTTTGTAGGTTTGCACCATGACACATAGATTTAAGTTACTGGGAAATAATTTTGGAAAACAGATTTTAGTTTCCATGTCATAAAAATATTTCTCTCTAGTATTTTGTTAGCTTAAACAAATATAATATGAGAATATTACCTGTGGCTTTTTATTTTTTTGGTTTCTAACGCTGAATTTATAATCTTCTCTAACTTGTGTGACCACACATATTTAAAATTCCTGTATCAATTTGATTCACTGCCACTTTTCCTTCTGTGTAGAAAAGGAAGTTACAAACCTCAAATGGCTTTTACATTGTCTGTGTGATAAGTGCGCTATACATATGGAATGTTAGATGCCTCATTGCAAGGCTGCTCTTGACATTGCTCTGTTAATGATTCTTCCATTTGGGATTTTTTTTCAGTTCTATACCAAAAACCTATTTACGGGGTGAGGGAACGTGGTGAAAACGGGTACAACACAGATGCCAGCAAGTTTCCCAGTTGGTGATGATAGCCACGTCATTCCAAAAGCGATGACTCGGGGGTGGGGAGAAATAAAAACAAATTTTGGCAGTCCCGAGCTCAAAAGAAAAACAATACTTTCACTGAATTTAGCCTCTGCTCTCTGTCATAGAAAATTATAATAAGTACAAGAGAATTGCATTCAATTTTGGCGATGTATTATTCTTGGAATATGTATTAGTCAGAATTGGCTTCATTAGGAGGGCACTTTCTGAACAGCAATGAAGCGGTTCCACAAAGCATGCAGACTCCTGAGAGGGGTGTGATGCAAAGTTTAACAAGCTCATTTCATGTCTGGTATCATTTACATTTCAAACCAGGACTCAAAGCAGGGCCTGCATTGAGCCTTTAAATAACAAGAGGTGGAGCAAAACACATTTATACATAAACATGCAATAAGGTTATCAGAATTGCCTCCACCCATAAATTACAAAAACACAGACTTCCCGTTGACATTACAGCTCAGGCACTGGGGTATTTTTTCTCCTCTTCTCACAACTCAACATTTTCCATTGAACACACAAATGCATTAAAATTCACATACCAGTCTACACTGAGACATATGTTTTTATTTTGCTTCCCTATTTATAATCTTTATTTTGAAAACAATTGTGGTTTGGATTTATCATGGGGCTGAATTATACCCATGTAAAGGCTCTTTATATATGTATATATATATTTTTTTTTCTGGAGGATCTTAAATCATTTTTAACTATGTTATCTGTCATCCTGTCAGTATAAAGTAGAAACAGCATATACTACCAAACTCATCTAATAAATGAGGAAAATAAAGGTAGAAGGTTGAATATCTTTTCCAAACCAACAATAAAGTTTTAGGGTATTTGACTGAGTTAACACTGGTTAAAGATGCAGAGTGGCATAGAAGAAAGCTTTAGCACTTTTTACCCAGAGCAGAATGATTAAGCAAATCAAACCTCGAATACATCCCGTGTCTTTGTTGTTGTTGTATACTCTGTATCTTGATACTTAATGTAAATTCAAAATTTTGGTAACCCAGAGCAGAGAAACCAAAGGCTTAGGAAGATATCAAATTTATTCATCTTGAAGAGGTGTTCTGTGGAACACTAGAAAGTCCTCATATAAGAGCAAAATTATTTTCATCTGATTTGGGCTTCTCTCTAAAAATATTGTTGTGGTTAAGAGCTAAGGCTGCTAACTAAGAGGCCAACAGTTTGAATCCATCAGGCCCTCCTTGGAAACCCTATGGGGCAGCTCTACTCTGTCCTTTAGGGTCGCTATGAGTCGGAATCAACTCAACGGCAACGGGTTTGTGGTTTTTTTTTTTTTTGCTGTTGTTTTTTACTTCTATAGGGTAGACAAAGAAACGTTAATGCTTGATGGTGCTAAAACTGCTTAGGTCTCCAAGATTGGTGCTGATTCTAACTCTAATGCTGAAGTACTTTTTTCAATGACTACTTACAGCAAAAGGATTGATCTAATTGAACCCCATTGACTGAGTTTTTAACCAGATTTGAGGCGTGTGTGTAAGCTCACCTAAAACATTTTGGATCCGAGGTAGCTGAGAGAATCTCAGTGAAGCTTGGCTAGAAATCAGCCTTTCGCACAGGATTCTAGCTTCTGGTTTAAGCCAGGAATTGCCCAGGTGTGTGTAACTTGGTACTTAACTTAAAATCTATGAACTTTTCTTTAGCGCTCATGTGTTCAAGTTCAATTTTATTTTGGCAATCAGGTTTTGGGCAGGTTCTTTTGTTTCTTCTGAACCAGGTCATCCAGCCCCTATTTTTCATCAAAGAATCTCGGTTAACTCTGATTATAATTCTTAGATACCCTAGTCGCTGAACCACCCACTCTGCCTTAATGCCCTGCTATTTTAGTCCATACAAGGCCTTGAAATGTACTCACCTTACTCAGTGAAAACCCCTCTGGGATGGGGAGTTGCCAGCGCATTAGAAATATGATCCAAAGTTGCTATGCTTGGGGTTGGTCACATCCAGGTTAAAAGATATCAGGTATAAAATGAGAAAAAATATTATCTCACAGCACTTATCAGACCATCTTCTTATGAGACTTTTTCTTGTTTAGTTTTTTAGTTCATTTCTTGGTTTTTCTGGAAAAAAATGCTGCAGTTATGTTGCTCCTGCAGCCAAAAATCTGCACTTAATTGGGCACATAAAAAAATAGCAGACAGGAAGTCTATTTCCTCACAGAGAGATATTGTGGTTTATGGACTCTGCTTTAGGACTGCAAAGCCAGTGCATTATTTTATTTTTAATACACTCCTGGTAAGATGTCCCTGGCAACCAAAAAGCTACTTAAGTGCCCACCAGAATCAGTAGAGGAACTTGATTACAAAATATTAGTTTAATCTGGGTTTGATTTCAAGCCAACACTTAAGGTCTTGAATTTTTCTGGATACTAGAAAAATAGAGAACTTACTATTTGTGTATGCCCTGAAAAAGATACCCATAGTCTCGAGAGAGACTGACCACGTCCCACAAGTAGGGCTACAGAGACTCTCCATTGGTTCTGGAAAAACATTTAAATCGCCTATGTAACGTCCCCTCCACACACCCTCATTCCTCTACTCTTGGGAGCCGGAGGATTTCCTGAAGACTTTATCAAATTACAAAGGGGAGGGCAGCATTCATCTACAGATTGAGGATGCTGACTTTTTCAGTTGTCTTTCTTTTTTTTTTCCCTGTCTTTAGCTCTATCCTTTGCATTCTTCCTCTTTTTATTTATACTTCCCTTGAGTATTATTAATAATTAAATTCCCAATAACGTAAAACTCAGATTTTCAGAGTTGAACTTCCTGTTTAGAGATGACGGAACAGACAAAAAGCATTCGCTGATTTTTTCCCCAAGGACACACAACTCCCATAGCAGAGACAAGACTAAAACCTACTTCTTCTTCCTTATGCCACTCTGCCTTTCTGTGTGAGCAGAAAAACAAAAATGAAGCTGCTGCTCTCTCATTGCTTGGTTTGATCTGTAAGACTGGGTACATTTGGTTCTAAGCCCTTTCTATCTGCTTGTCTTGGGCGTAATGCCTCATAATTTGGAAAAATGATATAAGCCCTACATATTTCCTAGGGCATGTGAGAAACTGCCATTTGTTTTTAGCAACCTAGTGTCATAGAGTTAGTGTGGGTCTAATCCCACTTAAAAGTTAAATGAGAGCTTTTGTGCGATTACTTTGCCTTTTAATTCAGACTAAACCGCGGGTAATCAAGTCTTTCCCTAATACCCTGGGCTTTATAGAAACTAAAGCCCATCCGGTTTCTACAGGCATTGCTAGCCTCAAACTGGAATTCTCTAATGCTCTGGTCAACTCAATCCATGGAGGGGATTTATATCATGCATAGCCCTTTATCTGGGACTAATCTTGACACTTTGCCTGCCAGAACCAACCAACCAATCAACTGCCGTCTACCCGATTCTGACTCATAGGTACCCTATAGGACAGAGTAGAACTGTCCCATAGAGTTTCCAAGGAGTACCTGGTAGGTTCGAACTGCCAACCGTTTGGTTAGCAGCTGTAGCTTTTAACTGCTATGCCAGCAGGACTTCCTTGCCTGTCAAAGAGGAGTACAATTTAGGGTCTCTCTCCAGTTGCTGCCCAATTCAGACTCTGTTGGGAACTTGATCAAGGGGAATAAGGGAAATCAGAGAACTGGGACATCTGCAGGCTGCTCTGGAGCAGAGTGTGGAGAGAGGATTCAGGGAAGTCTGACATGTGACCCTGGCTGTCTGGAGCCTGGTGAACAGACACACTCGTGCTTGCTTCTTCCCACGTGAATGAAAAAAGGAGTAGCCTTTGTGGAGGGTTAGGGAAGAAGACAAGCGTGGCACAGCTTAAACTCCAGCTATCTTCCACAGTGAGCACCCAAGAGTTTCCTGTGAGCAAAGAGGATGCCTTGGAAGCCAGTTAAGCTTGGATCACCTTAAGATACTCTGCCCTAAAGGCAGCACTATCAACAATGGGAGACTGGAGGTGGTGGAAAGCCTATTAGCCATGTGAACTATGGCTTGTAGAGGGTACTCAAGAACCTACATTTGTGCCCCACAATACAGCCAACATTTAAATGCCCACGACACGTAGCCAGTCAGCAACAGTGCTAGCTATAAAGAAATTACGATAGCAAGACCAGTTAGATTAAAGAATATGTTTGTCTGTATTTCCCTATATTCCTCTTCCCTGACCCTGGAATTATTAAAGAGGAGAGGAGTAGATGAAGAGTAAAAGAAAAAAACCTAAGATCTTGTCCAATGTAGTTCTAGCTACAGCTCAGGTCACTTTGAGGTTGAAATTTTAATTTAGACTGAACGAGGCTTTTTCATACCTAAAAATAAGTCCCAATTAACAAAGTTAGGCTGTTCTTTCATCTGTAAGTAGCCCAAATGCTGCAGGCTATGCCTGAGATACCACCGAGGAGAAGCGAAGTACATTTCACAGAATGTGTTTGAATTCTCAGTTTGAGTGATTAAATATTTTTAGTAACTTGCAAAAGACTACACAGCTGAAATGACAGAGTTTGACTGTTAACTCAGGTCTGATTATCAATGGCATGGTGTTTTTACTACATGAAATTTCCCCTGAAATGCTATGGTAAAATTAGTAAGAAGAATTCTATCCAAATGTGACACAACTCTTGTAAAAGGTTTGCTAAATTTGCATAACATATTCAAAAGATTTTATATAAATAAACAGGAATGATCAGAAAGCATTCTAACAGCCCCGTAACATTTGAGGCATAGTCCCTTGCAATGTGCGTGTGTGTATGTGTATAAAAAAAAGTGTATGTATATGTACACATACACATATATATGTGTGTGTGTGTGTGTACCCCTGGGTGGTACAAGGCACCCTGGCGATGCAGTAGTTAAATGTTCAGTTACTAAACAAAAGGTCAACAGTTCAAACCCTCCAGCTGCTCCTTGGAAACCCTATGGGGAAGTTCTACTCTGTCCTGTAGGGCTGCTATGAGTCAGAATCAACTGGATAGCAACGGGTTTGTTTTTTTTGGTTTGGGTGGTACAAATGGTTTGTTCTCATTTACTAATGGAAGGGTTGGCAGTTCAAACCCACCCAGTGGCATCACGGAATAAAGCCTTGATGATCTGCTTCCATAAAGATTACAGCCAAGAAAACCCTGTGGAGCTCAGTTCTACTCTGTAACACATGGGGTAGCCATGAGTTGAAATCAACTCAACTGCAACGGGTTTTATATATAGCCATATGTTGTAGTTAGCTGACATTCAGTCAACTCTGACTCATAGTGACCTCATGTACAACAGAACAAAACATTGCTCAGTCCTGCATCATCCTCACAATCACCAGAATGTTCAAATGCATTGTTGTGGGTATTGTGCCAATCCATCTCATCAAGGGTCTCTCATGCCCTCACTGACCCTGTACTTCACCAAACATGATGTCTTCCTCTAGTTATTGATCCTTCCTGATGATGTATCAAAAGCAAGTGAATCACCAATGTGCTGTTGTGATCCATAACATTTTCATTGTCTAATTTTCAGAAGTAGATCACCAGGCCTTTCTTCCTAGTCTTAGTCTGGAAGCTCCACTGCAACTTTTCCACCATGGGTGACCATGCTGGTATTTGAAATACTGGGGGCATAGCTTCTAGCATCACAGCAAAACCATCCACACTAGTACAACAAGCTGACAGATCAGCGGTGCAATGTTTATATACATTTAGAAAAGTTATAGAAGAAAAGAACTGGAGGAACTTGGAAGCTATCTGGTCAATTTTTTTAATTTTAAAGATGAGGAAACTAAACCTAGAGAGGTGAAGCTGTTTCTTTAATATCTCTATGTCTCCAAGTTTTTTTCTTTTTCCAGGTGTCTTAATTCCTTACACAGCACATTTATTTCCTGGTCCCTGCAGCTTTAGGGTGCTGGGCAGGGCCAGAGGAGACATGTGTTTCTGTACAAGAAACCACAGAAGACTAGCTTTCTAAAGGCCTAGATGTGGCCTCTACACCCACAGGCAGTTACATAGGACAGTCTTGACAGAGGACATCCTTTATTTGGAGGATTAGTGAGAGGGAACAGACTTTGCTGCAGAGTTGGGCTGAAAGAGTGATAATGATTACTTAACTTGGGCTGAGGTGATCCACTGTTTGTGGGCCTAAGGACAGCTTGGAAGACCAGCCCTAAAACCAGGAGCTGAGTGGATCATCCACAAGCTGTCTCTTGACAGATGAGTGGACTGTGATGCAACACCCTTGTCCACCTGAGCCAGAAAGGTGGAAGAGAGAGTCCCTTAGAGGTCCTTATAAAGACCAGAACCCTTAGTCTTAAAATCTATATCAAGACCAGAGCTTTGGCTGTGATTACTCACATATGGAATTGAGCAAAAACAAACAGCCTGAAAGGCATTCTTATAGTTAGAAGGGGATAGTATTGCCAAAGCAGCCAGAAAACTTGCCTGCCAAAACCTGTGACAAATCAACCCAAAGCCTGGATCCATAAATCAACATCAGCAAGAAGCAGGCTGCGGAAGTTGTGCTGGCCCCAAGGAAGTATACTCTCCCATGTCTGCATTAGATGTGGCCAAGAAAGGCAATGGACAAAAAGAAATCCTTCCAGAAATGAAGTCCTGATACCTGCTACAATACGGATGAACCTCAAAAATATCATGGTGAGTGAAATAAGTCAGTGACAAAAGGACAAATACTGTATGATCCCACTTTTATGAAATACTTAGAATAGGCAAACATAGAGAGAGGAAAGTTTATTAGTGTCTACGAGGGGCAGGTGAGAGGGAGGGAAAAAAAGGGACTCATTGCTTAGGACACATTGAGCTTCTGTTAAGGGTGATGGAAAATTTGGAAATGGAAAATAGTGATGGTTGAACAACGTAATAAACATAATTAATGTCATTGAATTGTACATATGAAGAATGTTGAAATGGCAAATGTTTCGTTACATATATATTTACCAAAATAAAAGAAAGAGAAAAAAGGAGAGGAGGGAAGGAAGGAGAGGAGGGAAGGAAGGAGAGGAGGGAAGGAAGGAGAGGAGGGAAGGAAGGAGAGGAGGGAAGGAAGAAATGAGGGAGGGAGGGAGGGAAGGAGGGAAGGAAGGAGGGAAGGAAGGAAGGAAGGAGGGAGGGAGGGAGGGAGGGAGGGAAGGAAGGAAGGAAGGAAGGAAGGAAGGAAGGAAGGAAGGAAGGAAGGAAAAAAACCCTTCCAGAGAGCTGAAGCCTCAGCTGCCAGATGGGCTGACCAAAGGGCTTACACCATGATTCCTTTTCAACAAAATTTGATAATTCTTATGGATTGGTGACAGCTGTGTTTTCTAGTTTCCCTTTTCCAGTAGGAGTCTTTATTTTGGTTATCCTGTCCCTATTCCCACATTTCATATTGGGTGTTCAGGGGCAGATTACTTGCCTGTTAGTTTATAGGCTACCATAGTTCAGAGACCTGGTATAGAGGGCTGATCTCACCCAGGGATTACTGGCCCTTGATCTAGATGCGGGAACTGGATGAGGCTTTGGACTTGTATCCCTTGGGCTGGGCATGGGTGCTATTCTGTGCACAGGATGAATAATGCACATAGACAGTAAAGCCTGCAAAAGCTGAAAACTGTAAGGCAGAAACCTGTCAGAGAAGGAAAACTAAAATATTTTCTAAAATGAACAATAGAAAAGTGGTAAGTCTGCACCCTGTCAAAGGTGGAAAACTTTCAAGATCCAGAAAAACAAGGCAGTCCCATCGAGTTCTGGCTTTCACACGTTTCACTGTATATTTAAGTGGCCCGAAGGAGTGTGCTGGAGACTCTTAGCTGTCCCTCAAGATCTCTTCTCTGTTTCCCCCTGATTTTAGGTGAGTACAAGCCACTCAGAATAAAAACATTTTTTCAGCCTCCCTTGTAGATGGAGTGACTATGTTAAGTTCTACCTAATATAGTATGAGCAGAAGTAAAGCACAAAACTTCTTACCCATGTCTCCCTTAACAGAGGGGGTATGTTCTTCCTCCTTCCTCCAACACCTTACTTGGGATGTGGATGTGGTAAGGAGCTATCCTGGACCATGCAGACAGAGAAAGACCCTAGCAATGGTGGAGACAAGACAGAAGAAGCCTGAGTTCCTGAACAACCTTTTGGAGCCTTGGACTGCTTACCTGTAAGAAATTATATAATAATAAATTTTCTATCTTTTTATGCAACAACTGCTATGGGCCTCTGGTGGCACAGTGGTTAAGCACTCAGCTGCTAACTCAAAAGTCAGTGGTTCAAACCCACCGGCCACTCCATGGGAGAAAGATGGGGCAGTCTGCTTCCATAAGGATTTACAGTCTTGGAAACCCTATGATGCAGTTCTACCTTGTCCTGTTGGATCACTATGAGTTGGAATTGACTCAACAGCAACAGGTTTTTTTTTTTTTTTTAATTGTGGGCCTCTGTTACACGCAGTCAAACATTTCTCCTTTAATTCACATGCTGTCATTAATACAATTTTTAATAAACGAGGTCAGGGGGTTTATAATCCAGACCGTTCTTTCAACCCTTAAACACTAAGATCAATTCCTTATATATTTTCGGTAAATCGATATAGAGCTCAAATATAAACTACATGAAATCAGGGACCTTCCTAGTAACTAATAGGCACACAGTAAACTTTTATTAAATGAATGTGTGGTAACTTGCCTTAAATATACCAAGTCTTAATTCCTTTGCTAGTAACTGCTTATTTAATGAATCATTTGAGATATATTTATTAAGCACCTAGTATGTGTAAGAGTCTGTGCTCAGAAATGTAGAGGATAGAAATAGTAGTAATAATAATTAACATTAATGAAACACTTATGGAGTACTGGGCACCACTGCAAGTGTTTTACATGTACTTTTAACTTAATTTTCACAATAAACTTAAGAAAGATTCTATTATCATCCCATTGTACATATGAGAAACCTGAGGCACTCAGAAGTTAAGTGACTTTCCTACGGTTACACAGCTTATAAAAGGAATACCTGTGATAAGTATACTGGTAGTTTGGCCCCAAAATCTCTGCTCCTATGCATAGCACTCTACTGCCTTTCTAAAGAGTACTGAACATTGTTACTTCCATTAAACAATTAGTTTAATCTCAAAAAACATAGACTCTGCAATGCATGTTCTAGAAAATCATGTTCATATTTGAAAATCGCAAAGGCCTATTTTAGATAGAAAGTATTATACATTTGGATAAAAGACCAATTATTTTGTCAAATAATAATTGAACTTCCCATAAGACTAATTTTAATGTAATGGAATTAACTTTCCAGTACATAAATTTATTTTCTGATTTTACAAACTAGACAATTTAATCTCCTGGTCATTAAGTAAAGTCAATTTTAAAGTCTTTACTAATTTTTCCATAACATTTCTGGCAAAAATAGAATGGCATTTTTTTTCTTAGCTACTGTTTATATAGACTACTCATAACGTTGTCACTCGTCAATTTTTTCAGAAATAGCCGTCCAAGTCCTTCTTCCTAGTCTGTCTTAGTCTGAAAGCTCCGCTGAAATCTGTCCACCATGGGTGACCCTGCTGGTATTTGAAATAGTGGTGGCATATCTTCCAGCATCACAGCAACACACAAGCTACCACGGTACAAAAAACTGACAGATGAGTGGTTTCATTCTATTGTACATAGGGTCATCATGAATTGGAACCAACTCAACAGTACCTAAAAACAGCAACATGTAAGCTAAGTAAAGGAATAATCAAGACCTCTCTAACCTTGATTGTTTAAAACATATGAAAAGGTATGTACAAAATAATTGCTTTTTTTAAATTAAAAATATTTTTAAAAAAGATGAATATAGTTATTCAAAGTGCAATTCTCACATGAAAGACTAGTTGCTAAATATAACACAGCTTATGAGCTACTATAGACTACACAGTGCTTATATTTAGAAGACTTAAAATCAATTTGACAAAATCCTCACACGTATTTTGTGACTACTACCCTCTCACTTTAAGTTGATCCTTTTGTTCAATAGACATTTATTATGCTCTTCCCTGAGAAACTTGGATGGTGCAAGGGTTAAGCACTTGGGTGCTAACCAAAAGGTTGGCAGTTTGAACCCACCCAGTGGCTCTGTGGAGAAAGACCTGGCAGTCTGCTCCCTTATAGGGTACAGACTGGACAATCCTATGAAGCAGTTCTACTCTGTCACATAGGGTGGCTATGAGTCAAAATCGACTTGATGGTACCTAACAAAAACAACAGAAACAACATGCTCTTGTGTTGGCAAAATATACCTCTAGTTACAATGGAAAGATCCACCTTGAGACGCTTATATTTCAGTAAAGGACAAAAACAGTGTATACAGGTAAATGTTTAACAACCAGTTGGAAGTGGGGGGAGTCTTGAGCCAATTTTTATGATGTAAATTTTTCCCATCAAGGCTTATTCCAAGCTACCAAGGTGAAGGCACTAAACGGAGTTGGAAAGGGTGTGCACAATGTCTCCAGAGCTTGTATGAGCTGGTTCCAGCATACCACTGGCACAAAGTCATATAAACTAACCACATTCCAAATACAAACACATGTGAGTGCCTACTCTGCGTCTGTTGTGATCCATAGGGTGGGGCAAATCTGCTGCAACAGACCTCTTTGGAGCTTTAGAAAGTAAAGATATCACTGTGATGGTTAAGGTGTGTCTGACCCAAGCCATAATTTTTTCAATCACCTTAAATGCATTCAAAATTTGGGTAATGAAAAACGAAGACAGAAGAACTGATGTGTTTGAACTGTAATGTTGGTGAAGAATATTGGACATACCATGGGCTGTCAGGAGAACAAGCAAATCATTTGTAGAAGAAAGACAACAAGAATGCTCCTTAGAAGTAAGGATGGCAAGACTTTGACTCACTTACTTTGTGCACGTCATCAGGAAAGACCAGTTAGAAAAGGACATCACATTTGGTAAAGTAGAGGGTCAGTGAAAATGCGGGAAATTCTCAATGAGAAGGATTGCCACAGTAGCTGCAACGATGAACATTAACATACCAATGATCATGAAGATGGCACAGGACTGGGCAATGTTTTTTTCCGTTATATATAAGGTCTCCATGAGTTGAAGCCAACTCCACAGCAACTAACATCAAAAACAACAACTCTGTGTGTGGTATTGTGCTAGACATTTTAATGGATGTTACAAGTAGAAAGTGTCCAGAGCTAAAAGAGTAAGAATGTCTTGTGCAAGTTCAGAAAACCACCTCCCAAGCAGAGGGATGTGGAAGAAAGGTAAAGCACCCTTTGTCCTCCAGGAATTTAGGAAGACAAGATGAGAATTTGCAGAATAGTGCAAGTGCTACTACAGAGAGTGTTAATTAATAGTACCAATTGAACCTTTTGGGTGCTCCATAACATTTTGTGTTTTCATAACATGTGTTGTAGTCCCAAATGAATACGAAAGGCAAGCTCCAGTCTATCCTGCATAAAAATACCTAACATCTTCCAAAAGCACAGTTTTTATTTCTAGATTTTGTAAGCACTTCTTTTTAATTAGTTTAGCCTATTTGACTTCTGTATGTCAGAGCTCGCGTAACTATTTGTTTCACCTACTTCCTACCACTCCAAAGGTGATAAAACTGATTAAAAGAAACTTCTTATTTTAGAGAAACAAAACCTACATCTTTGTGGACGGGGCTTGGGAGTTATCATCTGAGCTAACCTGGCACATTACATTTATGCATTCTACCTTCAGTGTGAGAACCGAGATGCAGGCTACTGAGATGTTCAGAAGGATCACATTTATGATTTGCAAACATTTTCAGAGATTATTCCAACATTGTATTTGGATTTATCTATAGAAGTAAATACCAGACTTAATTTAATGGTGTAATTTTCATGTGCGCCAAAAGAGAAAGGAGTAGAACATCTGTAAGGATCCTGAAGTTTCACCAAACCTCTTCTGCTCCAGTTCTTCAAAGTTTCCTTTGGCCTCTTTAGATAAGAATGATTAGAAAGCAACAACAGTAGCAGCAGGAACAACCACCACCTATGTCCTTTATTAACATAAGACTCAGAACCTCCATCCCTAACTTTTCAGTTCACCTTCTGAGTCAACCTACTCAATAGCCATACCCTTTGAAACCACCTCCACATTTTCATGGAAGGGAGTGTTGAGTTCTACTGAAAACAACTGGCTCTGGTAATAGTCCATCGGATACTTTGGAAGAGGAAGAATGAAGTCAGAGACAAAGAAAAGAAACTACTGGTCTGACTGAGACTAGAAGAATCCCGGCGGTCATGGTCCCCAAACCTTCTGTTGGCCCAGGACAGGAACCATTCCCGAAGACAACTCATCAGACACGGAAGGGACTGGACTATGGGTTGGAGAGAGATGCTGACAAAGAGCGAGCTACTTGTATCAGGTGGACACTTGAGAGTGTATTGGCATCTCCTGTCTGGAAGGGAGATGGGAGGGTAGAGAGGGTTAGAAACTGGTAAAACGGTCATGAAAGGAGAGACTGGAAGGAGGGAGTATAAGCTTATATACACATATAAGCTTATATACACCTTATCACATACTCCCATTTACTCATTGGGGGAGAGTAAATGGGAGTATGTAGTAAGGTGTATATAAGCTTATATGTGAGAGACTGACTTGATTTGTAAACTTTCACTTAAAGCACAATAAAAATTATTTTTTAAAAAAAAAGAAACTACTTGATCAACTGCCTCTCTCCACTGGAGATTTTCCTTCTAAAGTTAACCTGGGAGGTTCATAAAGATAGTTTCAGTTGAAAATAGTCACCACCACCACCACCATATTATCTAACCACTGGCAGCCTTAACTCTGTTCAACAATCTTGATGTGGAAATGGACAAATTATTTTACTTCTCAGTTTATTAGAGACAATATCAGGCTTTTTCAAAAAGAACTTTGATAGTAACCTATTCTGCTCCAATAGAAAACCCAGTAGAAAATTCAAAACATAAATTTGTAAGTACAGATTTCTTACCAAAATATGTTTAATGTCTGTTTGTCTTTGGTTTGTCTGGAACATTTAATGGGACACTCAGGCTGTAGCTCTTTTCCTCAATTCAAATTTAACAGCAGTTTGAACATTAGACAATCTTACACAAACCACTGTGATAAGGGAGATTCCCACTACCACCCCCTACTTCACATTACCTCCCCTTCAGGATTAACCGAAGATCATCACTCTGTTGTTAGGTGCAGTCGAATTTGTTCCCACTCATAGCTAATCTATGTACAACACAATAAAACACTGACCAGTCCTGCACCATCCTCATAATCACTGTTATGCTTGAGCTCATTGTTGCAGCCACTGTGTCAATCCTTCTTGTTGAGGATCTTCCTCTTTTTCATTGACCTTCTACTTTACCAAGCACGATGTCCTTCTCTAGGGACTGATCCCTCCTGATAACATGTCCAAAGTATGTTGCTTCTAAGGAGCATTCTGACTGTACTTCTTCCAAGACAGATTTGTTTGTTCTTTTGGCGTTCCATGGTATGGTCAATATTCTTCTCCAACACCACAATTCAAAGGCGTCAATTCTTCTTTGGTCTTCCTATTCATTGTCCAGCTTTCACATGCATATGAGGTTACTGAAAACACCATGGCTTGGGTCAGGTGCACCTTAGTCTTCAAGGTGACATCTTTGCTTTTCAATACTTTAAAGAGGTCTTTTGCACCAGATTCGCCCAGTGCGATGCGTCTTTTCATTTCTCACCTGCTGCTTCCACAGGTGTTAACTGTGGATTCAAGTAAAATGAAATCCTTGACAACTTCAATCTTTTCTCCATTTATCATGATGTTGCTTATTGGTCCAGTTTTGAGGATTTTTGTTTTTTTTTTATGTTGAGGTGTAATCCATACTGAAGGCTGTGGTCTTTGATCTTCGTTAGTAAGTGCTTCGAGTCCTCTTCACTTCCAGCAAACAAGTGTCATCTACATAATGCAGGTTGTTTAATGAGTCTTCCTCCAATCCTGATGCCCCATTCTTCTTCATATAGTCCAGCTTCTCGGACTATTTGCTTAGCATACAGATTGAATAAGTATAATGAAAAGATACAACCCTGCTGCACACCTTTTCTGATTTTAAACCACGCAGTATCCCCTTGCTGTGTTTGAATGACTGCCTCTTGATCTATGTATAGCTTACTCATGAGCACAATCAAGTGTTCTGGAGCTCCCATTCTTGACAATGTTATCCATAATTTGCTATTATCCACGCAGTTGAATGCCTTTGCATAGTCAATAAAACACAGGTAAACGTCTTTCTGGTATTCTCTGCTTTCAGCCAGGATCCATCTGACATCAGCTATGATCCCCGGTTCCGTGTGCTCTTCTGAATCTGGCTTGAATTTCTGGCAGTTCCCTGTCGATATACTGGTGCAGCCACTTTTTAATGATCTTCTGCAAAATTTTACTTGTATGTGATATTAATGATAGTGTTCACTCTACACATCTCAAAAGTCTGCATCTCAGTGAATCTTCCAATTAATCCTAGTTACTGTTTCCAACTTGACTTTTGACCATAGAGACACTTCATAGCTCAGGCTATCAGCTTCATTGATTACCCCAGTACTCTAATCATTGCTTTATTTGCCTTTTTTCTTCTTCCTTTCTTTCAGTAGGAAGAAAATTAAAAATAGAGAGGAAAAATATTCTTACACATACAGTATTAGCAGTATACATATAGCAGGAAGTGTCACTTTCACAATGGGTGAAATATTTAATTTTTAACATGTTTGTCTTAGGCTGGGTTCTCTAGAGAAGCAAAACGAGTAAACCGTATAAATATATGTTGAAAGAGGTTTATATCAAGGAAATGGCTCACGTGGTTGTAGAGGATGGAGAGTCCCAAGTCTGTGGGTCAGACTGGAGGCTTCTCCTGGCTCACAGGCTGTGAAGACCAATGAATCCAAGATTAGCAGATGAGACAGCAGGTAAGCTGCCACC
Organism: Loxodonta africana; assembly: GCF_030014295.1. Lineage (NCBI taxonomy): Eukaryota > Metazoa > Chordata > Mammalia > Proboscidea > Elephantidae > Loxodonta > Loxodonta africana. The sequence continues at coordinate 110,512,990 of NC_087345.1, read as the reverse complement.
TCAAGCACCAGGAACTGGAGGTCAGATGAACAGGAACTAGCTGCAGGATTCAGAGTGAGCAAAAGCCTGCTAGTCTTGCCAGAAAGTCCACCTATATTGGATGCAGGCCAAACCCCCAAAGAAACTCCCTTTCAACTAATTGGCTACTCACAGCAGGTCCCATCAGGAAGGTGATCATATTATATCAGATCTCCTCATGGAGGTGATTGCATTATTATGTGACTGCCAAACTACATCATAACTACCAAAACACTGAGAATCATGGCCCAGACAAGTTGACGCAAAATCTTAATGATCACAATGTTACATTTCAAATTTGAGGGTACCGTATTAAAAGATAGCTAACCCTATGAAAATTTAATTATTTAAATACTTGGAATCCAGATGTATCCTTTTGCTGTATGAGTCAATAATTATTTGGTAGGTATGGTAAACATAGACAAATTATCTGAGTAATTCAATCCCCAAGTTGAGTGGGAGAATGGTGGAATAAAAAGAAAACAAACTCTCAATAAAGGGAAATGCAGGACAAGATGGCTTCACTGGGGAATTCTACCAAACATTTAAAGAAGGATTAACAGCAATCCTGCTCTAAGTCTTTGAAAAAGTAGAAGGAGAAGGAACACTTCTTAACTCATTCTGTGGGGTCAGTACTACACTGAAACCAATGTCAGATAAAGACACCACAAGGAAAGAAAACTACAGACCGATATCCCTTATTAGTATAAATGCAAAAAATCCTTAACAAAATACAAACAAACTGAATCCAACATCACATTAAAAGGGTTGTACATCATTACCAAGTGGGATTTATCCAAGAAATGCAAGGGTGGTTTAACATAAGAAAATCAATCAAGGTAATACAACATATTAGTAAAACAAAGAAAAAGAGCCACATGAGCATCTTAATTGATGCAGAAAGGGCATTTGAAAAATTCAGCATCCATTCATGATAAAAACATACAGCAAACTAGGAATAGGAGGAAATTCCTCAACATGATAAAGGGCATTTATGAAAAGCCCACAGCTAACATCGCACTCAATAGTGAAAGACTGAAAGCTTTCCCCCTAAGATCAGGTGGAGTCTCTGGGCGGTGAAAAGGTTAACACAGTTGGCTGCTAACCAAAATACTGAAGGTTCAAGCCCACCCAGAGGTGCCTCTGAAGAAAGATCTGGCACTCCATTTCCAAAAAAGGAGCCACTGAAAATCCTATGTAGCACAGTTCTAATCTGAAATGCGTAAGTTCACTATGAGTCAGAATCAACTCAAAGCAACTGGTTACCGGTTAAGACAAAAATGCCCACTTTCACCACTATTATTTAACATCATACTGGAAGTTTTTGCCGAAGCAATTAGGCAATTAAAAAAGAAATACAAAGTATCTAAATCATAAAAAAAGAAGTAAAACAATCTCTATTTTCAGACGACATGATCGTATATGTAGAAAATCCCAAAGAATCCACAAGAAAGCTACTAGAGAAAATAAATGGATTCAACAGGGTGGCAGAGTACAATACCAACACAAAAAATTCATTGTGCTTCTGTATACCAGCAATGACAATCTGAAAATGAAATTAAGAAAACCCGTTTTCAATAGCATCTAAAAGAATAAAACACCTAGGAATAAATTTAACAGGGAAGTGAAAGACTTGTACTCTGAAAACTATAAAACATTCCTGAAAGAAATTAAAGAAGACCTAAATAAATGAAATGACATCTCATGTTCATGGATTGAAAGACTTAGTATTGCTAAGATGTCAGTATTAACCAAAATGATCTTAACACAGAGTAATTCAATACAATCCTTATCAAAATTACAACAGCCTTTTTTTTTTTTTTTTGGTGTAATTGGAAAAGCCAATCTTCAAATTCATATGGAATTGAAAGAGGCCTCAAATTGCCAAAACTGTCTTGAAGAAAGAGCAAAGTAGGAGGACTCACATTTCCTGATTTCAAAACATATTACAAAGTGACAGTAAGCAAAACAGCCTGGCATTGTTATAATGATAGTTAGACACATAGACCAATGGAATAGAATTGAGAGTCCAGACATAAACCCATATGTGTATGGTCAATTGATTTCAACAAGGGTACTAAGTCCATTCAGTGGAAAAAGAATAGTTTTTTTTCAACTGGATCCCCACATGAAAAGAGTGAAGGTGGACCTATTTCTCATACCACATACAAATATTGACTCAAAATGGATCAAAACCTTGAATGTAAGGACTAAAACTGTAAAACTCTTAGAACAAAACATTGGTGTAATGCTTCAGTACCTAGTTTTTGACAACGGATTTTTCAATATGACGTGTAAAGCATGAGCAACAAAAAACAAAATAGAAGAATTAGATTTCATCACATTTTAAAACTTTCATGCATCAAGGGACTTTTTGAACAATGTGAAGACACAGCCTAGAGAATGGGAAAAAAATTGGGTGAACCATACATCTGGTAAGATATATATCCAGAATATATAAAGAACTTCTATACCTCAACAACAAAAAGACAAACAGTCCAAGTGAAAAATGGGAAAGGAACTTGAACAGAAATGGGGCCAAGATCACAGAATAGTCAGACGCTTCCTGTGGTTCCTTTTACAACAAAGACCAAAAAAAACAAGTGAATCAATTATATATGACAATTTAGGAGCTCTAGACATCAATGACAAATTTCTATATAATTTATTTTAATTATATAGACATCAATGACAAAGTCAAGGAGTTGGACTGAGTGGCAGGGGGAGGGAGAGATAGTTCAGAAGCAGTGAAGAAGTGCCAGACTTGAGCTAGCCAGCACCCGAAGGGCTGGATTACCTGGTGCATGTGGGCTGAGGCAAGCAGCAGTGCTCGGGACATGTTTTACCACATTGGGAGAGACTGGGTGGTGGAGAGTCTGCACAAGCCTCTGGAGCCAGGTGGAATTGGCACTGGATCTGTGAGAGATAAGTGCAAGCCTCTAACTGACTGCATGGGCTCAAAATAACCCCTCCCCCTCTGACACTTTTGTAGAGGAGCAGTGCCTCTTTTTCCCTCACCCTGCCCCCTTCTCACTCCACTCTGATAACAGTCTGGCAGTATTCAACAATTGCTATGCCCCTAAGGCAGAAATAGGAGCAATTGTACCCAAACCAATCTCACAGCTTTAGGGGCTAAAACAAAGAAAAAACCCACCAATTCCTTTTAGCTAAGTACTCAGAACTAACTGCGCCCAAACCAGTCTCATTGCTTTAAAAAATCTCCACACTCCCTAAGCCATGAACTCAGGCAGGCACTGCTCCTTTGCCTAGGCACAGCATAAGAGGTCCACAGACTTCAAATGCCTTTCACCCCTGCCTAGGCCTGTGTGGCTGATTCAACAGCATAGGCTCTCATAAGAACAGAAAAACAGGGTGTATACCTGAAGCCTATTTTCAGCTGCAACACCCAAGGAGGTGTGGCAGATTTGTGACATTTGACACTGCCCTGCCCATTAAGCAAGGTCTTCACCCACCCACATCAGGGGACTGAGGACTGGTTGCTTCACCTGTTCCACCTATCCTTCCACCACAGAGGTCTGAAAATAAGTGGTGTCTTCCAGTCCTTACAGCCAACAGCACTGGGTGCCCAAAATCTGGCTATATGCTCTAGGGGACACGGACACGCCTTCCTAGACACACAGGGACAGCCATCAGCCCCTTACCTTGCTCAGCACATAGCCACCTACTGCAGCCAGATCACCCCTGTGCCTGATCCAATCACCCCTACATAGCCCTGCCCATCTAGGACTGTAGGTGAGAGCCTGTACCACATACTCAGTGACTGACGACCTGGACACCTGAGCTAAATCCACGCAAGAAAACTAAACAGACTCCTAGGCTCACATACCTAGTAGCAGCTCTAACCACCTGGTAACAGGACATGAGAGCCTCAAAGATGCCAAAAACTGAAGTCGCTCACATGCTCAGCCTATATGGGCATATGAAAACAAAACAAAAAGCTAGGACACAGTAAGCAAACTTACAATTAGTAAATACAATAACTTATTGATGGCTAGGAAACAACAGTCAATATCAAATCACATAATGAGGCAGATCAAGATGCCTTCAGCAAGTGACCAAAACAATGAACCATAAAACCTCCCAGGGGAAGAGAAAGTCTTGGAATTACTGGAGGTAGAATTCAAAAGATTAATACAAAGAGCTCTTCAAGAGATCAGAAAGGAGATTAGGCAAAACTCAGATCAATCCAAGGAACACACAGACAAAGTAGTAGAGGAATTCAGGAAAGCTATACAAGATCATAATGACAAATTTAACAGGCTGTTAGAATCCATAGAGGCAGCAAACAGAAATCCAAAAGATTAATAATAAAATTTCAGAATTAGACAACTCAATAGAAAGTCATAGGAGCAAAAATGAGACAATGAAAGTCAGAATTAGTGAGATTGAAGATAAAGTACTTGACCCCAATTTATTTGAGGAAAAATCAGATAGAAGAATTTTAAATGATGATGAAAACCTAAGAATTATGTGAAACACTATCAAAAGGAATAAACTGCAAGTGACTGGAGTACCAGAACAGGGAGGATAATAGAAAATACAGAGAGAATTGTTGAAGATTTGTTGGCAAAAAAACTTCCCTGATATTGTGAAAGATGAGACGATGCCTATCCAAGAAGCTCACCGAACCCCACACAGGATAGACCTCAAAAGAAAGTCATCAAGACATAATCAAACTTGCCAAAACCAAAGATAAAGAGAATTTTGAGAGAAGCTAGGAATAAATGAAAAGTCACCTATAAAGGAGAGTCAATAAGAATAAGCTCTGAGTACTCGGTAGAAATCATGCAGGCAAGAAGGCATTGGGATGACATATATAAAGCCTTGAAGGAAAAAAAATTGCCAACCAAGAATTACATATCCAGCAAAACCGTCTCTCAAATATGATGGTGAGATTAGGGTCTTTCCAGACAAACAGAAGTTAAAGGAATTTATAAAAACCAAACCAAAATTACAGAAAATATTAAAGCGAGTCCTTTGGATAGTGAACCAACAATATCAGATAACAACCCAAGACTAGAACACAGGACAGAACAGCCAGATATTGACCCAGATAGGGAAGTCACAAAAATAAGTCAAAGCTAAAACACTGAAAATATGAAAACAGAGACATCAATATGTAAAAGATAGCAACATTAAAACAAAAAAGGACTAAATAGTGTAGTCATAGAACCTTCATATGGACAGGAAGTTAAGGTGATATCAAGAAATAAAAGAATGGTTTAAACTTAGAAAAATAGAGGTATATTTTAAGGTAACCACAAAGGAAATGAACAAATCTACCCATCAAAATAAAAAAGAAAAACCTGAAGACTCAGCAGATACAAAATCAACAATGAAAAAGATGAAAAGAAAAACATAAGGAAAAATGCCTCTGCACAGAAAATTAACTATCAACAAAGAAACTGTCAACACCACACACAAAAAAATGCATCAAAATGACAGTACTAAACTCACATGTATCAATAATTACACTGAATAATATAAATGGACTATATGTACCAATAAAGAGACATAGAGTTGAAGAATGGATGGAAAAAAAAAAAAACCTATTCATCTATATGCGGCCTACAAGAGATATACCTTAGACCCAAAGATACAAACAAACTAAAATTCAAAGGATGGAAAAAAACATATCAAGCAAACAATCAAAAAAGAGTAGGAGTGGCAATATTGATCTCTGACAAAATAGACTCTAAAGCAAAATCCATCACAAAGGATAAGGAAGAACACTATATAATGATTAAAGAATCGATACAGCAGTAGGACATAACCATAATAGATATATATACACCCAATGACAGGACTCCAAGATACATAAAACAAACTCTAACACCATTGAAAAGAGAAATAGACAGCTCCACGATAATAGTAGGAGACTTCAACACATCACTTTCGGTGGACAGAACATCTAGAAAGAAGCTCAATAAAGACATGGAAGATCTAAACGCCACAATCAACCAACTCGATCTCGTAGACATATACAGAACACTACATCCAACAGCAGCCAAGTATACTTTCTTTTCCAACATGCATGGAATATTCTCCAGAATTGACCACATATTAGGCCACAAAGAAAGCCTTAACAGAATCCAAAGCATCAAAATATTTACAAAGCATCTTCTCTGACCATAAAGCCATAAAAGTAGAAATCAATAACAGAAAAAGCAAGGAAAAAACTTGAATACATGAAAACTGAACAACTCTTTGCTCAGAAACTACTGAGTTATAGAAGAAATAAAGGACAGCATAAAGAAATTCATAGAATCAAACAAGAATAAAAACACATCTTACCAGAATCTTTGGGACACAGCAAAAGCAGTGCTCAGAGGTCAATTTATAGCAATAAATGCACACATCCAAAAAGAAGGGCCACAATCAAAACATTAACACTACAACTTGAATAAATAGAGAGCAAAACCAGAAAGCAAATAATAAAGCTTAGAGCAGAAATAAATGAAATAGAGAATAGAAAAACAGTTGAAAGAGTGAATATGACCAAAAAGCGGTTCTTTGAAAAGATCAACAAACCATCAGCCAAACTGACAAAAGAAAAACAGGAGAGAAAACAAATAACCTGAATAAAAAATGAGATGTGTGATATCACAACAGACCCAACCGAAACTAAAATGATCATAACAGAATGCTATGAAAAACTGTACTCTAACAAATTTGAAAACCTAGAAGAAATGGACAAATTCCTAAACTAAAACTAATACAAGCAGGTAGAAAAACTAAATAAACCTATAACAAAAGCAGAGATTGAAGAGGTAATAAAAAAAACTTCCTACAAAAAAAAGCCCTGGCTCTGAGGGCTTCATTGGAGAATTCTACAAAATTTCAGAGAAGAGTTAACACCAGTACTACTAAAGATATTTCAGAGCATGGAAAATGATGGAATGCCCCCAAACTCATTCTATGAAGCCAGGATAACCCTGATACCAAAGCCAGATAATGACACAACAAGAAAAGAAAATTACAGACCAATATCCCTCATGAACATAGATGCAAAAATCATTAACAAAATTCAAGCCAATAGAATTCAACCACATATCAAAAAAATAATTCATCATGACCAAGTGATATTCATACCGGGTATGCAGGGACAGTTCAACATTAGGAAAACAATGTAATCAATCACATAACACAAAAGATAAGAACCACATGATCTTATCAATCGATACAGAAAAGGCATTTGAAAAAGTCCAACATATGTTTGTGATAGCATCAAGGAATAGAAACGAAATTTCTTGACATAATAAAAGATTTATACAAAACCAATAGCCAGCATCATCCTAAAATGAAAGAGTCTGAAAATATTCACTTTGAGAGTGGGAACCACACAAGAATGCCCTCTATTACCACTCTTATTCCACATTGTTCTGGAGGTCCTAGTCAGAGCAATAAGGCAAGAAAAATAAATAAAGGGTATTCAAATTGGTAAGGAAGAACTAAAAGTACCCGTGTTTGCAGATGGTATGATCTTATACACAGAAAACCCCCAAAGAATCCACAAGAAACCTACTGGAACTAATAGAAGACTTCAGCAAAGCATCAGGATACAAAATAAACATACAAAAATCAGTTAGATTCCTCTACACCAACAAAGAGAACTTTGAAAAGGAAATCACCAAATCAATACCATTTACAGTAGTTCCCAAGAAGATAAAATACTTAGGAATAAACCTAACGAGAGGCATAAAAGACCTATACAAAGAAAACTACAAGACACTACTGTAAGAAACCAAAAGAGACTTACATAAGCAGAAAAACATACCATGCTCATGGATGAGAAGACTCAACCTGTGGAAATGTCAATTCTACCCAAAGTGATCTACAGATACAATGCAATCCTGATTCAAATTCCAATGACATTTTTTAACAAGCTAGAGAAAAAATCACCAACTCCAAATGGAAAGGGAAAAGGCCTGGATAAGTCTAGCACTACTGAAGAAGAAGAAAAAAGTGGGATGCCTACACTACTTGATTTTAGAAACTGTTATACTGCCACAGTACTCAGAATAGCCTGGTACTGGTGCAACAACAGATACGTAGACCAATGGAATAAAATTGAGAATCCAGACATAAATTCATCCATTTATGAGTAGCTGATATTTGACAAAGGCCTAAAGTTCATTAAGTGGGGAAAAGATAGTCTCTTTAGCAAATGGTGCTGGCATTACTAGATATCCATCTGCAAAAAAAAAAAAAAAAAAATGAAACAAGACCCATACCTCACACCACGTACAAAAAGTAACCCAAAATGAATCAAAGTCCTAAGTATAAAATCTGAAATGATAAAGATCATGGAAGAAAAAATAGAGACAATGCTAGAAGACCTAATTCATGGCATAAACAGAATACAAACCATAACTAACAATGCACAAACACCAGAAGAGAAACTAGATAACTGGGAGCTCCTAAAAATCAAACACTTTTACTCATCAAAAGACTTCACCGTAAGAGTAAAAAGACAACATACAGACTGGGAAAAAAATTTTGGCTACAACATATCCCAGAAGAGCCTAATCCCTAAAATTTATAAGATAATGCAATATCTCACCAACAAAAAGACAATTAACCCAATTAAAAAATGGGCAAAGGACATGAGCAAATGCTTCACTAAAGAAGACATTCAGGCAGCTACCAGATACATGAGGAAATGCTCAAGATCATTACGTATCAGAGAAATGCAAATCAAAACTACGGTGAGATACCATCTCACCTCAGCAAGGCTGGCAGTAATCCAAAAAACACAAAATAATAAACGTTGGAGAGGCTGTGGAGAGAACACTTATATACTGCTGGTAGGAATATAAAATGGTACAGCCACTTTGGAAATCGATTTGGCACTTCCTTAAAAAGCTAGAAATAGAAGTTTCATATGATCCAGCAAGCCCATTCCTTGGAATATACCCTAGAGAAATAAGAGCTGCCACATGAATAGATATATGCACACCCATGTTCATGGCAGCACTATTCCCAATAGCAAAATGGCGGAAACAACCTATGTGCCCATCATCAGATGAATGGATAAAAAAATTATGGCAGGTACACACAATGGAATACTACACAATGATAAAGAACAATAACGAATCAGTAAAACATTTCTCAATGTGGATGAATCTGGAAGACATTATGCTGAGTGAAATTAGTCAGTCACAAAAGGACAAATATTGTATGAGACCATTATTATAAGAACTCAAGAAAAGACTGAAACACAGAAGAAAACATTCTTTGATGGTTACTGAGGGTGGGGAGGGAGGGAGAGGGGAATTCAATAACTAGATAGTAGACAAGAATCTTAGGTAAACAAAAGGACAACGTTCAATACAGGGGAAGCCAGCACAACTGGACTAATCCAAAAGCTAAGAAGTTTCCCGGACACAACCAAACACTTCTAGGGACAGAGCAGCTAGAGCTGGGGTCTGGGGACCATGGTTTCGGGGGATACCTAGGTCAATTGACATAACAATGTTTATTAAGAAAATGTTCTACATCCCACTTTGGTGAGTGGTATCTGTGTCTTAAAAGCTTGAAAGCAGCTATCTAAGACGCATCAATTGGTCCCAATGCACTTGGAGCAAAGGGGAATGAAGAACACCAAAGACACACACAAGGAAAATATTATCCCAAGAGACAAAAGGGCCACATGAGCCAGAGACTCCATCAGCTTGAAACCAGAACTAGATAGTACACGGCTACCATCAATGACCGCCCTGACAGTGAGCAAATCAGAGAGTCTCTGACGGAGCGGGAGAGAAATGTGGAGCTCAACTCAAATTCACTTAAAAAGACCAGACTTAATGGTGTGACTGAGACTGAAGGAATCCCTGAAGCCATGGCCTCTTTAGTTTAACCCAGAACTAAAACCATTCCCAAAGCCCACTCTTCAGACAAAGTTTAGACTGGACTATAAAACATAAAATAGTACTTGTGAAGAGTGTTTCTTAATTCAAGCAGATACATGAGACCAAATGGGCAGCTCCTGTTCAGTGGCAGGATGAGAAGGCAGGAAGGGACAGGAACTGGTTGAATGGACACAGGAAACCCAAGGTGGAAAAGGGGAGTGTGCTGTCACATTATAGGAATTGCAACTAGTGTCACATAACAATATGTGTGTAAATTTTTGTATGAGAAATTAACTTGAGCTGTAAACTTTCACCTAAAGCACAATTAAAAAAGAAAAAAAAAAAAGGACTTGAAAAGACATTTCACCAAAGAAGATATGCAAGTTGTGAATTAGTACATGAAATAGTGCTCAACATCATTAGTCATTAAACTCATCCATTGCCGTTGAGTCGATTTCGACTCATAGTGACCCTGTAGGACAGAGTAGAACTGCCCCAGAGAGTTTCTAGGGAGCGCCTGGTGGATTCAAACTGCTGACCCTTTGGTTAGCAGCCGTAGGAAAATGCAAATCAAAACCACAATGAGATAGTGCCTCACACCCACTAGGATGGCTGTTATCAGAAAGACAGAAGCTAACAAATGTTGCTTAGGATGTGAAGAAATTAGAACCTTTGTGCATTGCTGGTGGGAGTGTAAAACAGTGCAGCTGCTGTGGAACACAGGTAACTCCTCAAAAAGTTAAGCATATAATTACCATAAAAAATCAAACCAAACCCACCGCCGTTGAGTCTATTCCAGCTCATAGTGACCCTGTGGGTCTGAGTAGAACTGCCCCATAGGGTTGCCAAGGCTGTAAATCTTTATGGAGGCCCTCAGAGTGGCTGGTAGATTCAAACCGCTGACCTTTTGATTAGTAGCTGAACACTTTAACCACTGTGCCTCTAGGACTCCTCTAGAATTACTGTATGACCCCGCAATTCCACTCCTAGGCATATGCTCAAGAAACAAAAGCAGGAAATCCAGCAGATACCTGTGCATCAAAGTTTATTTCTTTGTTATTCATAACAGCCAAATGATGCAAACAATCCAAGTGTCTATGAACGGATGGATAAACAAAATGTGGTATATACATATAATGAAATATTCAGTCATAAAGAAAAATGAAGTTCAAATACATGCTATGACATGGATGAATCTTGAAAATTTTATACTGAGAGAAATAAGTCAGATGCAAAAGGACAAATATTGGATGATCCCACTTATATGAAATGTCGAGAATAGGCAAACGCATAAAGAAAAAGTTTATTAGTGATTACCAGGGGCTGGGGGAGTGGAGGGGTGGAGGACGAGGAAATGAGAGTTATTTCTAAAGGGGCACTGAATTTCCGTTTGAGATGAAGTAAAACTTTTGCAAATGGATAGTAGTGATTACACGGTGAGCGTAATTAATGTCCCTGAATTATATACTTAAAAATAGTTAAAATAGCAAACTTTATGTTATATATATTTTAGCAGAATATAATAAAAAAAAAGAAAAAAGCAGATGTAGAAGGCACTTTGAAATTGTAGGTATTAATCAAATTTTTCCTTATCTAAATAATTCAGAATGACTGTCTACACTGGAAAATGTTCATTTAAATTTTTTTCTTTAGTTATAAACTCAATAACTGAGGATTCCAAAGTATTGTACTCATTCTTAGAGGTAGGTACTCTCCCATTTAAAAAAAAAAAAAAATTAGTTAAGAACAAATGGAGATTTATGCTAGGTGAGGAAAATGCTGATTTGATTTGTCAATGCTCGTGTATCTCCTGGGAGGTGAGAAGCCTGGTAAAAATTTCAGCGGAATGGTAAATGTACTAAATTTATTTTTAATGGAACTTATCGTTTATTCCTTATGACCTAGTCTTCTCCATTACTGAGTATGGGTATAAGAGGGTTTTACTGTATCAGTCCGTTCAGGTCTCATGCCATAAAGCAGTATTATAGGTGGAACTATGGTACAGCAATTTCCTTCTGGCACTTGCAATAAATGGATCTCTTTTTGGAGATTGCTACACCAAACTTCAAACCATGGTGGGTTGTGTTGGAATGAGACTCTGGTGTGCATACAGTGCTTTTCTCTGATGACCATTTATGACAGGATCTTGATCACCTGGTGAGTAAATTTCTTTTCAAATCACTTGCCTTTTAAAAATTACAGATTTCTTTCTTGCCTCAGAGGATAATTTCTGGCCCCAAATATGTTCTTTTTTTTTAAAACATGATTATTTCGAAGGTTAAACTAATCTTCTTCCTCCTGCCCCACCCCATGCCAATAGGAGAAATTGATTCTCAGAGAATTTTAAGGCTTTAGGATTAGTAGTTCATTCTACCTCCCGGAACATACAATGGTGTTACTACTGTCATTTCCGTTTTAAAAGGCGAGAGCTAAGAAAGACAAACAGGTGGGCAAAGTATTATCGCTCCAAGTTGTAGCTTGTGTTAGGTTCCACGGTAGCTTTTCTCAGACAAGTCGTTGCTCAAGATTTGACGTTGCTAGGTTACTTCATTTAACTCTCATTTATACTAAAAATGTCACAAGTCTCATTATTCTCATTTTGAATTTTTATTTTAAAAAATTATCCATTAATCTCTAATGTCTTCTCAGTATATTGTAAAAAAAAAACCTGTTACAGTCGAGTCGATTCCAACTCATAGCGATCCTATAGGACAGAGTAGAAGTGCCCCAGAGAGTTTCCAAGGAGTGCCCGCCCGGTGGATTCAAACTGCTGACCTTTTGGTTAGCAGACGTAGCTCTTAAGCACTATGCCATCAGGACTTACTCAGTAAAATTGTCCACTTTGGATCACAATTCTAGTTGCTTTTTCTTTTGGTCCCAAAACAGTGATGTGAACACGCGAAATAGTGGTTCATCTGGCGTAAGTAACTCAAAATCTGAATGCTTATCTGAACTTTATCTGAACTATCTTGAGTTTTCTTGGGTTTGTAAAATTGGAACTGAAATCTCATGGAAATTGGCTCTCTTAAGAAATTTTTGGTGAGCCAGAAATACTATGAGAGCAGCCTTTCCCGTGGTGTCTTGGCAATTTTTACTTTGGCCCCAGACAGAACCAGGAAGTTCAGAGGTGAATGAAAATGAAAAATAATGAAATGGTAACCAGCTTTTTTTTTCTTTTTCTTTTTTTGGGTAACTTCAGAAAGTTTCAATTCAAAATTCCTTTAAGAACATATTGAGTCAGACTTAACAACTACAGGCTTCATAATCTGCATTAATTGAGATTTATAATTAAACTCATTTATGGCAAAGGAGAAGGAAATTAAAGATTACTGAATTTCATTTGTTTTTCACACTGTTTTACTAAAGCATTATCTTATGCAACTGCTGATTCTGTACAATTATTACTTAGTTATGGAAACCCTGGTGGTGTAGTGGTTAAGCGCTACGGCTGCTAACCAAAGGATCAGCAGTTCGAATCCGCCAGGTGCTTCTTGGAAAGTCTATGGGGCAGTTGTACTCAGTCCTGTAGGGTCGCTATGAGTCCAATCGACTTGACGGCACTGGGTTTGGTTTTTTTGGGTTTTTCAGTTAACATGTTGTCCTTACCATTAGCATGACACACAGATAACCGTAATGAATTGACATCAACTTTCCTTATCATCCCTCAATTCAAATGCCAATAAGTAGCTTGTATTTTCATGGACTGTCATAGTTGGCATTTTGAACTTATCATTAGAGTTCACCAGAGTTTTTAGTATATGAATAGCCATGGATTGAATTGTGTCCCCCCAAAATGTCTGTGAGCTTGGCTAGGTCATGATCCCCAGTATTGTATGATTGTCAACCATTTTGTCATCTGACGTAATTTCTCTGTGTGTTGTAAATCCTATCAATATGATATAGTAAGATGGATTAGTGGCAGTTATATTGATGAGATATACAAGATTACATAGTGTCTTAAACCAATCTCTTTCGAGATATAAGAGAAGCGAGTAGAGAAACATGGAGACCTCATACCACCAAGAAAGCAGCTTCGGGAGCAGAGCTCATCCTTTGGACCCGGGGTTCCTGTGGAGAGAAGTTCCTAGTCCAGGGGCAGATTGATGACAAGGACCTCCCTTCAGAGCTGACAGGGAGAGAAAAAGCTTCCCCTTGGAGCTGATGCCCTGAATTTGGACTTGCAGCCTACTAGACTGTGAGAGAATAAATTTCTCTTTGTTAAAGCCATCCACTTGTGGTATTTCTGTTACAGCAGCACTAGATGATTAAGACATGGATCATCACAGATTGTTCCAGAATCCAAGTTTCTATTTATAAGCCAGATCCCTATAGCAAGTGCATTAATTGTATCCACAGAAAAATCTGGAAGAAAGGGTGATTCTGTTTTATTAAGGCAGTAGCAATTCTCAAATCTTGGTCTACCTGTGGTCCTTATAAATACAGATGCCCTGGTCTGCCCCAGAGTACTGAGTCCCAATCACTGGTGGAGGAACCCATAGTATTGTATTTTTATCAACCCCTACAGATAATTTGATATGCACCAAAGTTAGCATACCACTGATTAAGAGGTCACCTGTGGGTTGTGAGCTTTTCAGAAGATTGTAACTGTTGTTGTTAGGTGCTGTTTAGTTGGTTCCAACTCATAGCAACCTTATGTACAACAGAACGAAAGACTGCCTGGTTCTGTGCCATCCTCACAATCGTTATGCTTGAGCCCATTGTTGCAGCCACTGTGTCAATCCTCCTTGAGTGTCTTCCTCTTTTTCACTGACCCTCTACGAAGATTATAACTAACAATTGAAAATGACAAATTACATTTATGTAAGGCCTGACTGCTTAATCTCATACATTATTCTCTTGAATCCACAACCAAAGCAATATGCAAGAGCCATTACTACCATCCTCATTTTATTGTTGAAGAGACTGAGGCTCAGAGACGTTAAATAACTTGTCCAATTATCAAGTGACAGAGTTGAAACTCAAATCTTGCTCTTTTTCCTTGAAGCTCAGGACTCTCCACTATACCACATCAATGTACTGCAAGTAGAAAAAGGAAGAACATTATTTTCTTATTCTTTAAAAAAAATATTAAAAGGAATTTATTGTCCATGAAAAACATACCATAATAAATAGTAATAATACCAAATATTTGACAGTTACCTAAAGAGACAGAAAGGTCATCAAGGACATAGTTCAAGGATAACTTCCTTTAGACACCCTTTCTAATTTATGGGTGTTCAATAAGTGCTTATGACTGATTACTGATTTGAAGTTTTTGTTTCCTTTGCAAATTTTTGAAGATCATGGCAATTAGAATGCCAACTGCCAATTCTGTAGGCTGGGGTTAGTCATTTAACTCTAAGTTCATTTTTACACAGAGCCAAAAGCCATCGTGGGTTTTTCCATTTTAATTTGATAATATGTAATTCCTGTTGTTGTTAGATGCCACGAAGTTAGCTCCAACTCATGGCAACCTTACATATAACAGAACAGAACGCTGCCTGGTCCTGTGCTAGCTTAATGATCCTTGGTTTGTCTGGGTCCATTGTTTTGGTTATTGTGTCAATCCATCTCACTGAGGGTTTTTCTCATTTTCAATGGTCATCTACTTTACCAAATATGATGTCCTTTTCTAGCAATTGTTCTTTCCTGATGCTGTGTCCAGAGTAAGCAAGCCAAAGTTTTACCACCGTCCCTTCTGTTGATGTTGTTAGGTGCCATTGAGTCAGTTTCAATTCAGAGACCCCATGTACGATAGAGCAAAGCACTGCCCTGTCCTGCACCATCCTCACAATTGTTGTGTTTGAGCCCATTGTTGCAGCCACTGTGTCAGTCCATCTCATCAAGGATCTTCTTCTTTTTCACCAACCCTGTACCCTACCAAGCATGAGGTTCTTCTCCAGAGACTGGTCCCTCCTGATAACATGTCCAAAGTATGTGAGATGAAGTCTCACCATTCTTGCTTCCAAGGAGCACTCTGGCTGTATTTCTTCTAAGACAGACTTGTTCGCTTTTCTGGCAGTCCATGGTATATTCACTTCTAAGTATTCTAAAAAACCAAAGCTTGTGAATATCCAAAAAATTTTAATGAAATTAATGCCCCAAAGAGAGTCTTACTTCATTGTTTTCTCTAGCCATATTTTAAAAGTTATTCACTGTGAGTGAACTAAAAGGCTGGACTTTGCATAAACAACGCCCTTTGGATGATTTGCATGTGCTTTGTGATTTGTACAGGACTGGCGTCCCTCATCCTGGCCTCCATCTCAGACATTCATTTGGATTGCAGTCAGATGAGGTAGGGCTGGGGGATGTGAGGGAGGCAGAGAGGGATGATGTCCAAACTAAAAGATAGTCAGGGTTTTCCAGTCTGAGAGGGAAAAAGTAAGTGGAGTTTGTGTGTGCCCAAAATAAAAAGTGCATACGGTTTCTGAAAAACACCAAAACATATACAAGTTACAACAGACTACCCTGAGGCAGGTTTAGCAAGTGCAACTGGAACTCAGACAAAAGATAACCTAACCTGACACTAACCCTGCCAGTAGTTCAGGGATAATATTTTCACTAGGATGAACTGCTATTGAACTGTTTCTGTAATTTATTTGGTGCAAACAGGCTTTCTTTCAACATCAGACATGCGTGTCTTATGGCCACCCATTTATTTATTGTAAAAACATATTTATTATAGCCAATGCAAGCAAAACCCTCCTTTCCACTGGTATTTGAATTCTTCTGAAGCCCTCTCATACTGTGTACCACAACCTTGATGATGAAGTATACGTAAGCTTGTTCCAAACCATGTCCCATGTTTTCTTTGGACTTACCTTCAAAAATCTATTGCTAAAGAGCAACTCCTAGTGTTTTATGACCTTTTGCCATGATGGTGCTTATCCTTTGGACTTGAAAAGATTTTCCTTTTCTTGATGAAAATGTCAAGTGTGCCTGAGGATCCAGCCAAAATGTGGACATTGGGTTAAACAAAGGCAGAAGAGAACAGCTGGCTGGATATAATAGGACAGGCATGTTTTAGAAAACCAAAAGGTTGTAGTAAAGATTAGCTGGTAGAATCTATGTAAGATACTACAATGTATTATCAGTTTCATCACCACCATTGTCATTCATATTTATCCTACATGAAGTCATCAATACTTAGTCTCTGAACTGATCCTAAAAATAAAGGCCTTGGACAGTTCTGGAGCTAAGAGTTTCAATGGACATTCATTCATTTCACAAATATTTTCTTGAGTGACTACTATGTGTCAGGCAGTAAACAAGCTGGGGGGGAGGGTTGGGAATCATCTCTTTTACCACATCTGATTTTTCCTTTTCTGTTTGCAACTACCAAATCCCCATCTCCTATTAATAAAGAAAATTCTTTTCAGTTCATTCCCAACCTTTTCTTTAGGATGCCGAAGGAGTCCAAAATGTACTGCGACAATCAAGGTCTAAAACGCATATTAGACCTCATTTATGAGCAGATAAGAAAAGAAAACGAGGAGTGATTCATCTAATCACCTGGCCATGGCATATCTTATGCTGAGTCGAAGAGATTCTACTGATAAATGAACACTCCTTCTTTAATAATCTATAGTAAAAATATTGCTAGTCAATATGGCATCTTTATAAAATTAGAAAAAAGTTCTTCATGGCATTTTACTTCAATTTGAGGGAACATTTTCATAATAAATATGCAAATCCATGATATCTATGATGTGAATGTCACCCAGTTAGAAGTCCTTCCTTGTGCAGTGCACAACCTGCTCAGCTATATGCAGTGGCTATTGCAGGTAGGCTGGAGAGACTGTCTCCAATTATTTGGACAAAATAATTGTATGTATGTATACAGAATGGATTAGAAGAGTTGTGTTGTTGTTGTTTTCCTAAGCAGTACTCCAAAAAACCCTTAGAGCTTCCATAGAAGAAACTTAAGGACTTTAAGGTGTTAAGATAAGGGACCTAGCAGGAGAGAGTCATGACCTCTTGTTCCCATTTCGATCAGAAGAATTCTGCTTTTATCTGTCTAATAACTTGAAAGATAAGATTTCAGTTGAGAAAGGATTCAACAACTACCACAAATTTTAAAACCTTTTTCTTTAGGGAATGCTTTGGCCTATAAAAAAAAAAAAGAAGAAGGCCTATAATCCTTAAATAATTATATCTTCTCCATTCTAACCTTTGCCTCTATCTAAGTCTTCATCTCTTCAGAGCAAAGATTGTGTCATAATCAACTCTTGGGCTGGCATAAGTCTTCTTAAATAAACAGGTACTCAATAAAACTTCAAAATAACTTTATTCCTGTGCATTGAAAATAAACTAGCCATCACTTTTTTTTTGTATTAACTTTTATTGAGCTTCAAGTGAACGTTTACAAATCAAGTCAAACTGTCACATATAAGTTTATATACACCTTACTCCGTACTCTCACTTGCTCTCCCCCTAATGAGTCAGCCCTTCCAGTCTCTCCTTTCGTGACAATTTTGCCAGCTTCCAACTCTCTCTATCCTCCCATCCCCCCTCCAGACAGGAGATGCCAACACAGTCTCAAGTGTCCACCTGATACAAATAGCTCACTTTTCATCAGCATCTCTCTCCTACCCACTGCCCAGTCCCTTCCATGTCTGATAAGTTGTCTTCGGGGATGGTTCCTGTCCTGTGCCAACAGAAGGTTTGGGGACCATGACTGCCGGGATTCCTCTAGTCTCAGTCAGACCATTAAGTATGGTCTTTTTGTGAGAATTTGGGGTCTGCATCCCACCGATCTCCTGCTCCCTCAGGGGTTCTCTGTTTTGCTCCCTGTCAGGGCAGTCATCGGTTGTGGCCAGGCACCAACTAGTTCTTCTGGTCTCAGGATGATGTAGGTCTCTGGTTCATGTGGCCCTTTCTGTCTCTTGGGCTCTTAGTTATCATGTGACCTTGGTGTTCTTCATTCTCCTTTGATCCAGGTGGGTTGAGACCAATTGATGCATCTTAGATGGCCGTTTGTTAGCATTTAAGACCCCAGATGCCACATTTCAAAGGCCATCACGTTTTTAATATAATTTCTAGGGATATTGGCTGGATTTATATTAAGACTGTCTTAAAAAAAAAATAGACCCAAGTCATAATTATAAAGTCAATCATTTTCAACGGAGAGCAATCCTTCTGAAAACTCTTAATAATGCCTGGCATTGTCGTGAAATGGTATTTCATGTTCTGCAACACTTTATGACTCTAAAGGCAGAATACTTTATCTCCATGGATGAGAGTAAAAAAGTGGTTTGGGAACATATACTTATCTGTGCATGTGCAAACTGAGTCCAAATGTGTTATCAGAGTTTATTTTGCGGTATTCCTGTGATCTGGGCCAAGTCTCTGCATACAAAAGCAAACCACACTGGTTACCAGTCTTCAAAAAAAATCAGAAAAGAAGGGGAAGTATAACTGGTGCAGCTGTGGCAACAACCTCATTGTTAGAGAAAAAGGGTATTTAATTTAAAAAGTGCCTAGAATATTTGAGGTCCAAATAGATTATTGTTACACATGTCAGTCCTAGTGTGCATTTATTAATTAGTTATTTTTTAATTAAAAAATCTGGATATAAATTTAATATGAACCTCGATTTTTCTAATTTAACTGGATTTCTTAAGTTTAGAGTCTAGATTTAATTTTGGGCCAAGTTGCTTTCAATGTCTGGGAACTTAATATTCAACTCTTTACAGCACGCAGATTACGTGTGGGCCTGTGATGGAAATATCTAAGTATTCTTCTTGGTTAACATTAGTCTCACCCCTTTTGCCTCCCAGAAAAATTTGCCAGGAGTCCGAGCCAGTATTTAGACTATTGACATTAATTTTCTCTCTCTCCGTCTCTAAGGTGGTATACTATAACTTCTAAGATCCAGTTGTTAGACAAGCAAAAACATTTTCAGATTTCTGATAATTTTATCTTTCATTTTATGCCAAAGATATAAATTTACATCCAGCTTTTGCTACAATCATATGGCCCTCCACAGCTATCCAAACAGGCAGCCAGCAGAAACAGGAAGTTTAATAAAACCTTATACATCCATTAAATGTCTGAAATCTGTCATGGACCTGGGCCTTTCCCACCAAACTGATAAAGTGACATTTTACATTTTAAAGCTGCCTATTATTCTAAATGGAAACCCTGGTGGTGTAGGGGTTAAGTGCTACGACCAAAGAGTCGGCAGTTCAAGTCCGCCAGGCTCTCCTTGGAAACTCTACGGGGCAGTTCTACTTTGTCCTATAGGGTCACTATGAGTCAGAATCGACTTGACCGCACTGGGTTTGGTTTTTGGCTTATTATTCAAATTATATTTGATTTTTTAAATAACTAAAGGAAAAGACGCCACTAATGGTTGCAGTCTTTGATATGCACATGTGTGTGGCCAAAGTTTTTCATCTTTAATCACCATCTTATTTCAAAATAATGCCTTTTGATATCAGATTAAAGCGTAACTTTTATATAATCATCTTTATGGTAATGTGTATATTTTGGAATGAACTGTGACATTTCATCTCTACATTGTATATTATCATGTTTTATGCTTATCATAAAGAAAAAATCTCTTCACAATTTCACTGTGATCTTTTTAATAAACATGATTATAAAATGTTCTTAACTGTAAGGCTATATTAAGAAGTGATAATTTAGAAAAGTTATATGATACTAAAACATATTCTAAAAGTTGTAGGCAAGTAAACTACTTCTTATGCATTGTAAGGAGAATGCTCTTATTCCAATTTTTTTTTTTCCGAAGACATCAGGCCAAAAGAACTTTCAGGTGAGTTTTAACAAACTTTCTAGGAACAGGTATCTGCTATTTTATATGAATTGTTTCAGATAATAGGAAAATGTAGAAAAACTGCCTGGCTCAGTTTGTGAGGTTAGTATGCAGTAGATGCCCAAGGTAGGCAACCATTATATTACAAAAGAAAATGATAGAACAATCCTTACATGAACATAAAAGCAAAAATCCTAAATAAAATATTAACAAACTGAATTAATCAATGTACTAAAAATTAAAAAAAAAAAAAACAAAACCTGTTGCTGTTTGACCCTATAGGACAGAGTAGGACAGCACCACAGAGTTTCCAAGGAGAGCCTGGTGGATTCGGATAGCCAAGCTTTTGGTTGGCAGCCGTAGCACTTAACCACTACAGCCACCAGGGTTTCCATATTAAAAATATAGACACAAAATGTTCAAGTAGTGCTTATTCCAAGAGTGCAATGATGTTTCATTACCTTTGAAAAGTTTATGTCAACACGATGTGGTAGTGCATCAACTATATTAGTACACAATAAAATCACAGATGTAGGAAAAAACACATAATAAAGTTGACATTTATTCATTCATTCATTTATTCAACAATCACCTACTATGTGTTATGTACTGCCCTGGGCAAAGGGAATACAGCAGGTAAATAAAGAGACAAGTTCTCTGCCTCATGGATTTTACATTCCAGTGGATGAAACAGAAAATTTAAAAAAAAAAAATCTGAACTGTATAATGTAATGATATGATAATTGCTATGAAGAAAAACAAAGAAGCATAATGAGACTGAATGTGATGAAGAGTGCTATTTTGAGCAGATATCTGGAAGTAAGGAAGTAAGCCAAACAAATTCTTAGTGAGAAAGCTCATCAGGTAGAGGAAACTGTAAGTGCAAAAGCTCCAAGGAAGAGTTTGCTTGGATCAAGGAAGAACATTAAGAAGCATGCTTAGCATGCATAAAGAGCAATAATGTGGATAGAGGAACTGAGCAAAAGATAGCAGATGAATTTGGAGAGGTTACCAGGACCTAGATCATATACGGCTTTGTATGCTAAGGACTTTGGATTTCATTCTAAGTGTGATGGGAAAACCTTGGAGAGTGTTTAGAAGGGGAGTGATATGATTTGATTTGTGTTTTAAATAACCTTTCCAGCTTGCAGTGTAGAACAATTTATAGTGGGGTAAGTATAATGATAATCAAAATCAGTCAAAGGAGGAACCTCAGTTAAGAGACAAGGGCAGTACTCTAAGATGAATTGACTTTCTAGGTTGCACTAGGTAGTAGCAGTAGTGATAGTGATTGACTTGATTCATGGATAAAATCTGTTAACAAACTAGGAATAGTACCTAATAAAGAATATCTATGAAAAACATACAGACATTGCATTTAAATTTTATAAGTGTTCTTAGCAGGAAGGCAAAGCTGTCATTCTAACAAACCGCTTGTAATCAACACTGTTGAAGGACTCAGCCAATGCAATACAAGAAGAAAATGATTAAGTGGTATAAGCTTTGAAAGAGAAGCAATAAAAATCTCCTTATTTGTAAACAATGATTTTAAACAAAGAAAATCCAAGAGTTTCTCAAGCTACTAGAATTAATAAGAAGTTCTGTAAGTTTACTAGACTCAAATCAGCATACTAAACTCATTGTCATTTTAACAAAATAGTAATAACCAGCTAGAAAATTAAATAGAAAGAAAAAAACCCTGTCAAACACCTAGGAATAAATCTAGTGAATGGTGGTTAAGACCTCTACAGGGAAAATAAAATGTTATTGAAGAACAAAAAAGACTTGAATACAGAGATATACTACTACCATTAAGAATTTTTAAAGATGTTAATTTTCCCACAAAATATAAATTTAATAAAATTGTAACCTAAATCCAAAAGAGATTTTATGAAGCTTGACAGGAGAATACTAAAATTAATATGGAAGAACAAAGAAGCAAGGATAACCAAAACAAATTTGAAGAGGAATGAGTTGGGGGGAGGCGGAGATTTTCCTGATCAAATACACCAAGAATTTATAGAGGTATAGAATATGAGACAGTGTGGTACTGGCACAGGAAGAGTCAAATGAACCAAAGGAACATAATTTAGAGCCCAGGAACAGATACTTGCTTATATGGAAACTTGAAATATGATCAAGGTGACACTACAAATCAATGAAGAAAGGCAGGGCTATTCAATAAATGGTACTTGGACAGTTGGTTAGCCATATGGAAAAAAAAAGTAAATAAAATTGGATCCCATCCTCACACCATATCAAAAATCAATTCCAGGTGAGTTAAAGATCTAAACATTAAAATAAGCTTTTAGTAGAAAATACAGGATATCTTTATAACATTTAGATGTGGAAAAATTTCTTAGACAAGGCATAAAAAGTAGAGCAAAAGATTTGTACATTTGATGACACCAAGATTAAAAAAAATTATGACACCAAAAACAAAGTGAAAAAATAAATCAGAGCCTATGAGAAATATTAATACTTCATACACATGACACAGGATTTTTTATTACTAAATAAATCAATATAAGAATGAGTAAAGTCCATGAAGAAGCAAAATGGGCAATAAACATATGAAAAGATGCTGAACCTATTAATAATTAGGGAAATGAAAAAATAACGGTAAGACACTGTCATGGATTGAATTATGTCCCCCCTAAAATGTGTGTATTAACTGGATTAGGCCATGACTTCCAGTATTCTGTGGTTGTCTTCTATTTTGTGATTTTAATTTTATGTTAAAGAGGATTAGATTGGGATTGTAACATCACCCTTACCCAGGTCACATCCCTGGTCCAAAGTTTCCCCAGGGTGTGGCCCGCACTACCTTTTATCTCTTGAGAGATAAAAGGAAAGGGAGGCGAGCAGAGAGTTGGGGACCTCCACCACCAATAAAGCAGCACCAGGAGCAGAGCGTGTCCTTTGGACCTGGGGTCGCTGCGCCTGAGAAACTCCTCTACCAGGGGAAGATTGAGGACAAGGACTTTCTCCAGAGCCAACGGAGAGAAAGCCTTTCCCTGGAGCCGACGCTCTGAATTTGGACTTGTAACCTAATAGACCATGCGAAAATAAATTTCTCCTTGTTAAAGCCATCCATTTGTGGTATTTCTGTTATGGCAGCACTAGAGGACTAAGACAGACACTATTTCAGATTGACAAAATTTAAATTATGACAATACCAAGTCTTATCATGTTTGTAGAGTAACAATATCCTGGTATGCTGCTAGTCAGCATGCGAATTGGTACCACTACTTTAGAGAGCAATTTGGAATATTTAGTAAAGTTGAAGATGTTCATACTCTCCAACTTAGCAATTTACTGCTAGATATACACCTTGGAGTATATTTCACATGTGCAAAAGGAGACGGGAACAAAAACGTTTATTGCAGCATTGTTTCTAATAAAAAAATTTTAAACGTAAGTTTCTTTCAATAGGAGAATAAATTAATACATTTTGATATAGTCATGGAGTAATATGCTATATAGCATTTTAGAAGAATGCACTAGAGAGACATGTGTTTAAATGAACTATCAAGAGCATAGATGGATTGGGATAAAAATTGAAGAATGATATTACAATATTATCTAATTTATGTAAACTTTAAAATGGGTAAACACTACCACATTATGTGGTATTATCTACATTGATGGGTACATAAATGTTGAGTGAAGATATAAATTATGCTTGGGCCCTATAAAATGCTAAATTTGTGATTGTGCTAAGAAAGCAAGATAATGACGAGATCTAGAAGAGAAACTCAAATGACCTCAACCGTATCTCTTAAGTTTCAAAAAATTAGAGCAAATACTGGTATTTTGTTCTGCTTTCATAAAGTTGCTTGGTGAATGGGATACCAAACCAAAACCAAACCTGTTGCCTTCAGGTTGATTTTGACTCACAGTAACCCTATAGGACAAAGTAGAACTGCTCCGTGGGGTTTCCAAGGAGCACCTGGTAGATTCGAACTGCCTACCTTTTGGTTAGCAGCCATAGCTCTTAATCCCTATGCCACCAGGGTTTCTGAATGGATACAGGGGTGTATATTTTATTTTATTCTCTATAAAAGGCAGCCCTACTCCAAAGAACCATTCACATCATAGCCTGAGTGAAAGGTACCCCATAGGAGCTGTGAGGTGCACAGCTTGCATGGTTATACAAAGTAGTATGTTCTCATCTGAAGACTGAAACAACTTTAAAATATTTTTAAAAATTTTGATGAGGTAAAAAAGCAAAATGCGTAACAGTGTGTATGATATGCTATTATTTGTTTTTATATATTTATGCTTTTATAAGCATAACAAATCTCTGGAAGAATAATAAGAAAATACTAACACTTTTACTCACTGTGTTTGGAAGACAAGGAAATGAGAGTTACTGTTTACTCTTTTGTATTTGTTGACTTTATTATTTATTTAAAAATTAAAATGATAATTAAAATTAAATATCGTCATCATTGTAAGGTGTGGTTGAGTCAGTTCTGACTCGTAACAACCCTATGTACAATAGAATGAAACACTGCCCCATCCTGTGCCATTCTCACAATCATCACTATGTTTGAGCCCATTGTTGCAGTCACTGTGTTAATCCATCTCATTGAGGGTCTTCCTCTTTTTTGCTGACCTACTTTACAAAGCATGATGTCTTTCTCCAGGAACTGGTCCCTCCTGATAACATGTCCATGTCCAAAGTACATGAGATGAAGTTTTGCCATCCTTACTTCTAAGGAGCATTCTGGTTGTACTTCTTCCAAGACAGATTTATTTGTTCTTCTGGCAGTTCATGGTATAGTCAATGTTCTTCGTCAGCACCACAATTCAAAGCATCAATTCTTCTTTAGTCTTCCTTACTCATTGTCCAGTTTTCACATGCATATGAGGCAATTGAAAATGCCATGCCTCGGGTCAGGCGCACCGTAGTTCTCAAAGTGACAGTTTTACTTTTTAACACTTTAAAGAGGTCTTTTGCAGCTGATTTGCCCAAATGCAATATGTCATTTGATTTCTTGACTGCCACTTCCATGGGTGTTGATTGTGGATCCAAGTAAAATGAAATTGTTGACGTCAATATTTTCTCCATTTATCATGATGTTGCTTAATGTCCCAGTTGTGAGAATTTTTGTTTTCTTGAAGTTGACATTTAATCCATACTGAAAGCTGTACTTTTTGATCTTCATTAGTAAGTGCTTTAAGTCCTCTTCACTTTCAGCGAGCAAGGTTGTGTCATCTGCATATTACAGGTTGTTAATATGTCTTCCTCCAATCCTGATGCTGCATTCTTCTTCATAGAGCCCAGCTTCTCGGATTGTTTGCCCAGCATACAGATTGAGTAATATGGTGAAAGGATACAGCCCTGAGGCATAACCTTTCCTGATTTTAAATCACGCAGTAGCCCCTTGTTCTGTTCGAATGACTGTCTCTTCATCTATGTACAGGTTCCTTGTAAGCACAATTAAGTTATCTGGAATTCCTATTCTTTGCAATTGATCCATAATTTGTTATGACCCACATAATCGAATGCCTTTGCATAGTCAATAAAACACAAGTAAACATGTCTGCTATTCTCTGCTTTCTGCCAGGATCCACCTGACATCAGCAATGATATCGCTTGTTCCACATCCTTTTCTGAATCTGGCTTGAATTTCTGGTAGTTCATTGTCAATGTACTGCTGCAATCACTTTGAATGATCTTCAGCAAAATTTTGCTTGTGTGTGATATTAACGATATTGTTCGATAACTTCCACATTCTGTTGGATGAGCTTTCTTTGGTATGGGCACAGATGTCAATCTCTTCCAGTCGGTTGGCCAGGTAGCTGTCTTCCAAATCATCTCAATTTGTATTCCATCTATTCCTGGAGCCATGTTTTTCACCAATGCCTTCAGTGCATCTTGGATTTCTTCCTTCAGTACCATTGGTTCTTGATCATATGCTACCTCCTGAAATGTTTGAATGTTGACCAAATCTTTTTGGTACAGTGACTCTGTGTATTCCTTCCATCTTCTTTTAATGCTTTATGCACTGTTCAATATCTTGCCCATATAATCCTTCAATATTGCAACTCTAGGCTTGAATTGTTTCTTCAGTTCTTTCAGCTTGAGAAATGCTGAACATGTTCTTCCTTTTTGGTTTTCTACCTCCAAATCTTTGCACTTTTTACTCTAAAACTTTGCTTTGTCTTCTTGAGCTGCCTTTGGAAATCTCCCTTTCAGCTCTCTTCATCGTTTCTTCCATTTTCTTTAGTTACTTTATGTTCAAGAATAAGTTTTAGGGTCTCTTCTGACATCCATTTTGCCCTTTTTTTTCTTTCCTGTCTTCTTAATGGCCTTTCCCTTTCTGCATGTATGATGCCCTCGACCTCATCCTGCAACTCATCTGGTCTTCAGTCATTAGTGTTCAGTGAGTCAAATCTATTCTTGAGATGGTCTCTAAATTTAGGTGGGATATACTCAAGGTTGTACTCTGGCTCTTGTGGACTTGTTTTAAATTTCTTCAGTTTCAACTTGAACTTACCTATGAGCAATTGATGGTCTGTTCCACAGTTGGCCTCTGGCCTTGTTCTGACTGATGATATTGAGCTTCTCCGTCATCTCTTTCCACAGATGGAGTCGATTTGATTCTTTTGTATTCTGTCTGGCAAGGTCCACATGTAGAGTTATCATTTATGTCATTGAAAAAAGGTATTTTCAATGAAGATGTCATTGGTCTTACAAAACTCTATCATGTGATCTCCAGCATCATTTCTATCACCAAAGCAATATTTTCCGACTACCAATCCTTTTCTTTTTCCAACTTTTTGTCCAATCACCAGTAATTATCAGTGCATCTTGATTGCACATTCTATCAATTTCAGGCTGCAGAAGTTGGTAAAAATCTTCAATTTCTTCATCTTTGGCATTAGTGTTTGATGCATAAGTTTGAATAATAGTCATATTAACTGGTCTTCATTGCGGGCATGTATGGATGTTATCCTATCACTGACAGTGTTGTACTTATAGATCTTGAAATTTTCTTTTTCATGATGAATATGACACCATTCCACTTCAATTTGTCATTCACAGCATAGGAGATCATATGATTGTTTGATTCATATAACTGTGTGATTTTGTATAACAACCATTTTTACTAAGCACTTTTATTTTGTACTCTTCATAAATCCTTTGCCTGGAAGCCATCCCTATTCAAATAAGAAGTTTGCCTCTCTTTCTTGTCCTCTGAAGTCTATTACTTGTTACCAATTTAATAACTAGAGAAAGAGTTTGAGTTGTGAGTATATAAATATATACATATGTAAATATGACTATCACAAAACTTTAATATCAAGAGATGAAAACATAATCCCCATTTTACAAATGAAGAAACTGAGCCTTACTATTTGTCCAAGTTTGCATAGTTGCACACTTGGTAAATGACACTACTATGTCTTGAAATCAGGTTATATGACTTCAAAGCTAGAGTTTTTTTAATTGTACACATGTGCACATACACACATGTGCACACACACACATACTGCCACCACCACCACACTTCAAGAAGTTGAGAACTGATTTGGGTGGATTTTAAAGCATACAAGACGGTTTTCCCACTTTAAATTGCAAATGCCATAAACAATCGTACAAGGGAAGAACACACTCTAGTCCTTCACCTGAAAGCCAGGACATTTTCATATTTTCTTTTTATCCCCTCAACAAGTGTTTGATAAATAAATGAATAACATACCACATCTCAAATTATTCTTTACATTTAGAATTATACTTATCCACAGCTTTCCATATGTTTCCAAGGTTAATTTAAGAGTACTTATCCAAATTATCTTCGTGGAAGATGATTTGTTATAGAGAATTGAAATTAAATATTTCCATTAGATTAATTTAAACTGGAAGTACCAGTCATGAAACATTTCCTATAATGAATATTTCCCTCTCCGCTGACAATAAACTTGGAAGGTGAAAATTAAATGAAGGACTATGGAGAACTTTTAGTCTGAAAATTAATGAGTTGAACAGATTTCCCCTCCCTCAATTTTTAAAGATGAGCTACAGTTTTCATAAAGTAGAAACTCAAGGCTGGATTTGACTGAGTTGTTTTTCGTTTTGTTTTTTTTTTTTTTGCTTCTGTTTACTGTGTGGCATCAACTTCAAAAGTTTTATTAAAACAGTTGTGTCAGAGGCCTTGATAAGTTAATGCCCAGCTTGGTTTTAAAGTCTTAATTCTTCATTCAAGTAGTAATTAAACTACAAAGCTTAATTCAGTTAAGCCTTTTTTCTTCCCTTGAACAGGTAGCATGCTTGTCATGGCAGGGGGTTCCTAAACTCTGTAAGTCCTGATTAAAATATTTTTTACAGACATAATACACCATCACCTGATATTATGTAGTTCCTTTTTTTTTTTTTTAATCTCATGGTAGAAATTTAAGCTGGTAACAGTAATTTTTTTTTCTTTTTCATTAATTTAAATCTACCAATTGATTTTTACTCAAGATTTATTTCACTGAAAAAGTAATTCATTCTTACGGTAGGAAATTTAGAAAGTACAGAAAAATAGAAAGTGGGAAATAAAAGACCCATAGTCTCTTCCTTCAAAGATAACTCCAGTTTACAAATTGGTGCATTTCCTTTATTCCCACTTAGTCTTTCCTTTGTGCACAGGTTTTTGATCTGGGTTTTACATAGTTAGAACACACCATAGCTAGCATGTGTCTGTTTGGTTTTTGTTTTGTTGTTTTTTAAGAAAGCTTAAAAACATTTAGGTCAGTAGGGCCCACTTAATTTATTATTTTTTTTGTTTTTTTGAGCCAGATCAAATAAATCAAACCTTGGTTGCATTTTCTCTGGCATGATTTTTAATGAGTTTTTCAGTTTATTTTAAAAACAATGTTGTAGCAGAAAGAGCAGGTACTTTGGAATCTCACCAACTAGGTTTGAATTTGAACTTTACCTCCTAGTAACTATATACCTTAGGTGTGTTCTGTTTAGCAAATATTATGTAGTCCATTTTTTTAGAATGACAGACACTGTTATTTAATGTATTTGAAACAATGTATTTAACTTGCTGTTGTCATCAGGTGCCATCGAGTCAGCTCGATTACAGCAACCTTATATGTAATAGAACAAAATATTGCTCATTCCTGCACCATCCTCACAATAGTAGGTGTTTGAGCACATTGTTGCTGCCACTGTGTCAATCTTTTTGGGGGTCTCCTCCTGTTTAGCTGACCTTCCACTTTACTAAGCATGATGGCTTTGTCCAGTAATTGGTCCCTCCCGATGACTTGTCTATTGTGTTAATTGACTTCTGAGAACAGTCTGACCCTAGTGACAGTATATCATTCCCAGAAGTCACAATGTTGACAAAACTGTCAAACCACAACTACTACCCTCCACCTAATTTTCTTGCCCAGAGCACCGCTGGAAGGAAAGGAGTTAGGAGATGAGGAAGAGAAGCACTGACATGCCCCCCCACCCCCCATTGAGGTAACTACTGATTGTAATGAAATAACCTCATGATTTTATTCATCTTTCTGATCTTTTAAATAAACATAATACAGTTCATAGCAAAACATATTTATTCAGCAATACTAAGTTACATTAACTTGGAATTTTATTTTCTTTGTTGTTTTTAAAAGAGAGCACTTAAAAATATACCCACTTTAAGAAGTACTAACATGCATATAGTGTGCAAAGGCTAATAACAAACTTGGGTTTCAGGTCCTAGAGAGGGCTGCAACCATAGGTTCTTGTGAATCAGAGGCAAGACAGCAAGCTTCACTTTAGCAGCTTCTCCTATGATCCTCCCTCCCTTTTGACTATAAAGAAGTGAAAGATTTTTTTGATAACTTTCTAAATATAATTGAACCCGGTATGTAGTACTTCCTGTCTATTTCTCTGATTTATAAGTTTTGGTTTTATTTTTTTAAGAGAATTGCCAGCTTAGTGCATTGCCTATCAAATCAAAGGTATGGGCATTTTAATGGCACATTTTGAATATATTTTATATTCCCTTCCCCTTCCTTTTGCCCTTCTCAGATAGGTTTGACTTGGTTTCACCAAATGAGTTGAAATCATGATGGTCTTTAATTCTTATTGACTTTTCCATTCTTTAACAGCAGTAATAAGAATCACTTTCAGTCAGCTGTAAACCTGGAATGTTTCGTTTTGTTTTTTTTTTTTTACATTCATTGAAGTTTCATCTTTATCTAGAGAATTTTAATCTGAGGTATCTCTCCCATGGATAGTAAACTAATTCTTTTCATGAACTTTGAGAAAGCAAAAGGAGGCATTGACAATACGAACTTTAAATACAGAAAATAAAGATTCAAAATCTGTAAGTACAATTAAGGTAAAATTAGGTTAGTAAGAAAATAACATTAAAATGAAAAACAATTTCTACAAAAAGCCAAAAAAGTTTTTTAAATTTATTTAAATAAAAAAACTGAAGTGGGAAGAGAAACAACAACAAAAAACAAGAAGAAAGAAATTTGTAAGAGTTGAATACATTTAAGGAATAGTAACTTTTCAAAGAGATGTATACAAGAACAGGCAGATATCATAACAGTTTATAGATATCAAGGGTTTACTTTATGAATGAGGTTTTAATTATCAAAAGAATGTTCAAAATAAATTACTACATACATGTATTAGTTCAAACAATCTATTGTGAACAGTATGTATCAATCATTTTATACCTTTGATGTTTATACTTTGACATCCTCAAAGCTATGAAGAAGAATCAAATTTAAGCCCCAGGGTATAAACAGTAACAGAGAAAGGTCAGGTTGATTTTTCTTCCCCTGTGTTAATGATGGTGAGGGTGAGTCTAATTCTTTATTGAACAAACCCGTTGCTGTTGAACGAGTCTGACTCATGGCGATCCTACAGGACAGAGTAGAACCCCTGTAGGGTTCCCAAGGAGTGGCTGGTGGATTTGAACTGCTGACCTTTTGGTTAGCAGCCATAGCTTGCTGTTGCATTAACCACTGCACTGCCACCGGGACTCCTTATTGAACAAAGTGCACCTTTATTTTGAAAGTTTCTCTTCTTTAGAGAATTGGATGAAAACAACCGGCTTGCAGCAGACAAGTGGCTTTCTTAGTGTAAGGAACAAATGTAATGCTTAATCACATTTCTCATAGCTTGAGAAGTGCCACAGAATTCCACACAGATAGTAGAATGCCAACTGGCTTGGGCATAAAACCTCCAGCTTTGTTGAAAAGATCTACATGCAGGATGATATGACATTTCTTTAAGTTATCTTCCACTCTCTTTTTTGGTGTACTGCAAACATTTTGATTACGGGTTTCCCCTCACAGGCTCCCCAATTTACTAATAACATTACAAATACTGTAGTTGTCTATTCCTCGGCTTGTTGTAACTGGCATAACTTGTTTATTCTTCTCCCAAGAAATATTTTATGTCTAACCTTCTTTCCTCGTATTCTGATGCATACTGATAACAAAAGGGTCTCTAGAACTTTTTGTGTTTCAGATTAGGGGAAAAAAAAAAAGGCATCCACACACCAAGTACAGTCCAAAATAAGCAAAACTGAAATGGTTTCAAGCATCTTGTTTGCTGTAGATTTTAGAGTGCTAGGTCTTTAAAAGAGATTCTTTGAAAAAATACCTTAATGATAGAATAAATTAAAGGAACAATGATTTCTATTATGTGGAGGGGGGACATAATTAGCCTTTTTTGAGCATTTCCTTTTTTAAATTGCCTATGCTCAGTAAATTTTTTCTAAGTTTCTATTTAAAAAGTTATGACTGGAACGTTCTTACTTCAGTGGTCTGAAGACCAATATCTTTTACTTTGCTTTGATTCACCAGCTCTGGGAAAAAAATTAAAATAAGCATATTTTCCTCGAAATGTGATAAAGGTAAACATCTCATCTGTATACCTCTTTCCCTCGATTTATGATCTCTTTTAGAAATGTCTAAGTGGTTTCAAGTGCAGAAAAGCACTAAAGGCCTTATATCACAGCAAAAATGTCATTTTCTTTTTTAAAAAAATACGTAACACCTTTCATTCTTAAACACTCTAGAATTATTTCTAAAATGTATACACATTTAGAATTGACATTGTATGGTTATGGAAGAAAAAAAACCCAAACCCGTTGCCATTGAGTTGATTCCGACTCACAGTGACCCTAAAGGACAGAGTAGAACTGCCCCATAGGGTTTCCAAGGAGCGCCTGGTGGATTCAAACTGCCAAGCTTTTGGTTAGCAGCTGTAGCCCTCAGCCACTACGCCACCAGGGCTTCCTATGGTTATAGAAGAGAACCCTAGAACTTCTCATCAATCATTCTGTGGTATGGTTTCTGAACCAATAAAACATTAAGCAGTTATTAAGCCCAATCATTGGAACAAAAACTGCCTATTCTTGCTTTGGCCATGAAGATAGTGACAATAGCGCCCTCATTTTAAAATGAGTCAAGGGGTTTTTCCATCTTTTTCCATTTTGTTCTTCGCCTATAGTGAAAATGTTTCCATAGAGATTTCTGTTCACCTAGTCTCTGCCAGCATTAGGCTCAGGTGATTGGTATGTACAACTTGTACTTACAAAAGACACAGGAATGAAACGTCATGTCATCTCAGGCTGACTCAGCCATCCTTACCTCCTAAATGTCTACCCCATGAAAAACATACATTCAGTAATTACATACCTCACAACTACTGATTTCATAAAGGCCAACACGACAGAATAAGTCATTCAGAAGAAGACGCTTCCATGTCTGCTTCCTTCCCTACTCTCTGATTCACTGCAACCTTGTGTATGTCATTAGCTATGCTGGGCATCAGCTTGTTCCAATGAAACTGCCAACCAAGGTGTTTGCTGACCACCTACCTCACAGAATTCTTGTGATGTTCAGCTATTAAGCTCTTGTAAAGCAATCCAAAAGCAAAGTGCTACATCAGCTTCTATGGTACTGACTCAGGGAGAGAAAGGAATATGCCATACGTTGAATCACCAGCACTGTTTCCTTCCTTCAGTCCTTTATGGCCATTTCCAGAAAAAAAAACTGCCTTTCCAGTGTTAGGTTCTAAGCCTATTTTTGGAAGGTAGAACTAAGAGACTTAGATTTAAAGGCCATGAAGTTATGGGCTATATTACTTTCTTGATTTGAGAAAATCAATTTTTAAATGAGCAAAAGTAAGAACAAAATGCAGCTAAAAAGATACACAAAATACAGGAGGAAATAACGGCAAAAAGAGACCACAGTTTTTAAAATGGAGGAGGCTGTACGTCACCTACACTACGTATAACTAAGTATGTTAGAGAAGAAGGAAAAAGTCTGAAATAAGCATGCATATCATCTAGATTATACAGAAAAGAAAAGAAAACAACAACAACAAACAATGGTAGAAATTTATAATGAAAAAAATATTCACCTGGGGATCCTGAAATGATGCAAAATTCATTTCAAGCAAATAAGAAAAGAGAAGCCGTCAGATCTCTTGCCTGCAAGTTTTTTTAAACTGGGGGTGGGAATTGGAAAGATATCAGGGTCAGAGGAAAAGAAATTTAGAACAAAGAATATAGTAGGGGAATTTTGGGAGTAATTAGATCTTTCAGAAGAGTTTGAAAAATGTTTAAACGGTGACTTCCTGAAGACTGATCTTTGAGAAGAGAAAAGAAACATTCAACTAGCATGACTGACTTTCTTGTTTGATCATCACTTTTCCTGAACAGAACCAGCCTAAATCTGCCCAGGGAAAATCCTTCACTTATTTTCTTCCTTTAAGTATCAGTTTGTGAGTGTATGTAACTATCAATGCAAAACGAAGCATCTAGAATGGAAAAGAGTTTCTCCAAGAGTTCTCATTCCTTAATGGGTCTGAGTAAGGAGCTTGCTTGCTATTAAAAAGTTAATTAATTAAGTAATTAAAAAAAAACTTGAAGGACATAATAATGAGTTCACACAATAGAGAACAAATACACAAAATACCATGCTTCACTGAATCTTAAAATGTCATTGACTGTAAGAAGTGCTATTATTTTACTTATCACTAAAGAGAAAACTCCCAATTACAGTGTTAAGAAGCATCTTAAATTAAAGAGATATTAAAATATATTTAAAAATGTGTCTTAGTGTTGATGAAATATAGCTTTGGGTATAACCTAAAGGAGGAAGTACTTAATTCTTTCAGACTCCACGTAAAAATGCATTAAATTGTAGGTAGCCTATTAAATAGACCCTAAAATATTTTCACATTTAATCCTCCATTAGAGAGTTTTCTTTTTTGCCATTATGTTTTGTTCCATTAAATAGGTGTTATTTGCCTAAAACATAGCTGCTTGCTCAATTTTAACCATCAAATTTTGAGCACTCCTCTTATAAAAAAAAGTTTTATATTTTGAATAGATGCCAATTTGTCTTGAGTAAGTAAATGTGATTAAGGACAAGTTACTGGAAATCACTAAGCCCTAGTTCCCTGAACTGTAAACCGGGTGTCATAACAGTGCTTACTTTAAGCAGTTATTGTTATTGTTGTTGTTAGATGAGGGGCAGAAGTGCAAGCTCTTGCCATCTAATAAGCAGTCAGTAATTATCAGCTAAATATGAGTCAAAATCAACTTGATGGCAATGGGTTTTGTTTGTTTTTAAGGAGCCCTGGTGGCGCAGTAGTTAAGCTCTTGGCTGTTAATCAAAAGAAAAGTCGTGTGGTTCGAACTCACTAGCTGCTCTGTGGGAGAAAGATGTGGCAGTCTGCTTCCATAAAGATTTACAGCCTTGGAAACCCTATGTGGCAGTTCTACTCTGCCATATAGGGTCGTTATGAATTGGAATCGACTCAATGGCAATGCATTTGTCTTTTTGAAGATATCAGCTATTGTTATTTTTATTTGGCACAAAGAATCAGGCCGATCTGAGTTTATAGTTCCACCATTTTCTAGCTATATTGATTTTGAGAAATTAATTGCCCTCGATTTCTTCATCTATAAAATGGGGATAATGGCACTGGCCTTGCAGTTTCTTGTGAGGGTTAATTGAGCTAGCTAAAACATAGTGGATCACCTTCCCTACATCTGTCAGCCATTTTCTGCTCATCAACTAAAAATGTGATACTAGTATCTGACATCTATTTGGCACTTCTATGCTTATTTTCTCATGTAATCCTCACAATAACCCTAGGAGGTAGCTACAATTACTATCCGCATTTTATAAATAAGGAGAGTGAGGCATGGAGTAGCTAAGTCATAGCCATACAACTACAGCAGAGCTCAGTGTTGAGCCAGCAGCAGACCCCAGAGCTTGTAAGCTTCTCAAGCTACTTCCTCTCTTGCTTTAACCACTAGGAATAATACATGGCAGCCTTACAGAACGAACGAGGCCTTCTGCTAAGCCAAAACATTGGGGAAATAACAGTAATACAAAATATGACTGGCCACCACAGATGTGATATTTAGTGGGAGGCATAGACAGGGCTTAGTACATACTGTTAAAGAGGAGGGTTGCTCACAACTACGGTACTTGGCACACAGCTAAAGTTGAGTCACTGAGAACTTCCTGCACAGCCACATAAGCTGGGGAATAACATGGAAGGTATTTAACAATCTGTATGAACACGTAAACCCAGTGAAATAATGAGCAACCCGTCACTTAAGCTAACAAAAAGAGAAATAGTTCTAAGCAAATTTGAACATTTGTGAAGACAACCACGTTTAAGGATGAAAGGAATGCAATACTTGTTCTTGGAAATAGTATATAAGTCAAATGAAGTTCAGAGGAAAGCAAGCAGATTGACTAAAATGGTGCAGTGGAAGTGTAAAGATTTAACTATGCAAGGCTGTCAAAAATGACAAGAGAGCTGGTAAGAAAGGAGGTTGTCTGAAAACTGAAAATCACTTCAGCTCATGCACTCTGGTCTCACATTGTACTTGCTAGTAGTACTATATAGATTTAAGACTTAATTGTTCTTTATTTCATGTGTGTTCATGCGGATTCCTAAGCAAAGTTGTAAACTCTAGTAGTGGCTAAGATACAAGTGGGAAACACACTGAATTCAGGGTCAGAAGAAAGGAGCTTAAGAGCTGCCACCTCAGCCAAATAACCACAGACCAATTATTTACTCCAAGTCTCAGTTGCCTCATCTTTGGAATAAAGATAAAAATATCTCTTTAAAATAAGAATGTATGTGGCAGAATTTTATAAAATGTGTATGCCACATAAATATAAGGTATTAAAAGGCTGAAAAAAAACAAAAGCCAACCCATTTTGAAATTCGTAGACCTGAGGTGGAGACTTTATCGACCTACTAGCTTTGTGAAAGGAGCCCTGGTGGCGCAGTGTTTAAGTCCTCCGGTTCTAAAGGAAAAGTTGGCAGTTCAAACTCACCAGCCATTCCGCAGGTAGAACGTGCAACAGGCTGCTTCTGTAAAAATTTAACGGCTTGGAAATCCTTTGGGACAGTTCTACTCTGTCCTTTAGGGTCGCTTTGAGCTGGAATCAACTCAATGACAATAGGGTAGCTTCATGAACTTGGCACAGCATGATTCAATTATGTCGCTGAACCTCTCTGAACCTCAGGTTTTTTTTTTGTTTTGTCTAAGGAGTGGGTTAATAGTATTTGTCATGGATTGAATTATGCCCTCCCCCCCCCAAATGTGTGTATTAACTTGGTTAGGCCATCATTCCCAGTATTGTGTGGTTGTCCTCCATTTTGTGATTGTAATTTTATGTTAAGAGGATTAGGGTGGGATTGTAACACCACCCTTACTTAGGTTACCTCCCTGATCCAGCGTAAAAGGAGATTCCCTGGGATGTGGCCTGTGCCACCTTTTATCTCTCAAGCGATAACAGGAAAGGGAAGCAAGCAGAGAGTTGGAGACCTCACACCACTAAGAAAGCAGCAATGGGAGCAGAGCGCATCGTTTGGACCCGGGGTCGCTGCGCCTGAGAAGTTCCTTCACCAGGGGAAGATTGAGGACAAGGACCTTCCTTCAGAGCCGATAGAGAAAGAAAGCCTTCTCCTGGAGCAAATGCCCTGAATTTGGACTTTTAGCATACTGTACCATGAGGAAATAAATTTCTCTTTGTTAAAGCCATCCACGTGTGGTATTTCTGTTACAGCAGCACTAGATAACTAAGACAGTATTTAACTACCTCCATGAACTCCTGTGCAAGTCACATCAACCCTGCATAGTAGGTAGCGTCATCCCCACTTTAAAGATAAGAAAACTGTGATCTAATATTTCTTCTTATCATTGTTATAATGAGTCTTGTAAAGTCTGGAACAGTTCTGGACATGAAGTAGAAATAAATACGTGTTGGCTGATCAACTTGAGGACATAGTTATCTAATGAATGAGAACCATGTATCAAATGGGGCATCTCTTATCTAGCCATGAAGTGCATGCTGTAAGATGCATTCATGGGGTGGTTGGTCCAGATGGTCTCTCAATGTTCTTTTTCATTATATGATTCTGGGAAGTCAAATAGAAATGTAACAAAGAGCATAACCAGCAGAAATGAAATCACTGCTTTTCTGGAGACAGAGCTATTTGTCTGAAAATGTAAAATGTAGATGGGAAGGAGGAAATAACAGGTCTGTGATTCATAACACTAAAAGCTAAGAAAAGGTGGGTTCTCTTTGTGGTTATAACAAACCAAGAACAAAAAAAGTATATAAACCCAGTGTTTAAATGTTAATTTGCTACAGCACATCACATGTTTATAGCAAGAATTTGATGGGAGCATCAGATGAAAAAAACAAATCCTTTCCCATTGCTCTGTGCTTAGAAAGAAGCTACCCAACTGTCTTCAACAAGACGTATTTACATTTCTGCAGGGAATACCCTGACCTTATTTGCTGTAGCGACCATGAAACAATGCTTCCATGATGGGTTATATGAAATATTTCAGAACAAAGGAAAACCTTGTGGTTTCTTAGATTAAAAAAATAAAAAGAAGACTACCCTATCTTGATGTTATGTACTTAACTTATCTACTAGCCAGTGTACCCAGGGTGCTTTGTAACTGACCTTCGGACTTGCTCAACCCTCCAAATTTTAAAGCAGAAGTTTAAAAATAAAAAATGGTTAACATTGAGACACTTGGGCAAACAAATTAACAAGAAATGTATTAATCATCTAAAATAGCACCCAGGCACAGGACATATTTCTCTCTGATCTTTCTTTCTCCATACATACTTTTATCCATTGTGTGTTAACCTTATGCTACAGCATAACTCAGAGAGGAAAAAAGAACTCACAAAATTCAATAGCATTCCATTTTACAAGCTGTAATCACTAGGCTGTTCTGTAAAATGCCTGGTCAGGGAAAAGACTGAAACTTTTGACAAAAATGAGGTCTGAGTTTCTTTTGAGAATTAGAATTCCTTGTGTTCTTCCAAGTCTTAGATGACATAGATAATGGAAAATTAATTTTAATGCTAATAATATGCTTAAATTGGCAGAGATCAGTAGTCATTATGGACTGGTTTTTGTTCATGTCTTAATTTTGCCATTCTAAACCTTTGAGCAGGTTTTAAAACACTTAATACAGCACTCCCCGGGCTCTAGTGTTTACCTTCTTCCAAAAATCCATTTTTCATTATTTCACTTTCCTTCCACACAGAGACTCTAAGCAAGAGGACTTTGGAGCCAGACTATGACTGGATTCAAATCCCAAGTTTTTCACTGGACTGTGTAACTGTGAACAGGTTATTTATTCCCTCTATAAAATGGGGATAGTATCTCCTAAGACTGTCTGAAGACTGAGGAGTAAAATGCTCTAAACAGTGTCTGCAACAATTTCCAGCTTCAAGTAAATAATGGTTGGCTGGCAACCTAAAGGTTGTCGGTTTGAACCCATGTAGCAGTACTGGAGAAGATAGGCCTGGAGATCTGCTTCTGTTAACATTTTGTTGTTGTTAGGTGCCATTCAGTCAGTTTCAACTTACAGGAACTCTGTGTACAACAGAATGAAACACTGACTAGTCCTGCCCTATCATCACAATTCTTGCAATGTGAGAGCCCGTTGTTGCAGAAACTGTGTCAATCCATCTCATTGAGGCTCTTCCTCTTTTTTGATGACCCTCTACTTAGCCAAGCATGATGTCCTTCTCCAGGGACTGGTTCCTCCTGATAACATGTCCAAGGTAAGTGTGACTAAGTCTCACTATTCTCGTTTCTAAGGAGCATTCTGGCTATATTCTTCCAAGACACATTTGTTCATTCTTCGGGCAGTCATTGGTATATTCAATATTCTTTGTCAACACCATAATTCAAATGCATCAATTCTTTGGTCTTTCTTATTCATTGTCTGGCTTTCTTATACATATGAGGTGATTGAAAATATCATTGCTTGAGTCAGATGCGCCTTAGTCCTTAAAGTGACGTCTTTGCTTTTTAACACTTTAAAGAGATTTTTTTGCAGCAGATTTGCTCAGTGCAATACATCATGTGATTTCTTAATTGTTGCTTCCATGGGCCTTGATCGTGAATCCAAGTAAAATGAAATCCTTGACAACTTTATTCTTCTGTTTATCATGATGTTGTTTATTGGTCCAGTTGTGAGGACTTTTGTTTTCTTTATGTTAAGGTCCAATTCATACTGAAGGCTGTAGCCTTTGACCTTTATCAGTAAGTGCTTCAAGTCCTCTTTCAGCAAGAAAGGTTGTGTCATCTGCATATCGCAGGTTGTTTATTAGTCGTCCTCCAATCCTGACGCACCATTCTTCTTCATATAATCCAGCTTCTCAGGTCATTGGCTCAGCACACAGATTGAATAAGTATGGTGTAAGGGTACAACCCTGATGCACACCTTTCCTGATTTTAAATGATGCACTATCCCCTTGTTCTGTTCGAACAACTGCCTCTTGGTCTATGTACAATTCCTGCATAAGCACAATTAAGTGTTCCGAAATTCCCATTCTTTGTAATGTTATCATAATTTGTTATGATCCACACAGTTGAATGCCTTTGCATAGACAATAAAATACAGGTTAACATCTTTCTGGTATTCTTGGATTTCAACCAGGATCCATCTGACATCAGCAGTGATGGTCCTTGTTCCACGTCCTCTTCTGAATTGGGTTTGAATTTCTGAAAGTTCCCTGTCAAAGTACTGCTGCAACTGTTTTTTAATTATCTTCAGCATAATTTTACTTTCATGTGATACTAATGATATTGTTCAATAATTTCCATATTCTGTTGAATCACCTTTCTTTGGAATAGGCATCTACATAGGCACTCTTTCAGTCGGTTTTCCAGATTCTTGTCTTTCAGATTTATTGGCATATACGAGTGAGCACTTTCAGCACTGCATTTATTTGATGAAACATCTTAATTGGTATTCAGTCAATTCCTGGAGCCTTGTTTTTTTGCCAATGCCTTCAGTGTGCTTGGACTTCTTCCTTCAGCACCTTCAGTTCTTGATCATATACTACCTCTAGAAAAGGTATAACATACCAATTTTTTTTGGTACAATGACTCTGTGTATTTCTTCCATATTCTTTTGATGTTTCCTGCATCCTTCAATATTTTGCCCATAGGCTCCTTCAATATTGCAACTCGAGGCTTGAATTTTTTTCTTCATTTCTTTCAGCTTGAGAAATGTTAAGTATGTTCTTCCCTTTTGTGTTCTAACTCCAGATCTTTCACATGTCTTCACAAAACTTCACCTTCTTCAGTCATCATTTGAATTTTTTTGTTCAGCTCTTTTACTTCGTCATTTTTTCCATTCACTTTAGCTGCTCTGGAAACCCTGGTGGTGTAGTGGTTAAGTGCTACAGCTGCTAACCAAAGGGTCAGCAGTTCGAATCCACCAGGCTCTCCTTGAAAACTCTGTGGGGCAGTTCTACTCTGTCCTATAGGGTCGCTATGAGTCAGAATTGACTCGATGGCACTGGGTTTGGTTTTTTGGTTTAGCTGCTCTACATTCAAGAGCAAGTTTCAGTCTCTTCTGACGTCCATTTTGGTCTTTTTTTCTTTCCTGTCTTTTTAATGGCCTTTTGCTTTCTTCATGTATGATGTCCTTGATGTCATCCTACAACTCATCTGGTCTTCCATCATTAGTGTTCAATGTGTCAAATCTATTCTTGAGAAGGTCTCTAAATTCATGTGGCATATACTCAAGGCCATACTCTGGCTCTTGTGGACTTGTTCTAATTTTTTTCAGCTTCGACTTGAACTTGGATATGAGCAATTGATAATCTGTCCCACAGTCTGCTCCTGACCTTGTTCTGACTGATGATATTGAGCTTCTTTATTGTCTCTTTCCATTGACATAGTTGATTTGGTTCCTGTGTATTCCATCTGGAGAGGTTAGTGTGTATACTCACTGTTTATGTTGTTGGAAAAAAGCATTTCCAATGAATAAGTTGTTGGTCTTGCAAAATTCTATCATGCCATCTCTGGTGTCATTTTTATCACCAAGAACATATTTTCAAACTACTGTTCCTTCTTTGTTTCCAACTTTCACATTCCAATCACCAGAAATTATCAGTGCATCTTGATTGGATGTTTGATCCATTTCAGACTGCATAAGTTGGTAAAAATCTTCAATTTCCTCATATTTGGCATTAGTGGTTGGTAAGTAAATTTGAATAATAATAATAATACTATTATATATAATAATTTTTTAAATGTAAATTTGAATAATAGTCATATTAACTGGTCTTCCTTGTAGGCACATGGGTATTATCCTATCACTGACAGCATTGTACTTCAGGATAGATTTTGAAATGTTCTTTTTGATGATGAATAAAACACCATCCCTCTTTAATTTGTCATTCCTGGCACAGTAGACTATATGATCATCCAATTCAAAATCGCCAACAGTAGTCCTTTTCAGCTCACTAATGCCTAGGATATTTATCTTCAAGTGTTACATTTCATTTTTTAGAGCTTCCAATTTTCCTTGATTCATACTTTGTACATTCCATGTTCTAATTATTGTTGGGTGTTTGCAGCTTTTTCTTCTCATTTTGAGTCATGCCACATTAGCAAATGAAGGTTCCGAAAGCTTTACTCCATCTACATCATTTAGGTCAGCTCTAACTTGAGAAGGCAGCTCTTCCCCAGTTGTATTTTGAGTGCCTTCCAACCTGAGGGGCTCATCTTCAAGTACTATATCAGACAATGTTCCACTGCTATTCATAAAGTCTTAACTGGACAATTTTTTTTCAGAAATAGATCACCTGATCCTTCTTCTTAGTCTGTCTTTGTATGGAAGCTCAGCTGAAACCTGTCCACCTGGGTGACCCTACTGGTATTTGAAATGCTGGTGGCAGAGATTCCATTGCAGCAACACACAAGCCACCACAGTATGACAAACTGACAGATGAGTGGTGGCCATTAAGATTACAGCCAAGAAAACACTATTAAGCAGTTCTACTCTGTAACACATGGGATCACCATGAGTTGTAATCGACTGAACAGCAACTAAAAAGTACATTTATTATTGCCTCTCATAAATGAAATTGTTTGAATGTTTAAAGCTTTTTCTAGTCAATGCCAAAGGTACTTTGAATTTTCTCATTTCTGGGTTATAATAAAAGTTGTTCTATTACAAGTACATGAAATTGGTAAGTCCAACCCAAGGGAAACATTATATATGCAAAATACTAATTTTTAGAGCAGTTTTTAATGAAATGCTAAATACCTTAGTAAATTTTTTTTTTTAAGCTCCAACATCTTTCATAAATCCATTGAGAACATGATTTCAAGACTCTTATAGATACTAGAGTTTGAACTTGATTTTGGCAGTAGTAGTGGGGAGGACACTTTAAAGTCAAAGAGAATTTCAGAATTGAAAAGGACCTTAGATGAGCAACTGTAATGTGGATTCTGGACTCAGTCTTCCTGGGTGAGAACCCTGGTTCTATCACTTACTAGCTTTGAGACCTTAAGCAAGTTATTAAGCTACTTTGTCCCTTAGTTTTCTCATTTGCAAAACAGAGAGATTATTATTACCAGCCTCAGAGTGATACTACAGAGATTAAATGAGTGAATACATCTAAGGGTAAAATAGTGTCTATACAAATAGTGTCTAACATCTAGTAATTTCTCACTAGAGGTTACCTGTTATTATTCTTTCACAAATGAGGAAATCAAGGTCAAGAGAAGAAGTAAATTTCTCAAGGCCATATTTTTAGTTAATGGCAAGGGGTAGGATCCTGGATTTCTGATTTTCACCTATTCCTTCTTCCACTATAACACCAGTTTATTCTTCACCTTGGCCCTTGCTGTTAGATATGCTTCAGTTCTCGCACTGAAGACAAGAGCTCTGTCTTGCTCATCTTACAACTTAGCCAGTGTAGATGTATGCTCTAGTGGTTGATCTCTATTGTTGGTGCTGTAGAAAGTCTGACTTTTACCAGTGAAGTGTTTAAGTTCTACACTAACTTGAAATACTTGCTCAGTTACTATCATTGGCCTGCTGCCCACTATCCCCAGTCATGATATACTAAGCAAACTGCATCAAAGCAAAAGACGAAAATTGAGAAAAATTTTTAATAAGAAATAATAATTGTAGTTATGCCTCAAAGAATTCAGGAGGTGCATGAGCAGACACTTAAGACCTCTCCCCCAACCAGCTAGGCTTGAGCACACAGAAAGAGCATTTTTGGTACAGACGCACTAGAAGAGGGGTCCCTTTGTATAGTTTTCCCTGAGGAAATCTTCCCTGCAGGAAGTAAACAGCAAAGAGAGAGACAAGCTTCTGTGGGGGAATATGTTAAGCCTCCTTTTCTGCTTATCTCTTTGCATATCCCAACTTCACCACCCACTGTAGCCCCTACCTACTTAATCTCCTATGTCACAATTCCAGGTGCACTCATCAGCATGCAAGAAGCATATATGAAGGTAGATATTTGCATACAAAGATAGATAAATCAAATCCTCAAATGGGTAATGACATGAGCAAGTAGTCAATTTATGCTTGTAAACAACTTTTCAGTTAGAGCTTGGGAGCAAGGAATATGATATTCTTTCTACAAACGAGTTTGGCTTTCTTATTTGAAGTAAGTTTCTTGGTTTCGTTTTGAGGAAATTTTCTGAATCTATTTTGAATGTTGGAAATTGAGTATCTGCTATAAGGGAGTTGCTTGATCTTGATTGTTGTGCTAAGATTTCCTTAGGCACAACTTCTCCAACTTTTTCAGCAAAGTAGCCCTAATCACAGATAAGAGTGAACACCAGAGGGTTAGGGATAAACAGTGAAGCCCAAAGCAGAATTTTTTGTTCAAGTTTTGCATATGTGTAGCATAAGGGTTAAGAAAGTAGGCTCTTGAAGCCGAATGGTCTAATCTCGAATCCCTGT
Source organism: Loxodonta africana (assembly GCF_030014295.1). Classification (NCBI taxonomy): domain Eukaryota; kingdom Metazoa; phylum Chordata; class Mammalia; order Proboscidea; family Elephantidae; genus Loxodonta; species Loxodonta africana. The sequence goes on along the minus strand of NC_087345.1, from coordinate 110,468,063 downwards.
TTTACCACTTACTAGCTGGGTGACCTTGGACAAGAATCTTACATTTTCTCTTTCTCAATTACTTTATTTGTTAAGTGGAGATAATAATAGTACCTTTTTCATAAGGCTGTTGTTATTTCAAGCAAAATACTCACGATGGGTACTGACATACAGTGAGCACTCAATAAGTGCTAGTTCTGATGATTTTGAAGGTAATCACCTGGATTTTATGCTATGACATACCCTGGTTTGTTTGAAAATAAAAATAATGGATCCCCACCCCTAAATATCATTATTTTATTCAGGAAGAAGATATTAAAGGAATATTAAGGTCTGGTGGTACAGTGGTTAAAAGCTCGGCTGCTAATCAAAAGGTCAGCAGTTCAGATCCACCAGCTGCTCCTTGGAAACCCTATGGGACAGTTCTACTATGTCCTATAGGGTCTTTATGAATTGGAATCTGCTTTTTGGCAACAGGTTTGGGTTTTTTTTTTGGTATATTAAAGGTCTACTCTGTGCTAGGCATTAAGAGAAATACAAAGATAAATGAACCAAAGCAGGCCCTCCTGGAACTTAAAATCTTCTAGAGGAAGTGCATGAAGTAGAGGATGATCCCAATTATAAAAATTTATCAACCAAGTAATATGTACCAAGTTTTGTGTAAGCTAACCAAACTCCAAACGATCCTGCAAGGTAGATATTATTTTCACTATTTTACAGCCAGGGAAACTGAGATTCCGGGAGCTTAGGTAACACGCCAAAGCCACACAGTTTATAGGTAGTAGAGCAGGGATTTGAGCCCACATCTCTCTGAGTTCATAGCCCCATGCCTTTTCTACTGCACTCTCAAATTCCAACTTGCTAAATGTGTGGTTTGGCTTTGGAAGATGGGATCCCCAGACAATGACTGGTAACCAAGGAGGGACAGAAATGTGAAAAATTGTGCAGGGATGTTTAGAAAATGAAAGGAAAAATCTCAAAGAAAACTCAAATAATCGGATCCAGTCTGGAGAGCTGAGGTGTGGGCAAGGATAGAACGGTCTCATCTTTGGTGCCCGCTCTGCTTGGTGGTTGCTGCTGAGAACTCTGGGTACAGAAGCATTGTTGGTCACCTGGACACAATGGGAAAGAGAGTCATCCAATCAGCAACATCATCTGTGGGCACAGGAGTAGGGAGTGTCTGTGTGGTATCTGCAAGCCCCAGCCTGGGGTAAACAGTGAGCCAGAAAAGCAATTAAAGCAGAAACAGATGAGGATAATTAGAAGGGACAGCTCCTTAGTGTAGAATGAGGCAGTGAAACTAAAACAGAGGATTGAGCTATTTCTGTCAATCCCTTGATGTCTGGAAAAACAGCCTTCTCTGTCCAGACGATGGTACCACACCCTGAATAAGACTGAAGCTGTTCTCAGAACTGTACCCCTAGTTTGGATGCATTGGCATCTCTTGGATGCTGTCTACCAAATTGTCCTGAAAAGCCTATTGCACATTTCATTTGGATGTTCTACAGGTCCTTCAAACTCTGCCTTATCAAAATATGTCTTGTTATCTTCCCTCAAAAAGTCTACTCTTTTCTGGTATTCCCCGTTCCAGTTTAACAATATCAAATTCATTCAGTCATCTAAATTAGAAACTAGTCCTTATCTTATTAATGATAAAATGTTTTCCTCAAGCTTCTGTTTCTGCACTATCCTCTTCTCTTCTCTATTCGAATTGGCAAATGAATCAATCGTTTGAATGAAGATACTTCACTGCCATTATAGGGGGGAACAGGGCTCTGTTGAACCACAGAGTCCTCAGAAAAGCCCTGGGAAGCATATTAAACTAAAGCCGTGAGGCTGTCACAGTACATCCTCATCATGTTATAGCAATCCAGGAAGAAACACTAGAAAAGTACATCTTTTGTGAGAGAAAAGAGGGTCATTAAAAAATAGGGACATATAAAACCTTCCAAAAAGAGTGATGGAGAGGCATTAAAAAATTAACTTTTCCCACTTGGTTTTCTGCTTGGAGAAATTGGTCATACAGAAATGGCTTTAGAGGTTTTCAATAAAAAAATAAATAAAAATACGAAAAGCTCTAAAGCTTTTCAAAAGTGGCTGGAAAAAGGTGAAGACTGAAAAAGCAAATTGGGTAGTCTACCTTCTTCTTTCATTCTCTCTCCACTACTTCTTTGAACTCTTAGATACGTATCTTCATTAGACATGACAGAGAAGTGATAATTGAGTAATTTTACTTTTCATTAAAGACCTTATAAAATTGAACATTTATTGATGTAGTCCCAAAGCCTTGGTGCAATATTCATATTATGAAAGCAATGATATCATTTTACTTAATTTAGTGTTCTTGGCATGCTCAATTCAGAAGAGACCAAAACTAAGGGTGCTGCAGGTCAGGACTGAGGTACATTGGCAGGGCTGTCTGTGGGAAACTTCTTGGGTGTCTAGCCATGCTTAGATTAAAGGTGCTACGAATTTTTAAATTGCATTTGCCCTAAGTTTACTGGAGTTTTTAAAGGATAAATCATATTCACAGGTCAGAGTAACCATATGATGTAAACTGATAAATGAGTTGCCCTTTTGAACTGTGTTTCTGTACTGAATTTTTTTTTTTTTAAACTTGCCATGTTACATTGGCAAGTTTTGTAAGCCACTCCAAGTTTTCAGTTTCCTTACTTGTAAAATTAGAGGTAATTGTTGTTAGGTGCTATCAAATTCGTTCTGACTCATAGCAATCCTATGTAGAATAGGATCACTGCCCAGTCCTGTGCCATTCTCACAATCGTTGTTATGCTTGAGGCCATTGTTGCAGCCACTGTGTTAATCCATCTTGCTCAGGGTCTTCCTCTTTTTCAATGACTCTCTACCTTACCAAGCATGATGTCCTTCTCCAGGGACATGTCCTAAATTCATAAGAGGAAGTCTTCCATCCTTGCTTCTAAGGAACATTCTGACTGTACTTCCTCCAAGATAGAATTGTTCGTTCTTCTGGCAGTCCATAGTATATTCAATGTTCTTTGCCAATGCTGTAATTCAAATGCATCAATTCTTCTTTGGTCTTCCTTATTCATTGTCCAGCTTTCACATGCATATGAGGTGATTGAAAGCACCATAACTTGGGTCAGACATGCCCTAGTCTTCAAAGTGACTTCTTTGCTTTTTAATACTTTAAAGAGGTCTTTTGCAACAGATTTGCCCAAGGTAATATGTTGTTTGATTTTTTGACTGCTGCTTCCATAGGCATTGATTGTGGAGCCAAGAAAAATGAAATTCTTGACAACTTTAATCTTTTCTCCATTTATCATGATGTTGTTCTTGGTCCAGTTGTGAGAATTTTTGTGTTTTTTTTATGTTGAGGTGTAATCCATACTAAAGGCTGTCGTACTTGATCTTTATCAGTAAGTGCTTCAAATCCTCTTCACTTTCAGCAAGCAAGGTTGTGTCATCTGCATATCGCAGGTTGTTGTCAATGAGTCTTCCATCAATCCTGATGCCACCTTCTTCTTCATATAGTCCAGCTTCTCAGATTATTTGCTAAAAATACAGATTAAATAAGTACGGGGAAAGAATACAACCCTGACACACACTTTTCCTGACTTTAAACCACACAGTATCTGTTAGTTCTGTTTGAATGACTGCCTCTTGCTCTATGTACAGGTTCCTTGTGAGCACGATTAAGTATTCTGGAATTCCTATTGTTTGCAATTTATCCATAATATGTTATGATCCACACAGTTGAATGCTTTTTGTGTAGTCAATAAAACACAGGTAAACATCTGGGGCCCTGGTAGTGCAGTAAGTGTTTGACTGCTAACCAAAATGTCGGCAGTTAGAATCCATCAGCCGATCCTCAGAAATCCTGTGGGGCAGCTCTACTCCGTCCTATAGGGTTGCTATGAGTCGGAATCCACTTGACAATTTTTAAACATCTTTCTGGTATTCTTTGCTTTCAGCCAATATCCATCTGATGTCAGCAATGATATCCCTAGTTCCATGTCCTTCTCTGATTCCAGCTTAATTTCTGGCAGTTCCCTGTCAATGTACAGCTGCAATTGCTTTTGAATGATGTTCAGTAAAATTTTACTTGCATATGATATTCATGATATTGTACAATAATTTCCACATTCTCTTGGATCACCTTTCTTTGGAATGGGCACAAATATGGATCTCCTTCAGTGGGTTGGCCAGGTAGCTGTCCTCCAAATTTCTTAGCATACATGAGTGAGCACCTTCAGCTCTGCATCCATTTGTTAAAGCATCTCAATTGGTATGCCATCAATTCCTGGAGGCTTATTTTCCACCAGTTCCTTCAGTGCAGCTTGGACTTCTTTCTTCAGTACCATCAGTTCTTGATCGTATGCTACCTCCTGGAATGGTCAGATGTCAACCAATTCTTTTTGGTACAGTGGCTCTGTGTATTCCTTCCATCTTTGTTTGATACCTCCCGCATCCTTCAGTATTTTCTCCATATAATCCTTCAATATTGCAGCTTAAGGTTTGAATTTTTTCTTCAGTTCTTTCAGCTTGAGAAATGCTGAATGTGGTCTTCCCTTTTGGTGTTCTAACTCCAGGTCTTTGCATGTTTCATTATAATATTTTACTTTGTCTTCTTGAGCCACCCTTTGAAATCTTCTGTTCAGCTTTTACTGCATCATTTCTTCTTTTTGCTTTAGCTACTCTACTTTTAAAAGCAACTTTCAGAGTCTCTTCTGACATCCATTTTGGTCTTTTTTTTCTTGTCTTGTTAATGACCCTTTGCTTTCTTCATGTATGTTATCCTTGATGTCATTCCACAATTCATCTGGTCCTCGGTCATTAGTGTTTGATGCATCAAGTCTATTCTTGAGATGATCTCTAAATTCATGTGGCATATATACAAGGTCATATTTTGGCTCTTGTGGACTTGTTCTAATTTTCTTCAACTTGAACTTGAATATAAGCAATTGATGGTCTGTTCTGCAGTCAGCCCTTGGTCTTGTTCTGATTGATGTTATTGAGCTCCTCCATCATCTCTTTCCACAGATGTAGTTGATTCGATTCCTGTGTATTCCATTTACTGAGATCTATAGTTGCGTTTTTGTTGTTGAAAAAAGGTGTTTGCAATGAAGAAGTCGTTGATCTTGCAAAATTCTATCATGTGATCTCTGGAGTCGTTTCTATCACCAAGGCCATATTTTCTAACTACTGATCCTTCTTTGTCTCCAGCTTTCACATTTCAATCACCAGTAATTATCAATGCATCTTGATTGCATGTTTGATCAATTTCAGACTGCAGAAGCTGGTAAAATCTTCCGTTTCTTCATCTTTGGCCTTAGCGGTTGGTGGGAAAATTGAATTGTAGTCTTATTAACTAGTCTTCCTTATAAGGGCATGGATATTATCCTACCACAAACAGTGTTATACTTCAGGACAGATATTGAAACGTTCTTTTTGGCGATGAATATGGTGTCATTTCCTCTTCAATTTGTCATTCATGGTGTAGCAGACCACATGGTTATGTGACTCTAAATGGCCAATACAATACCATTTCAGCTCATAAATGTCTACGGTATCTATCTGTACACATTGCATTTAATTTTTGATGATTTCCAATTTTCCTAGATTCTTACTTTGTACATTCCATGTTCCAATTATTGATGGATATTTGTAGCTTTCCTTCTCATTTTGAGTTGTGCCACATCAGCAAATGAAATTCCCTAAAACTTGACTCCAGCCACGTCATTAAGATCAGTTCTACTTTGAGAAGGCATCTCTTCCCCAGTCTTCTTTTGAGTGCCTTCCAACCTGAGGGGCTCATCTTCAGGCAATATATCAGACAATGTTCCACTGCTATTCATAAGATTTTCACTGGCTAATTTTTTCAGAAGTAGACCACCAGGTCCTTCTTTCTAGTCTGCCCTGGTTCGGAAGCTCTGCTGAAACCTGTCCACCATGGGTGACCCTGCTGGTATTTGAAATACCAGTGGCATAGCTTCCAGCATCACAGTAACACACAAGCCACCACAGTGCAACAAACTGACAAAGGAGTGGTGGGAAGATAGGGGTAATAATAGTGCCTAATTCATTGGATTGCTTTGAGGATTAGATAATCCTGGCACATAGTAAGTGTTCAAATAATATTGTTGTTGCTGTTATTTCTGTTTCAACTCCTAGCAACTCTATGTACAACAGAACAAAACATGCAGGGTCCCACGCAATTCTCACAATCGTTGCTGTCCTTGAGCCTATCATTGTAGTCACTGTGTCAATCCAAGTAATATTAGTTTAATAATAATAATATCAATAATAATTATACCAATACAGGAAGAGCCAAGGACTATTCATTTCGAGACAAAAGAATAAATTCCTGTAAATTGTTTCTACTTCTGTTATTACAGGCAGAGATAGGGAAATATTGTCTACAAAGTATCCTTAATAGAAAAGATTTGAATTTCATCTTGTCTTTCTTAGCCTCCCATTCTTCTATTTCTTTTAAATGAAAGTACCGTTTGAACACAATCTAAAAAAAAAAGTCAAAGAGTACTATAAGAATTATGATGGTGAAGAACAGCTACCTCTACCATCTTGCTCCCCAGAGGTACTCCTTTAACTCTTTGAACTATTTCTTCTGGCATTTAGCTTCATATTCCCAAATAATATGCTTATGATGATATTTTTCTTACTTTGTTTTTATTTCTATGTTAGAGAATACCCGTTGAATTCTGAGTATAGGAGATAAGGAAGGATATTGCTCTTTTATTACACACACACACAATTTCTCTTCATCCTGTTAGAATTACATTACATTCAATGTCTATGTTCTTCCATTTTGCTCACTGCTGAGCTATATGACGTGCTATGATCGCATTTCCTTTATTGCACAACTTTTTGATTTTCCTAGAGGTAACACATACTGTATATTGCTTTTTTCAGTTACTTTGTTTTCTATGTACTTGGTATTAGTTCATCCTCAGTTTCTCCATGTGATTGACCTGTAAATCTGTTCTCAGGGATATTGGGCAATCTATCAATTCCTTTTATTTTTTTAAGTCATGCTCCCTGCTACTTTGCTGTAATCCAAATGCATGCAAAATAGCTTCTCTCTTGGGATGAGCTTTCCTTTGACATTATCTTGGGAATTAAAATACTATTGGAGCTCCTCTTCCTAGATATCATATCTTCCTCTTTCTTGGTTTATTCCCCATTTTAGTGGCACACATACTACAATAGCTGCCTAGGAAAGATGTAGAGAAGGTATATTTTTTGCGTGCTTGACTGGGAGAAGCTGTTTGCTGTTACCAATATCTCTTCTCATATTCTCTCATAGTAATAGAGTTTTTAGCTGAACACATGGCTGCCCAGAATGAATACTACATTTCCCAGCCTCTTAAGCAGCTATGTGGAGATACATACCATAACTAAATTCTGATGAAAAGACTGGAAGCAAATGTACATGTGACATTTTCTGGGGACCTTTCTTGAGAGAGGGTTGGAGTACGTCTTCTGCTCCTCTTTTTTATCTCTAGACTATGAAGATATGGGCCAAATGTAGGGATGATTGATCAAGGAATTGAAAGGAGCCTGGGTCCCTGAGGGTGTCATAGAGCAAGGCCTCCATGCCAGTCCCAGACTGCATAACTCTCTACATTTACATAAGAGAGAAATAACGTCTATTTTAAGGAATAACCTAAGCCTTTCCTGTGTGAAATATATGAAAATTTCTTTACCCTCCTACTTGATTCAAAATTTGGTTGAGTTTAAAATTATAAGTTGGAAACTATTATTCCTCAGAATTATGAAGTCTTTGAAGGAGTCCCTGAGAGGTTCAAATGGTTAATGCACCCAGCTGCAAACTGAAAATTTGGAGTTTTAAGTCTGCGCAGAGGCACCTCAGAAGAAAGGCCTGGAGATCCACTTCTGGAAAATCAGCTGTTGAGAACCCTACGGAGCATAATCCTACTTTGACACACATGGGGTCACCATGAGTCAGAATCAACTTGAGGACAACTAATGCTAGTAGCTGCCTTCTAGAGTCCAGTATTACTGAGAAATCTGTTGTCATTTTAATTCTTAATCCTGTTAATATGGCCTTTCTTGTTCTCAACCCCAATCTCTGCAAGCTTTTATGATCATTCTGATATTTAATGATGAACTGCTTTGATTGTGGTGGGAATTATGGTGGGCCTAAAGAAAAAAAAAATTTTTTTTTCTTTAAAATAGAAATTCATATAGCTCAGTACTGGGAAATTTTCTTAACTTATTTTTTGGACAATTTCTTCTCTCTGAATCTATTTCTGGAACTCTTAATTTGGATATTGTACTGTCTGGATTGATCCTCAAAACTCTTCTACATTCTCTCATATTTTCCATCTCTTCATTTTTTTTGTAAATCTGTGTAATTACATTCAACTCTTCTATTGAATTTATTTCTCGTATATTTTTAATTCACAAGAATTTTTTTTCTTATCCTATAAATGCATCTTTTTTGAGGGCAAGCTTTTTTTCTCTTACCTATCTGAAGATATTAATCATGTTTAAAAAATTTTTTTTACTCCTCCTCCCTTTTCTTTGCTTCAGATTCTGTCTTTCATGCTGGATCTTTCTTCTAATATATATTGTCTTTAGTTATAAATTCATATTTGAAAAATGGGTTGGAAAGTCTGTGCTTGGGGGTGGAGTAGGGGGAGCAAGAGTTTCTTATCATTCACAATGTAGACTTTCACTTACAGTTTCTGTTTCAAGTAAGATACCTCATCCCTGACTACCACCTGTCCCCGCCCCCCTACTCCCAAATCTCTTTGGTTCAATTTCTCCAAAAAATAAACTTGTAGTCTTTTGCCAAACTTTAAGACAGGTAGTCACTTGGTTACATGAAGTTGGGGAGGGGAACAGAGATGTAATTTCTTCTACAGGAATTTCAATTGATCCTCAGCATATTATATTTTAAAATCTGCTTACTAAACCCTCCTTCTGAGGTATCTGGTGCCTCCAATTTCTGAGACTAAAGTTCTGCAGTATGAATTGGTCAACTCCTATTGGCAGTCTTCCTGCAGACACTTAGGTTCCAACTTTCTCTTTCTATTAACTCAGCTACCATTTTTGAAAAAAAAAAAAAATGGCATTCCTTGTTCAAAGTAAAAAAAAAAAAAAAATGTAGTAATAATTAATTGACATTATCTTGCCTCTGCCCTCTTGAAGTTTATGTTCCAGGGGAGGAGATAGACAATAAACAAAAGCATAAAATTGCTTCTAAGGCAGTAAAGTACAATGGTAATAAATGCTAGTGGCAATAAGTGCTATGAATAAAAATAAATTAGGGTGAGAGAAAAATAGAGAGTGATGGGAGTGCTATGTTACAGGGAATGGGGATGGAAGGCATCTCCCAGAAGGTAGCATTTGAAGAGAAACACGGGAAAGTTAGGGAAGAAAATAGGCCAATATCTGGGGAAAGTATTCTCTAAGCACAGGGGTGGTCAAATGCAAAGGACCTGAACTAAAAAAAAAAAAATTTTTTTTTTTTTGAACTAGGAGTATGCTTAATGTGTGTAAGCAACAGCAAGGAGTCCAGTATGGCTGGAAAAGAGGAGGTAAAGTCAGAGTAATGGGGACAGTTTGTGTAGGGTCTTATAGGCCATGCAAGGATGTTACTCTAAGTGAGATAGGAAGCCATTGATAAGTTTTGCATAAGGGGTGATATGATCAGGCTTCCACTTTTATTATAATTTTAGTGAGTTTTGGTTATGGCCTGCAGTTAAATGCAAGAGTTCAATCCACCGTGGTTGACCAGAAGTCCCCATTTCTTTAAGACTCCTAACAGTTGGAGTTGCTTCAAAGATGAAATGATCTGCCTTGAAAGTGGGAAGTATGAACAACCACAATTTCAAACCAACAGAAAGGTGCTTTCTGTGATTCCCTATAGATCTTCACAGCCAAAATGAGATAAACAGGCAAAGTACATTCCTGGAGTATGCCACAGTCCAGCGGTTCTCTCCTGGGGTGGAACAAACGTCCAAGGGTGGATTGGGAAATGTGTCCATTCACCCGCAAGGGGGCATTAGAAAATATGTGCGGATTCTCTGGTTTTCATGCTGACTGAAGAGTCCCCCTCTCCTCTGCTGCTGTTGCACTGCAAAGAATTATACCACTAAAAAAGCCAATATCACTTCCAGAGTAAAACTTACCCCCAAGAGGGAATCCTAAGATTCTCCATTATTTGGGGGTTCTGAGTGAGTCTGGGATGTCTCAGTTTGGTTCTAAGCATCCACTTCCTTAAGTGTATTGATTTACTCATGGAAGTAGCTACAGCCTTTGAGACATGCTGGATTGTTAGATTACATATATTTTTGAGTTTCAAGTCTTCGCCCTCTAAGTCAGACTATGAAATTCTTAATAAAAATCAAGTGGCTCTTGCATTTATCATAGTAGTGGACTCATAGCAAGTTCTAAATAAATATTTGTGCATGAATCTGAGTTCTGATACTGATTTTGCCATTGGGGCAGGAATTGGGAAGCTTTTTTTTTTTTTTACTTTGCCACCTCAGATTTCTGTAAAGTAGCTTTTCTAATGAAAAATTAAAACAGTTCCTATTACTATAACTCACATGCAGTAATAAAACTTACCTTCTTCCTGGAACTCTGTGAGGAATATTTGCCATATGACTACAAAGCACCATGAGAGTGAAAAATATTATGTAAGAAAGAGGTGAGGTAGGTCATTATTACATAATGCAGTTGTTCCTATCATGGCTTGGCTGTAATGTGCGAGGCCTTGGCGGTGAGCCGCAGAGTGCAGATGGTGTCATCAACACACATCAACTATGAAAAATTAGTACTCACTGCTTATAATCATAGATACAGCTGAACCCACAGGAAATACCAAATCTGCAATCAATCTCCACTTCGCTGTGGTCTGGCAGGACAGGTGATACCTGTCTTCGTGCATTTTTATGTGAAGAATTCATTTTATTTTAAAATTGAAATCACAAAACTTTATTGACCAATTAGAAGCATGCCGATAGTCTATTATGCTCTTATTTATTATTATTTTTCTTTAAAACATGAACAGACCACCCATGGCTATTGCTATTTGTTTATATGACAGAATTTTTCATGTAAAAAGTTATATTATTTCAAAGTCATTTCAGAATCTATATCTTATTAATCTTCTAAGCATTTTGTGAAGTGGTAGTTAAAAATCGCTAGATTCCCATAACAAATGAGTTTCCCTTTATCGTGAAAAAGCAGATAAATGATGGGTTAACAACCTTGTCTTGAATATCAATGCAACATCACATTATTTGTTGGGTTATTGTGTTATTTGTTGGTAAATATGTGGTTTGGTTTGTCCATCTATTCATTCTAAAAATCTTTATCAAGGGCATTGCAATGTGTCAGGTGCTTTAGAAAACCAGTATGTGGATTATGCTATATTTTATACCACTTTTGAAATAACCAGACAAGCCTTGCAGTTGTGTGGTATGTTGTTAGTTGCTGTAAAGTTGATTCCAACTCACGTGGATCCCATGTGTGCAGAGTAGCACTGCTCCACGGGGTTTTTAAGACGGTGACCTTTCAGAAGCAGATCATCAGGCCTGTCTTCTGAGGTACCTCTGAAGGGATTCAATCTTTCAGCCAGTAGTTGACTGCTTTACCATTTGTGCCACCTGGGGACTCCATAAATAGTGCATATACAAAGGAAATAAATTAATGCCTCTGTATTTTAAATAATGATATATATCTTGTCTATACTTAATAGACCCTTGCTTACAACTGACAAAAAGAACAGAAAATATGTGAGAGAGGAAATGAGATAAAGTACTATATTTTAATAGCATTAAATAAATAAGAACAGTACATGAAAAATAGCTTATTTCTGTATTTATGCTCATTTGGATTTTGTTAAATATTTAGAAATTAAGGTCAAAATATGACAGAATAATGTTTGCCTAAAAAAAAAAGCAAAAATACCTAAATTCCAGATAGATTAAAGATTTAAATGTATATAAGACACCAAAGTATAATAGAGACAAATTGTTTTATAATTTTGAGTCAGGGAAGCCAGGAATTGTAAAGGAAAAAAAATAAATGGATTAGCATAATAAATTTTCATAATCAAAAGAAAACCTATATAAGGTTAGTGGCAAACTGCATATATGTATCTTTCATATTTACACAATATATGACAATATACGTAACATACCAAAGATGTGAGAAGCATTTACAAATTAATAAAAATATGTACACTCTAAAAGAAAGGTGAGCAAAGATCATAAGCAGACAATTAACCAAAGAAAAAATACATATATATACATATCCAATAAATGTATGAAAAGATAGCGTCCCTCATTAGTAATTGATGAAATGCAAAATCAAATGCCATATTTTTCACATATTAAATCTGCAGAGATAAGAAGGATTGAAAATACACAGTGTTGATGAAGTTGTGAGAAAATTAACATGTTCATTGGTGGAGATAAATTGATAGTCTTTTTTTCAGACAATAATCTGACAACAGATACTAAAATGTTTTTAGATGCTTTTTTTTTTTTTAACCAATTCCACTTCTAGGAATTCCATTTAAGAGCATAATCAAACAAGCGTACTAAGAGATGGATACATTAGTGTTCAAAAAGGCAGAATTTACAACGTGTTTTAATGAAAATAAAAGTCAAGCAAAAATTATAGTTGATCCTCACAGTATTGCTCAGACATTAGAATGATTTCCAATATCTATATTCACCTTTTCCAAAATGCAATATTGTATTCTCAAGCAATAAAAGAGTGAAAATTTCCAACACCCCAGTACCCAAAAATTCCAGAGGTAACTCCTATTAATAAATAGACATGTGTTGTTTCATATATAAACTATTTCTCCAAAATAAATGAGATTATATTGAACACTCTGTTCTGTAATATATTTTTGACACTCAAAATAGACTGTGGACATCTTTGGCTGAATTGTTGATACATGGCACCTGATACAGATAAATGTTTGCAGCGTACAGTGAGTAAGCAAGAAAAGCCAGATTTCCAAATAAACTTATCACAATGATTCTCAAGTGGAGAGGTGGGAAGGGTGAGAAAAAGGATATATAGTTCACCCTTCTCTTCCCTTCCTCAAAACTTTGGTCTGCCTTTAGGGGAGTCATGTTAGAGTAGGGAGGGAGCCATGTGGACTCTGAGGAAGATTCTCAGATGGTATGAATCACCAGCTGCCTCCTCTTTCTTCCCACAGTCTTCCCAGTTTGACAATCATGGCTGTGTTTTTTTGTTTTTAGAAAATAATATATGAGTATGAACATAGAAAAATATCCAGAAGAATTTTAACTACAATTATCTTTAGAGGGAAGATACTCAGGCGACTTTAATTTTCCCTTTTACATTTTGTTTGCTTTTCTATTAATAAATATAATGTTCATTTTAAAAAATAAAATAAGAAACTTGAAGTCTTTGTAAACTGCTGCTGGATAAATCAGGTGGCACCAGCCCAATATGCAACCATAATCAAAACAAGCTAAAAAAGTTCATAACAATGGAAGTCTTTTGTACTAAACCATGATTGCAGGTTTTAACCCAAAAGCTACATAATGTCAAGTGCATGGCATAAATGACCTAGCGGAGCAGAACAAAGTTAGGCATTTACAGCTGGAAAAGGATAACTGAGTGTGGATAAAATCTAAGTTTCTAACCATGAAGTGTACTGATAATCCTATTAAAATGGGAGCATCCCCATAAAACTTGTTGGACGGGAAAAAAAAAAAACCTGTTGCCGTCAAGAAAAACATACCTTTATGGAATTCATTACCCCAGAAAATCATGGCGATTACATATAAAAATGGTTTGAAGAAAAAGTTCTCATACAGTAAAGTTAACATAAGATTATTAAGAGAAAATGGAGAATTTGGGAGTATAAGTCTAAGCATTTCGTTTTAATGTTAGGAAATTCAACCACACATTTCCCCATAAAACATCCCTTATTATTCCTGCCAGAGACAGAGACCTGAGTTGGATGAATCTAGGTCTGACCAAAATGGCAAGGCATTTTTTTTTTCCATTATAAATTCCAAATTGATGGAATAAGAATTAATGATAGCCTACCATTTATTATTTGTGCTCAAATTTGGTAATTTAAGGATTTAAGTGGAAATATTAATGGAATAGTTTTTTTTATAGCTTTGTGCTAAGAAGATTCAAAAATAACACTAGAAGTAATGCTGCTCTATTTTTGTTTTCTATGCATTCAGTGCTCCAGTTAGACTTGTGGTTTAACAGAATCCAGCTTGCTGATGTCTAGAGCTTCTGGTTTCTGGAATTGTAAAGTCACCTCTGCTCCAAATAAAAAGAGAAAAGCATTAGGGAAGATATGAACAATTACTAAGATAACAGAGGGAAAGACATAGGGTTAAAAATAGGGTATGGTAAGAGAGGAAGAAGGGAGGAGTTTAAAACATGTTTAAGATAGAATGATTCTGTGCTGGGTGGAAGTTTCTTTATTTCTACCCCCTGTTCAGGGAAATATTCTTTCGGCTTGTGGCTGGTTTTTCAATCTGATACCACATGTTGTCCAAAGAAAGAATTTTCTTAATTTAAATGAAAATGTCTTTTGCAAACTGATCTTAATCTGCACTTCTGATTGTCATTTTTCATCCCATCCTAATCCAAGAATTAGTAGAAATCTTTCTGAAAACCTATATTAATCATTACAATTACCCAGGTATTGGATTAAGCTTGTAATTCTTTTCACCAATAGTTCCCAGAATTATGACAAGTCATTCTTTTGTTAGCATGCTTCTTTCCTTGTTCCCTCTTTGCATGAACAACACAAACGCCTTTTCTATTTAGAAGTTCACCGGATCTAGGCTCTGTTCTCCCACAGTCCCCACCCCTGTTGAAGTCATGAGTTTCTGAATATGACCTCGTAGTCTAGACTTACTGTTGATGTGTTTATTGTCACGTACAGGATCTTATAAAATCAGCGATGTGCATGTAGATGCAGGCCTGCCAAAGAATTTTGCAAGGTAGATGGTGACACACACGTCCATGTTTTGTTCACTGGGCAGAATTGACCCCACAGGCTGTAAGATTGGTAACTATTTTCCAAATATTTCTTGTGGAAGAATTAACAATGAGAAATCCAGACCTAATTGCTCTTATTTCATCAGTTAGTAACAACAGGAAAAAACTTTTCCTTTAAATTAGTTTAGACACTTGTAACACTTGTCTTGAGTTAGGTAATGAAGGTGCTTAGTTTTCAAATTTTTGCTTTATTATATGTACTTCTTTTCTGAAACCTAGCCTTTAAAAGTGTTAAGAAAATTGCTGCATAAATTATATATAGCCCAAGTGGCACAGGAGAAGAGTACCAAACACCTTCAACCAGCTACTCTGTCTCTCTAGTCATTTTCTCTATTTATTCATATGTCATTCATTCAGCTAGCATACACTAAGCACTTATTAAGCACCAAGCATAGTTAAAAACATTGATGAAATAAAGACGAGCAAGATATGTTTCCTACTCTCAGAGGCCTCAAGGATTGATGCAGATACCGTCACATTATGAACTACCACACAGTGAGAAAAGTACTAACAGAGACATGTACCTCCATAATTACGACTGAGAATGGTCACAGGAAATTGCACATAGAGGGTGATGCTTATGGAAGATTCAAAAATAAGCAGAAGTTTTTCAGGTGCACAGAAGTTAAGAACATTCCAGGAAAATGCATCAACCTATCCAAAAGCTTGGAGATGAGAAATTGCATGGTATATCTGGGAAACTTTACGGAGACAGTTAAAGTTTCATCATAAAAACCAAAAACCAAACCCACTGCCATTGAGTCAATTCCAATTCATAGCGACTCTATAGGACAGAGTACAACTGCCCCATAGGATTTCCAAGGAACGGCTGGTGGATTTGAACTGCCAACCTTTTGGTTAGCAGCTGAGCTCTTAACCACCGCGCAACCAGGGTTCTTAGGGGTTAAATAAGTGGAAACAGGGAGATAAAATACACAAGGGAGAAGGGAGATAGATCATGAAGGACACTTTAAGTACATCAAAGGAAGGAACTTAAATTTTATCTCATGAGTGGTGACAAGCCATTGAAAGTTGTTAAGCAGAGAATTGTCATGGATTAGTTCAGTGCTTTAGATATCAGAGACAGCAATGTAGAACACAGATTAGAGGGGAAAGGAAGGTGGGAAAGTATACAGGCAGGAAGACCTAGTACAGGTTATTGCAACAGAACAGGTGAGAAATTATGAGAATCTGAAGTAAGACAGAAGTACAGGTCATGGAGTAGTTTCCAAAGATAACCATAGCCTCAATCACACTTAATGATGACTGAATAGATGAGCGAGGAAGAGGAAGAGATTCTGAGGTTTCTGACTTGGACAATAAAATCTAATACAATTAGGAGGAGCCAGGTTGGAAAGAAGATAAAAGAGAATTTAATTTCGAGTAACTTAAGTTTGAAGTGTCTGTGATATATCTAGTAGAGATGTCTATTAAGAGGCTTAGAAAAAGAAGTCTGAAGTTCAAGAGCGAGGTCTGGGGTAAAGATAAATAGTCAAGAGTCATAAATACACGGTACTTGATATTACAGAAACAGATGAAATTTCTGGGAGACTGTGTAGAGAAGAATAAACAGGTGTAAGGGTAGAACCTTGGAGGAAAACCAGGCTGTAAAAGGACATAGTATAGAAAAAGAAGCCAAAGGAGAAGGAGATAGAGCAAATAGAGGTAACAAGAAGATGGAGTAGTTTCCACATAAAGAAAGACAAACATATCAAATGGAGATCCGTAAGCATTTTGAATTTTATTAAAAGTCAGTAAAGACAATAATTGAAAAGTGCTCATCAAATTTTACAATTAGAAGGCCTTTGAAGGCCATACAGGGACAGTTTTCTGGCGTGATGGAGGGAGGAGCCAGATTGCAATGGATTCAAGAGAGAAAAAGGGGAGGGAGTGACAACATAAGGGTGGGCTACTCTTTCAAGAAGTTTAGGTATGAATATAGGTAGAAGAGAAGGGGCTTGCTAGCTTATTTAAGAAAGGAAAGACTTTTGGCTACATAAAAGAAATACTCTGCTTATTATTCCAGAGAGGTGGCTACAAACATCTGCTTTTGGGGACGATTCTTTCATCTTAGGTTTTTCTCATCTATAGATTTTTCTCATCTATAGTTATGCTTCCAGGAACTCAAACTGACCTGCATTAGATTCACCTCTAGGTTAATAGTCCTTTGTCCTACAACAAGATTCTACTGTACTTACACAGAAGAGTATGTGGAATACGCGGACTGAAGCCACAAGCTAGAAATACTGAGACTGCAAATCACTTGGTAAAATTAAGTACTCCCAGCTTGATGCATAATACCCATCATGATTGTTTGAATTATTTTCTGTTTATTAAGTACGTTTGAAAGATCAAACATTAATTTTAGCACTACTCAAAAAGTGTTTCATTTGCGTACATTTGAAAGTATTATGTGTAATTTTATGACAAGTATGAACTAACATACTTGAATCTCTCTCCTTAGGTTTCTTACATGTCTAAAAAGAAAGAAAATGTGTAAAGTGCTTTGAATCCATGTGGTTCTTATATTTAGGACACTTAAAAGCTCTTTCAGATATTACCTTCATAATCCTCACAGCTTTTTAAGGTTTTTTTTTTCTTTTCTTTTCTGAGCTCCATGTCATCACCTCAGGTGGAAAGTAAGATACATGTCATTATGACAAATTCCGCCTTCTGTACTAGGAAATACAGCTTTTGCAGACTGTTTTGGCTGACTACATGGTTCTGAGAGTCTCAGTAAAATGAAAGACTCTTAATTGCTTTTCCACTCACAGACTCTATTTTACAAATGAGAAAACTTAACTGTACAGTTCACAGAATTGTACATAGAGAGGAATCTTAAATATTAGGACTGCATGCTGTTAATAACAAAATGCAGAATGACTGATCAACAGTTCCAAATCCCTGGGGAAGAAACATTGATTGGCTCAGATTGGATTGGGCACCCATTCAACTTCGACCCAGAAATGGAGATCGCATTATCTAAAAATGGCTTCCATGTGTAATCCTTGTAGTTTGGGGTGGGCAGTTATAGTTAAGGAGATCATTATGGGCTGCACATACATTCCAAAATATGTCCACCAAGAAAGCTACTCTCACCTTGTTGCCCTCTCCCCCACATCATTTTATAGGCAAGAAAACACTTGTTGAAGGTTAAATTATTTGGTCAAGTTTACAAAGTAAGCATTTGTAATGCAGTGGTCTTTTCACTATGTGATTTATATTTCTTGGCGATAGACTGATCGACATTAAGAAAGCTATACAAAAACACCAGCCTACTTCTTTTTATATGATTCTAAATCCACTCGCTGACACTTCTGTCAGTTTGTCCTATTGTGGGGGCTTGAGTGTTGCTGTGATGCTGGAAGATATTCAAATACCAGCAGGGTCATCCATGGTGGACAGGTTTTAGCTGAGTTTCCAGATTAAGACAGACTAGGAAGAAGGGCCTGGCAGTCTACTTCAGAAAAGAACTGGCCAATGAGTGAAAACCTTCTGAATAGTAATGGAACATTGTCTGATATACTGCCAGAAGATGAGCCCCTCAGGTTGAAAGGCAAGTAAAAGACAACCACCAAGAGCTACCTCCTCAAAGTAGAGCTGACCTTAATAACATAGATGGAGCAAAGCTATCAGGACCTTCATTTGTTGATGTGGTACAACATCATTTGTTGATGTGGCAAGGCTGCAAATATCCATTTAATAATCAGAACATGGAAAGTAAGAAGTATGAATCTAGGAAAATTGGAAATCGTCAAAAATGAAATGGAATGCATAAACATCAATACCCTAGGCATTAGTGAGCTGAAATAAACTGATACTGGCCATTTTGAATCAGACAATCATATGGTCTGCTACGCCAGGAATGACAAATTGAAGAGGAATGGCATCACGTTCATTGTCAAAAAGATTTCAAGATCTATCCTGAAGTACAATACTGTCAGTGATAGGATAATATTCATACACCTGCAAGGAAGACCAGCTAATGAGATTATTATTCAAATTCATGCACCAATCACTAAGGATGAAGATGAAGAAACTGAAGATTTTTACCAACTTCTGCACTCTGAAATTGATCAAGCATGCAATCAAGATGCATTGATAATTACTGGTGATTGAAATGTGAAACTTGGAAGCAAAGAAGGACTGGTAGTTGGAAAATATAGCCTTGGTGACAGAAATGACACTGGAAATTGCATGACAGAATTTTGCAAGACCAATGACTTCTTCATTGCACATACCATTTTTCAACAACATAAACGTTGGCTACACACATGGACCTCACCAAATGGAATATACAGGAATCAAATCAACAACATCTGTGGAAACAGACAATGGGAAAGCTCAATATCATCAGTCAGAACAAGGCCAGGGGCTGACTGCAAAACAGACCATCAATTGCTCATATGCAAGTTCAAGTTGAAGAAAATTAGAACAAGTTCATGAGAGCCAAAGCATGACCTCGAGTACACCACACTTGCCTTTAGAAGCCATCTCAAGAACAGATTTAGTGCATTGAACACTAATGACCAAGGACCAGAAGAACTGTGGAATGACGTCAAGGACATCATACATGAAGAAAGCAAGAGGTAATTAAAAAGACAGGAAAGAAAGGAAAGACTAAAGTGGATGTCAGAAGACACTCTAAAACTTGCTCTTAAATGTCAAGTAGCCAAAGCAAAAGGAAGCAATGATGAAGTAAAAGAGCTGAGCAGAAGATTTCAAAGGGCAGCTTGAGAAGACAAAGTATTAAAATCAAACGTGCAAAGACCTGGAGATAGAAAACCAAAAGGGGAAGAACAGGCTCAGCATCTCTTCATTTTGAAAGAACTGAAGAAAAAATTCAAGCCTCGAGTTGCAAAATTGAAGAATTCCGTGGGGAAAATATGAAATGACACAGGAAGCATCAAAAGAAGGTGGAAGAAATACAAAGAATTACTATATCAAAAAGAACTGTTCAGCATTCAACCATTTCAGGAGGCAGGATATGATGAAGAACCCAAGGTACTGAAGGAAGAGGTCGAAGCTTCTCTGAAAGCATTGGTGAAAAACAAGGCTCTAGGCATTGATGGAATACCAGTTGAGACGTTCTAACAAACAGATGCAGTACTGAAGTGCTGACTCATTTATACCAAGAAATTTGGAAGATAGTTACCTAGCCAACCGACTGGAAGAGACATATTTGTGCCCATTCCAAAGAAAAGTGATCCAACAGAATGAAGAAATTATCAAGCAGTATCATTAATATCACACACAAGTAAAATTTTGCTGAAGATCACTCAAAAGCAGCTGCAGCAGTACATCAACAGGGAATTGCCAGAAATTCAAATCACATTCAGAAGATGACATGAAACAAAGGATATTATTGCTCATGTCAGATGGATCCTGGCTGAAGGCAGAGAATACCAGAAAGATGTTTACCTGTGTTTTATTCGCTATGCAAAGACATTCAGCTATGTGGATCATAACAAATTATGGATAACACTGCAAAGAATGGGAATTCCAGAACACTTAATTGTGCTCATAAGGAACCTGTATGTAGACTAAGAGGCAGTTTGAACAGAACAAGGGAGTACTGTGTGGTTTAAAGTCAGGAAACATGTGCATCAAGTTTGTATCCTTTCACCGTACTTATTCAACCCGTACGCTGAGCAAATAATCCAAAAAGCTGAAACATATGAGGAAGAACGTGGCATCAGGATTGGAGGAAGACTCATTAACAACCTGCAATATGCAGATGACACAACCTTGCTTGCTGAAATTGAAGAAGGCTTGAAGCACTTGCTGATGATCAAAGACCACGGCCTTCAGTATGGATTACACCTCAACATAAAGAAAACAAAAATCCTGACAACTAGACCAATAAGCTGCATCATGATAAATGAAGAAAAGATTGAAGTTGTCAAGGATTTCGTTTTACTTGGATCCACAATCAATGCCCACGGAAGCAGCAGTCAAGAAATCAAACGACACATTGCATTGGGCAAATCTGCTGCAGAAGACCTCTTTAAAGTGTTGAAAAGCAAAGATGACACTTTAAGGACTAAGGTGTGCCTGACCCAAACCATGGTGTTTTCAAGTGTCTCATATGCATGTGATTGCTGGACAATGAATAAGGAAGACCACGGAAGAATCAATGCCTTTGAATTGTGGTGTGAGCCAAGAATATTGAATATACCACAGACTACCAGAAGAACGAACAAATGTGTCTTGGAAGAAGTATAGTCAGAATGCTCATTAGATGTGAGGATGGCGAGACTTTGTCTCACATACTCTGAATATGTTATCTGGGGGGATGAGTCCCTGGAGAAGGACGTTATACTTGGTAAAGTACAGGGTTAGTGAAAAAGAGGAAGATTCTTAATGAGATGGGTTGACACAGTGGCTGCAACAATGGGCTCGAGCATAACAACGATTGTGAGGATGGTGCAGGATGGGGCAGTGTTTTGTTGTACATAGGGTCATTATGAGTTGGAACCGACTTGATGGCACCTAACAACATAACAATAACAAATCCCCTATCCTCCTTTCCCCCACTTTCTTATTTGTTGGTCTCTACGAAATCAGAGAAAATCTAGATGCAAGTTAGAGAATTTTTCAGAAGATCTTAGCCTATTACTATACTGATATGCCTGTTCTTATGTTCAACAAGCATGTTTTTAACTAGATGATAAGAGAGAAGTTAACTCTAGAACATGAAGACAAAAGAATCAGAATATATGAACTTTGCTTTCCTAAAACAAGTTTCCCAAATAATTTCAAAAACAATGTACCCAAATATGAACTAAATAGGGAGCAAATGTAAATATTTGACAATATAAGCCAAACGGAGTACAAATTACTGAAGAAACAGAAAATAAGGATGAAAGATAGAAATCTTCAGGGCGATTTTCTGAAGAAGATGAATTTTTAACAGATCTCGAAGAAGATAATGATGACTACGCTTTAAAAAATCAGGATTACTTACATTCTACTTGCCAGTTGCCAACACAGTGTTTTAAAAAACAACTTAGATTTCAGTGCCTTTACATGAGACTTACGCTTCCCAGTTTAGCTACAGTCAGTACCAGTCCTTAGCATTTTAATTTCATCATTTACTCATGCATGTTGCTTGCCTGACCCCAGAAGACATTTATGTTTGCAGCCCCTGAATGTAGATTATCATAGAAGAAGTAGGAAAACATTCATTTTTGAGGAGACTAATGTGTAAAAAGGAACAGAAATGTGAGCCATGAATGTATATATATGAAGTAGGGATATAACAGAAACAGAAATAGAGGAAAATGGAAAGTTTCAGAAGGACCAGGTGACAGAGTCAGTAAATATCAGGCCCCAAAATTTTAATTTTCTCCATCAAATACCTGTAAGTTACTGCAAATTCTTGGGTTCAAGAGTTATTTGAGAAAAGGTACTTGGCTGCAATTTAATGGTTAAACTTGATTGCAGAGAGAGATATGGGCTTGGAACCTTTTCAGTAATCTAGGTAGGAGATAAGAAGTCTGATATACATTGTAGTTCTGAAGACAGAAAGAAACATGGAAAAGACAACCAGAAGGTAAGAGACAACAGGAATAGACAAGAAAGATTAAAAAGTTATGAGATTGTTGCTTCCATAGAGAGTAAGAAAACTGGGGCAAAATGGCAGAAACTAACATTCTAATACAACGGTGATAATATAAATAAAAGCTGGTTTTAATATTAGCTCATGTTCTCTTCACTGGTTTATTTCCTGGCAGCACAGTTACTCATGACTCTAGCTACTTGGCCATGCTGTTTGTCAAGAAAAGAACAGGCAGCCGTATGGGGTCTTCTGTGTTTTATTCATTACAGCTTCTTTTATTTGTTGTTTTAATGTATTTAATGTACTAAACTATTGCAGCTGTTTTATATTACAATGCTAATAAGAAAAATACAAAAAGATGCCTAACTTCTTTCAAGTTTGGTAGAAGTGGAAACATTTTTCTTCCTGCCTGTTCAAGTTTCAATCGATCCTTTTTGAAAACGCTGACTTAAAATGGATGGTCTATATTGATTTTAAGTAGAGGGAAAGGGAGACAAATTTTAAGTGACATTTTGAAGAAATCATTATACATTTTGCTTTGAGAGAATTGAAGGCATTTAGAATTTGGAAGTCTCATTAAGATCGTTGCAAAGTGACTTACTATTATTTTCAAGAATCCTCATCATTATTTGAGAATACTAAATACATAGGAGATGCTTATAGCATGCTAGCATTATTTGGGGTTAGTATTCTTGGGAGTGTGTGAAAATCTTAGACCTAGCTTTTGTGGATGACTTTTGCGGAAAGTACACTTCATGTTGAACAAAGGGAAATAGTCTCCCTAGTACTGTATTTATGTGTGATTTATATTTGGGGATTAGGCCACATAGGAAAAAACTCAACAAAGAAAAGAAACTTTCCCTCAGGGCTTCATGATTTATATGAATTTAATTTGTCAATGTGAGGTAGATACAGAAGGTTTACTTAAGATTGTACTCTCCAGACCCTGGGCTGCATTAATACTTAATGATATAGTCACAGGTAACTATGGTTACGTGTCCTTTGAACTTATCTTCTAATTGGAGCCCTGTCACTGCACAAAGCAGTTTAAATTTAATTAAGGGGCAGGAAACTCCCAAGTCTAATTTTGTCCCTGAGTTGCTCTATGGGCTGTCTCTCAGGACTTTAAGAGCTGTTTAGTGAAAGTTTTGGTGCATACACACCACAATCACACTGTAACATAATCCCTTCTATAGAAGATAACTCTGCATCTACATAGAGGCATTGTGTTAAACTGTTAGATTTCTGCTTGCTCTGATGCAGATTTTAAGGGCACCTTCAACTTTAATAATGATAAAAGTAAGTTCTCAAAGAACTCAATCTTTCTTCCATTCCCATCGTAATTTCCCTAGTTGTTTTTGGTACCAAATACTCCCAAAATAATCAGCTCATCTAAATCCAGGGGGAAAAGATGAAATGAAATTAATGAGACAATACACGTAAAAAAACCTTTGCAAGGAGTTAGGAAATTTTAAGATATTATCAAAGCACTGTTTCAACAAAAACATGCTTCCAAGAGATATATTTATAAATTTCTCTAAGATTCATGCCAAGGGGATAAAATAACTCTCTACTTCTTCCATTAGCTCCTTGGAGTAGGCCCAATGTGCGTGTCTTCCCACTGTACTGGATTTCTTCAACCACCCTCCGATGCATGAGAAGGATCCTTAACTACCTGATAGACTGATTTAGGTTATACAGTGCATGCCTGATTTATAGCAGTCTAGAGTAGGGATCTGCAGCGTACAATATAAATATCATACCTACTGGGCGATGTCTCCAAGTAATAAAAAACACTGCGTTCATCTTCTTATAATTTGAATAACAATTGCCAATGAATAATTTCTACTTTATCATACGATCTAATGGTATGTGACTACTGGCAAGTTGAACTGGACTAAATTTTTGGAATGGTTAAAACCCTAAAGGTTCAATTCTAGATGATAAAGTCATACAATGGGCAAAGCCCTGGTCTCAGCCTGAGCAATGTCAGGTATAAAGCAAAAATTGTGAGTGCTGCTTTTGCTTGCTTGCCTTAATCAGTATATGCACTAATGAGTGTAAAAAGTCAGACTACTGAAGGACATTTTGGGTGCCAATGTTGTACTCCTTTAACCGTTCCATTCTTTGGGAAATATAAAGGTCAGGGAGTTGGAATGGGAATTGTTTTGACCAGATTGCCTTTAGAGGCAAGAACTTTGCGATGTTGTGACATGGGTGACTTGCGCCACCCATGAAAGTTCAATTTTTTTTCAGTGGGAATTATATTTGCATATGCAGGAGATATAATCAGTAAACACCTCTAAATTGTCAGTTCTGATTTTTCCAAATCTATTGACACTTCTAAAAAACTGGAAGTTTTATTTCGGATGAATAAAACATTGGGACAATTCAGTCAATCTTTCATTTTTCTTCCAAATATGTTGCTTTAAGTAAATACAGCTTAAGAATCTCCCAAACATATTGTTACCTTGTTACTGTGTACTGTAAACGCAACAGACGGGTTAAAGCCCAAGTTTAACCGCGACCATGTATTTCCTTTGTTTTGTATATTTAGATCAGAAGCTTAACATGGCTTTAACATATTTTCTTTGTGGTTTAATTTCCTTTGTGATTTTTTTCTTTTAATTTAATGGGAGTATAAAAATGTCCCAAGGACTGAAAAAAAATTGCAGCTCATTTTTAATATAGGCACTAAGAGGTAATCTGTTAGTTTGCCTTTGGATCAAGATTAAACTTTAAGGATCAATTTGGGTAAAAAATGCAACAGTGAGACGTTTACATTTTCTTAACAAAACACAGGGGACTGTACTTATATGGTATTCTTTCACACCCCTTCGGGTCTAAGTCTTATAAAAAACAAGGGATGAGAAAATATGGGCTCCACAGTGACTCTCGGTGTATCTCCAGTGTGTACCTCCCTAGAGATGCCCACGAGGTGCCTCCATGCAGCACCACCCACCAGTTCATAATGGCTCCCTGGAGATGTGGAGGGATTCCTGGACATATGAAGAAGGAAAGGCAAGCTCAGCCATCAGGGCAGCACCCCAGGACCACCGTGAGCTTCATAGCAGTGCAAAGGCTGATGTGGATTCAGCTTCTAAGTGTTAAAGCTGCAAAGCGGTTTTTCATTTCAAATTTACTATCCAGTCTATGAATGTATGCTTGCTTCTGGCTCTTCATGCAGTTTACACTGTGATAGCGAACAGGTCTGTTTTAATGGTGTGTGTAATTCTCATTTCTCAGTAAAGGTGTTGAAATGTTTGTTTCTTAAAAGAGATGGTATAGTAAGTAGCAGAATTATATTATCTTATACTTTGGCCTTCCTGAATCATAATTTATTTAAATTCTAAAATGCATCCCTAGTAGAATATCCTTTGATTTTACCGAGGACTTAATACAACCTTAACACCTGAATAAATTTAGAGTTCTTTTGATCAAAATGAAATCACTGAAAATCCAACAGTTACCAGACAACTGTTAATAGTTTTAACAACCTCTTGCAGTTGCTCAGAGGGAGGAAAATGCAGTCCATTTCAGATCCTTATATAAAACACAGTGAATTACAATGGGAACAATAGTTTAACTAAAATCAAGGGGAGGCCTGTTTATTTTAAAAGGACTAGAAATTTAAGAATCCTCCAAAAAATTAATCAAAAAAAAGCAATGTTTTTATTCCAATTCATATTACCATTATGATTGAAAAACATGTTTTGAAATGACATGGAAAAGTGTCTTTCCAAGAGCATTTATTATTTGAATCCAAAGGGCAATTTTTCTAAAATGTAATGAAAGTCAATATTAAATTAATAGAGAAAATAAATATACCCAAGCAATTTTAAACATTCCCTGTCTTTTTCTAAGAGGATGTAGGGTATTTATGAAAAATAATAATAATCTTTAAAGGAATATTATTCTAAAAATATACAAAATTGTTAAACAAAATTAAATTATTTCAATTTTAATATTAATAAAGCTTTCATAAATTCTTATTCCCTTCACACAAATTATAATCACAGTACCACTTACCTCATTTGTGAAGATGTGTTTTGTTATGTAAACAGTTAATCACATACAAGCATGATTATGCAGATTCAGTTCACAATGCTTAAGATTAACCATGCTGGTTTTAATAAAAATATTTCCCAAATAAACTCTTATTTATGCACTTTTTTTTCATGAAACATGTTTCCACTACTTTCAAAGGTCTGGTAATCGTTCATGCAAATGAAAAAAAAGTATGTTTTCCATACATGCATAAGTTGTTCCACAAACATCTGGTAACGAAACTTTGAAAGCTGCTAGATTCTGAGCCAGCCCAGGTGTTCACTACGCCGTCTCTAAAACTCAGCAATTGCCTGCAGTAATTTGTTGCGACTCGTATTGGCATTTTTACGGTTATGATGAGGCAAAGGGCGATGACATCATGTGCTAACGTTACGAAGGTGCTGTGCATTCAGTGTGAAAATTCCATCAATGAATGATTGTTACTGAAATGGACTACGCTGGTGGCCATTGCATTTTGCCAACTGAAACATCTGGGCACAAAGTTAGCAGTGGCACACCTTGTAAACAACTTAATTGAAATTAATTGCCAGAACTTTGCAGCACCGTCAGTAGTTTATAAGTACCATTTATTAGTCTACTGTAATGTTTAAGGATTAAGAATCTTCTGTTCTTAGATTCTGTTATAGCAGCTTGTGACGAAATTGATGAGAAGTATAGAGAATACATGATGAAGCAGCAGGACCACAAAGAGGTAAAAAAAAAAAAAAGCAAGAAAACATGCTACATCTTAAACCTTCTTTCACTGATAAAAATGTTTTCTTCACAGAAATAGTTTTAAAATCAATGTACAAAGTGGTTTTAAAAAAGAGGACAGTTGAATAACTAAATATAGAGGTCTATAGGAAATATCTAGTATTTTGCTCATGTTGTAAATGCCGAGTGCTTATTGTGTTGATTAAAACATTTGAAATTATCATATATTATAAAACCACATATATGAAGAGATTAAGGGACTGGTCTGTGGAAAACCTAGGAGACTCATTAGGAGATACGGGTCCTGTTTTTGCTTTACATGCTCTTAAGCCTTTTGAATAATTTTTTACCTAGTTCCTTTATACCTAGTAAATCCAGAGAAAGATAATCTAAAAGGTACTATAGGAACGCTGTAGTCAACACAAGCAAACTGCTGTGTGTCAAACATAGCACTGCCCAGCCCTTAGAAGCTGTTCAAATATATTAATGTCATTCCTTGCTTCTTCCATTATTAGCTCCTCCTTCCTTTGGATTTTTGCAAATGTAAGGTTTGCAAATGAAAAGTTTTACGTATGTAAAGATATTAAATGTTGATATTTTAAAATTAACTTGAAACAATGGAAACCTACTAAGTATACTAAAGTTTATACTTGCCTTGAAATACTACAGCCCTAGTTTAAACTTCCATAATGCACTCAATATTTCTGAAAGTTTTATGAAAACCCTATTGAAAAAAAAAACGATTATTTGTTCCAAATCCTCAGCATAAAGACCTGTATGACTAATTTCTTTTAGAGTTTAGTACTGGGAAGAGGTTTTTCTAACAACATGACTCTTTTTATTAAGAAAGAAAACTTGTGTAACTTGTATAATTCTTTTTTTTTTTTTTTTTTTGGCTTGGCTACTAAGAATGTTAAGCTAATTTTTTTTGTTAAATCATTAGCTGTCCTGAGGCCAGGCTTTCTAGGTTCCACCAAATTGCTTTTTCTGCCCTTTCCTCTGATATATTTCTTGGCTTTTGTACTTTTACGCTTGCTTTAATAATCAGTTATATCTGTTTCCTATGTAAATTAAAATAGATAGGGTTTAAATAAAAAATTCTCTAGAATACATAGCACTAACAACTGGCGTTCTTCAATATAAAATATTTATGATTCAAAGAATCTATTCTTCCTAGAAAAAAAGAAAAAGTTTTTTTTTTTTTTAACTGTAGGATATTTCATATCTGGATTTCTTTGCTGTTGTTCCTTATAGCTCACCATAGCAAAAATAACACTTTATAACAACAATGCTTCTCTTGTTTTTGATCACAGAGGCCCTTATGTTCACAAATGAGCTTTTGATATAACAATACAACCTAGCTGTTACAGAAAAAGGATTTTATTTCTTTTCCTAAACAGAAAAAAAAACTGAATCTCTATATCCCTTCATAAAAGTGAACATAGTGCTTTGTCATAATGTATACATTGTTCAGGCAAAGTGAGTTTAATGTGCTATCCAAATAAGAAAAAATTCTATTTAATCTTGCTTTTGTCAGAAGCAAGCATGGAGAGTATGGGCAAAGATGTGGCTTTAACTTATGGTTTTAATCTTAAACATTTGAATCCCTGTAAGTTTCCTTGAGGTTAATACTGTAATGGTATCAGATCAAATTAAATAGAATGGTGAATATGTGGGAGGAATGGCAGACAATTAAGAGAGCCATATAAAATCAGTGATAGTTACTTTTTAATCATATTTCTACCCAGCTGTTTTTAACTACTTATGAATACATTTTACAATAAAAATATATACATACTTTGGAGATGCATATAAAGCTGTATGATTTTAGAATATATATAATTTAAGGAATAAAGTAAGTTTTGGTTGTTGAGGATCTTGCTGTTAATAACAACAGCTCTAAAAGTGCCTCAAGGAGAAAAAATGAGTCAGGGATTTTGCTAATGATTTGCAGAATTGACATACAATTGGTGAAAATTGTCAGGAGGCAGTCCTGAGTGATACTAGAAATAACGAACAGGATGTGATACAAATACTGAAGCAGGTGTAAGCCAAACTAAGTAAAAAGTCTTAACTCTTTATTCGATAAAGCATTTTTTTCTTGGAATATTTTTCCATTGTTTATTTCACACAATGTAGTTGGACACATATGAATAGAAAGGATGTAGAGGACAAGTGAGAGAGTGAGTTCTTTATCTTTTTCTGAATCTAAAGCAGTTACAATGGCCTTGAGAAGGTCGTATAAAGATGGGGGAGTAAAAACATTAGTAAAAAGCTGGCTACTGATTGTGATGCCCTGTTCTGTCATTCAACTAATTTCGGAGCTGGGCTGCTAATGGAGAGGTCAGTAGTTTGAATCTACTAGCTGGGGCAGCTCTACTGTGTCTTGTAGGGATGCTATGAGTCAGAACTGACTTGACGGCAATGGGGTTGGTTTGGTTTTTATTATGCATCGGGCACTCTGCCAGGCTTTGGGGATACAGAGGCCATTAAGGCTATTGCCGTATCCTGGAATTAATGCTCATAATAATGATCCTGAGTTAT
Organism: Loxodonta africana; assembly: GCF_030014295.1. Taxonomy (NCBI): domain Eukaryota; kingdom Metazoa; phylum Chordata; class Mammalia; order Proboscidea; family Elephantidae; genus Loxodonta; species Loxodonta africana. The sequence goes on along the minus strand of NC_087345.1, from coordinate 110,438,167 downwards.
TGGGAAAAAGTTAAATTAAATTAGTTACATTTTGTTTTTAAAGACAGGGACATACAGAGATAGCAAAGTTGAACTATAGTGTTGGAATTCAGAGTTATGGCGTTCTACTCTACCCTATAGGGTAGCTATGAGTTGGAATCCACTTGCTGGCAATGAGTTTTCTGGTGAAGATGGGGGATGGGTAGTAAAAAGGGGCTTCTAAGATTCTGGTAGTGTTTGTTTCATGATCTGTGTGTTGGTTACAGCAGTGCATTCCCTTTATGGGTATTCATTGAGCTGCATGCCTATGATTTGTGCACACTTCTGAATTTATACTTCAATAAAAATTTACATAAAATTGAAAAGAAATAAAACAGGGAAGTATTTAATATCTATTTAAAAGACAAGTTCTGCTTTCAGGGCTTCCAACTGGTTCTTTAGATTTGAACCCCTGCTGAGAAATTGCATTTCCACCCCAGATACACTGAATCAAAATCCACATTTTAACAAGATCTCCAGGTGATTCTTATGTATAACTTCCTGGAAACTTGTAAGAAATGCAAATTCTCAGCAGGGAACTTGTTAGAAATGAAAATTTTCAACAGGGGTTCAAACCGGGCCGATTCAGTTCAAAGCCCTACTTGCTTTTCTTTTTTCAACCAAGCTTCTCCTCTGAAAAGTAGAATATATTCACTGTTTCTGCTTCCTCTGCCTTTATTACTTCTCTATCCACTACAACATTTCAATAGATTCCGCACAACAGTCCAATGATCCTGCTCTGTATAAGATTGCTAATGGCAGAATTACCACCTCCCATTAAAAAGAAAACAACAACGACAAAAGAAACCATTGTCAGCTGAGTCAATTCCGACTTATAGTGACCCTATAGGACAGAGTAGAACTGCCTCATAGGGTTTCCAAGTCTGTAAATCTTTACCAGAAGCATATTGCCACATCTTACTCCCACAGAGCAGCTGGTGGGTTCAAACTGCTGACCTTTCACTTAGCAGCTGAGTGCTTAACCACTGCATCACTAGGGCTCCTTCTTCCTCCCATGATGACTCATTCATTAATCTTTACCTCCTGTGATCATTCTGGTCCTTTTGACTCTTTGGCCATTCTTTCTTTTTTAAAACTTTTTCCTAGTTTGGCTTTTGTGACACCACATACTCCTGGTTCTAATTATGACAGTTCCTTCTCAGTCTCCTTCACTAGGTTTTCTACTTCTAATATTCTCCATTACTCCTTAAATATTGAACTTATAATCTTTTCTATACCTCCTTCCTGGTGAATCCTATAGTATATAGTCTATTGACAATGAGCAAATTCATAGCTCCACTTCAAACCTAAGATCCAGTTCCATATTTCCAATTGTCTACTAGGCATTTCCACCTGTTTTGCTATAAATATCTTAAACTCTGTAAGTTCTGATCTGAAATTATTGTCTAAACTCCAGAAACCTGATTTCCCTCCTTTATTTCCTGTCTCAGTTATCAATGCATCCTTAACCCACTCATCCAAGATAGATATTTTTGAATGATTCTCCATTGTTTCTTTTCTCCCTCATCCTGCAAATAGATAAATCACCATGTTTGTAATAAAAATTAAAAAAACAAAACATTGCTGTTGAGTTAATTCCAACTCATAGTGACCCTATAGGACAGAGTAGAGCTGCTTCATAGGGTTTTCAAGGAGGCTGGTGGATTGGAACTGCTGATCTTTTGGTTAGCAGCTGAACTCTTAACCACTGTGCTACCAGTAATAGTACAATTAAATATCTTTCAGTTTACCGTTCTTAACAATTCTAGTGAATTCACCTTAGTTTGGGGACCCTCATTGTCTCTCTCCCCCCAGAACATTTTAATAGACCCATAAATGGGTCCCCTGCCTAAAATTTGGACATCCCTTTTACCTATTTTTCACATTGCTGTTGGAGGTGCCCCATTGCTGTATGTCACACTATTCAAAGGGAAAATCCTGATGAGATGGCAACATGAGCACAGCCGTCTCACTCTAGTAACCTCTTCCACTTGAAATGCAGAAATGGTTGAAACCCAGCATCAGCACTGGGACCTAGGGAAGGGTAGCATTCACCTGTAATAACATTCAAGGAATTTCTATTGGTTGCAGTGCAAATGAGGCCACATTGAAGGAAAATGACATCTTGTATATATTTTGAGTAAAATTCAAGAAACCTGATCTCTATGAAATAACTGAGGAAGGATCAGAGAGCAAGACCATAAATTGAGACAAAGTGAAGAAACCTAAAAAAATAATAAGACAAAATTAAAAAGTGGTTAAATGAGATCAAGACTTCTGCTCAAAAGAGGCCTGTGTGCAACTTTCTTGGGTTATTCTACATTCAGGTCCTTCTGACACCAGCCACCTCCACCATTCTACTTAAAGTCGTGTACTTGAGGGTACCAGTAGAGAAGCCAGTGCCATGGCCACCCTGGTCTGCAAGATTGGCCCCCTGGGTTTGTCTCCAAAAAAGGGTCTAAGGATTATGGTGAAACTGACGATTCAGAACAGACAGTCCCAGGTTGAGGTGGTACCTTCTGCCTCTACCCTGATCATCAAAGCCCTCAAGGGACTACCCAGAGACAAAAAAAAGCAGAAAAAATATTAAGTGGAGTGGAAATATCACTTTTGATGAGATTGTCAACATTGCTGGACAGATGTGGCACCAATCTTTAGCCAAAGAACTCTCTGAAACTATTGAAGAGACCCTGGAGACTGCCTAGTCTACGGGTTGCAAAGTTGATGGTCTCTACCCTCATAACATCATAGATGACATCAACAGTGGTGCAGTGGAATGTCCAGCTAGCTAAGAGCTACAAAAGAAAATATTTCGATAAAGGATTGATAACCAAAAAAAAAAAAAAAAAAAGTAGTTGAAGGGGAAAATAGAAGATTTAATAAACTAAAAATGCAATGAGATTTCTTTTAAGTCTCCATAAGCAGCGATATTGCAGAAAATAAAATTAGAATTCAGGAAAAAAAAAGATAGGGAAATAAAAGGAATGGGAAAGATAGAGGAAAGATTTCTATTTTTTGCTACTTTAAGTAAGAATGCAAAGATCATCTTTGGATACAAATCTTTGCATGTTACTTGCTTATTCCTTAGGATAAATTTCTAATTTTGAAAATACTGGGTCATAAGGTACACACTTAAAAAAATTTTAAGCTTTGTTATCAAATTATCTTATAAAATGATTACATAAATTTATTCTTTTACCAACAGTGACTAAAACACATATTGCCTCGTATCCAGTCTCATATGACTATAATAAATCTTTTTAGTATTTGTCTTCTTAAACTGTTTTAGATTTTATTAATGGTTATCTTTAAGCTTTGAAAATATTTTATGTTAGGTGTCTCTTCCATAAAAAAGTTTTTAATTTGCATTAGGTTTACATTAGTAGTTGCAACAAATATTTAAATTTAACCCTACATTCAACCGTCTTTGACACCCATCGCAATTTTTTTTTTTTACTATTATAATGGATTGAATTTCTCCTGCTTTCTGCTAAATATATCTCCATCTGTCTAAATCTGCAGTGGGGTCTCATTTTGATATCACAGTGCTGGTTATTCTCATGCCAAAAATCTACACCCAAGTTTTGTTTCCTTTACCAGAAGGATGAAGAAGTAGAGAGGAATGGTAGACATTTGAGCCCACAATGCACCTTAGTGATTTCATGGAAGGACTTGGAAAATGTGAAGATGATGTAGGGTGTTATGGATTGAACTGTACTCCCCAAACATATGTGTTGAAATCCTAACCCTTGCACCTGTAAATATGACCCTGTTTGGAAATAGGGAGTTTCTTTTGTTACGTTAATGAGGTCATACCAGAGTCAGGTGGATCCTAAACCTAATCTCTTCTGAGTTGTAAAAAGAGCAGAATAGACACAGAGACACACAGGGTGAAGACTGCTGACAAGGAATGTCAAAGAGCACCATGAAACACCAAGGAACTCACAGGGCTAATGACAAGGAAGGACCTCCTAAACTGTGAAAAAATAAGTTACTGTTCTTTAGAACTACCCACTTGTGGTATTTCTGTTAGGGCAGCACTAGATAACTAAGACAATTATCATGTCTCCTTTCTTTTATTGTTTATCTTATCTCTTATTGTTTATTTTGATGCATCCTGACATTGGGCTGGAGTACATTTTTGAGATGTACTTACATCTTAATTGTTCATTAAGGAGATTTGGGTGATTTAATTTCTGAGCCCCAGCATATATGAGAATGTCTTTCTGTTGGCTTCATATGTAGACAAATTATAGTTGAGTTTAGAACTCTTGGGTAATAAAACTTTCTCTCAAAAGGATATATTGTTTTCTCTCATTTAATGTTATAGTCAAGCCCAAGGCCAGTCTGATTCTTACTACTTTAGAGGCAATCTGTGTTTTTTTATTGGAATGCTGTAGACTTTTTTTTCCTCTATTTATGGAAAATTTGAAATTTTCATCCAAATATATCTAAGTATTGATTTTTTTGCATTAATTTTGAATGACTCAGATATTGAATATTTTCTACTACAATAGTACATGTCTCCTCAGCATTGGAAAGTTAATTTCATAATGTAACTATTCAACTGTATGGATCATTACAAATTACAGATATTATTGTGGAGAGTGGGAATTCCAGAACACTTAATTATGCTCATGAGGAAGCTGTACTTAGACCAAGAGGCAGTTGTTTGAACAGAGCAAGAAGATGCTGCATGGTTTAAAACAGGGAAAGATGTGTGTCAGTGTTATATCCTTCCACCATAGTGATTCAATCTGTATGCTGAGCAAATAATGTGAGAAGCTGGGCTATATGAAGAAGAACAAGGCATCAGGACTCATTAGCAACCTGCGTCATGTAGATGACACAACCTTGCTTGCTGAAAGTGAAGAGGACTTGAAGCACTTACTGATGAAGATCAAAGACTAAAGCCTTCAGTATGACTTACACCTCAACATAAAGAAAACAAAAATCCTCACAACTGGACCAATAAGCAACATCATGATAAAAGAGAAAATATTGAAATTGTCAAGAATTTCATTTTACTTGGATCCATAATCAACGCCCATGGAAGCAGTAGTCAAGAAGTCAAACGATATATTGCATTGGGCAAATCCGTTGAAAAGTGAAGACATCACTTTGAGGACTAAGGTGTACCTGGCCCAAGCCATTATATTTTCAATTGCCTCATATGCACGCAAAAGTTGGACAATGAATAAAGAAGACTGAAGAAGAATTGATGCCTTTAAATTATGGTATTGGTGAAGAATATTGAATATACCATGGACTGCCAGAAGAATGAACAAATCTGTCTTGGAAGAAGTACAGCCATAATGCTCCTTAGAAACAAGGATGATGAGGCTTCATCTCACGTACTCTGGACATGTTACCAGGAGGGACAAGTTCCTGGAGAAAGACATCATGCTTGGTAAGGTAGAGGGTCAGCAAAAAAAAGGAAGACCCCCAATAAGATGGACTAACACGTGGCTGCAATGGTAGACTCAAACATAGCAAGGATTGTGAGGATGGTGCAGAACTAGGCAGTGTTTCATTCTGTTGCACATAGGGTTGCTATGAGTCAGAACTGACTCAACAGCACCTAACAATAACAACAATATTAGTTAAATTGAGAAGAACACAAATCAATATATACTTATGAAATTGGAAAAAAAAAAGATAAACATGGTACTCAGCACATGTTTTTGTGAGTTATTTCTAACTCTCAAGCAATAGCTAATTCCCATGTGATCAGTTTAATTTTTTCAGAAAACAAAAACAAGATAGAAATCCCAATTCATTTTATAAAGCAAGAAAATCTTGGTAGCAAAATCAGACAAATATATTCCAGCACAATCAAACTACAGACCTCTTACAAAAATAAAAACCCTAACAAAAGAAAATACAGTTTTAATAAATTAAATTTGCAGCATATTCAAAAATACAAGAGAAAGTAGGTTTTATTTCATTCACTTAGTATTAGAAAATCCATTAATATAGTTCATTACATTACAATATAACTATATTTATCTCAATAAATAATAAATTGGGCTAGATAACTGTCCACTTGGCATCACATCGCACTCTTTTATGGTGTCCTTGCATTGCAGAGAAGAACCCAGTGGCTATTATTCTTTGTTAGAATTTGCCAATAAGTAGCTCTCTCACATGGGATTTGTAGGACACTAAAATTTTTTTTTTTTTTTTTTAGAGAGGGAGAGGCTATTACTCTCTGGTGGCAGTTGCAAACCAACAAATGAGCAAACATGAGATTCACAGTGGTATTCACAAGAGCTCTTGAGAACTACCTTCTATGGTGCTTTAGGCTGAGGTCTTCAGTCTTGAATTCCCTGACTTTGTTTCTCCAGTTCTTCCGATAGTTGCATAAGCCCAAAATTCCTGTATTAAATCATTTATACCTCAGTTACATGAAGTGACTTCTGTTTTCCTGGCCAAGCCTATACATAAAATACTGAAATTACATTCAACAAAATGCAACATCCAATCCTCAATCAAAAAATAAAATGATTAGTAAACAAAGAATACAGACTTTTAAAAATAATATTATTTTATTCTACCAGGTTCCATCATGTTTAACCCTTTCAGAATCTGTAGGATACACCATTGCCCACCCACTTTTTCTGGCTCTCACGTTTTTGGGGGGACGCCACTTTCCCAATGACAGCACATGCGGCCATAAGGCAGGGGTATTTATGACTATTGGAAAGTGAAAAAATCACGTGTGCCACAAATTATCCTTTCTGTAGAGTATTGTATAAGGTGTATGTATTTTTGTTAGGAAAAATATAAAAATTTTACGTGGGAACACACCTGTTCCAGTGGAATTCAGTGGAACTCTGAATTTCAGGTTTTGAGTTAGTGGCGTAATGCATTGTCCCACTGAACTCTGAAGGTAGGCTTGTGAAAGCAGGCAAGAAAAAAAAAAAATCCATACTACCTACCAAAAATTCAGACACACTCAATGATTCAGCATGCTTCCATTAATGAAAACACATGGTATCAACAAAAATTCAAAGCAGAAAATAATAGGGTCTTGAAAGGGTTTTTAATGGTGAAACATTAGAGGCACTCCAGCAAAAATCAGAAACAGTGCTAACACCGCTATTATTTAATGATGTATTTCTGTAATCTTTAGTCCATGAACAACAAGGTGTAATTACACGATAGAAGAAGAGCAAAATATTCATTTTTGTCAAATGTGATTTTTTTTTTAATTCTAGGAAATGCAAATGAATTAAATTATAATCAGTAGAAATGTATGAGTTTTTTCCACACTGGAAATAACAATTTCTGGTTAGAAAAGATGGTAGGCAAAATTCACAATACATATATTGTGAATGTGGTGATCCCATGCACAACAGGATCAGACTGTTGTGATCCATAGGGTTTTCATTATCTGATTTTTAGAAGTACATCGCCAGGGCTTTCTTCCTAGTGTGTGTGTGTATGCAAACTTGACAACAAATGTGTAGAAAGTACATGAAGAAATCAATACAACTTTTCTTAGACAAGTCTTGAATTAATGGAGGGACATACGATATTCTTGGATGTCGAATAAAAAGTACATAAGCAGAATGTATTATACGTGCAATTTAATATATGACAAAGCTGCTGTTTTTTTTTTTCCTGTCTCCTCCACCAGACTAGTAAACTTCACAGAGTGAGCGTCAATTTTTTTAATAGACAGCACCTCCAATCCCCTGTCCCTAACCAATTGCTTGAAATTTGACATCCTGAGTGCCTAGTTGAAAATATTTACTCGGCCTTTCAGAGTAGGCATTTTAAATGTTTTATTATTATTTTAATTTGGGGAATAAACTTTGTTCTCAGTCTTAAAGACTGAGAGAGCTCTGTTGGAGAGCTAAGAAGTGAAATGCCAGAGATATTTAATTCTCTTATGCATTTTTCCTTGAATAATAAATGTAATGTCATTTCCCTGGTAGCTCCCTCTTCTTTTACTAACAGAACACCAGCAAATATTGTAGCTTTTCCTACTACCAGAAGTCTTGACACTAGCTGACTTTTCCACTCCCTCTTTATTTTCTAACAACGAGTAGGTGCGCTCAGAGTACCTCTTAAACTAGACAACACCCTTCCTTCACGTGGCTTACATTCTGCTAGGGGAATATAAACAAGATAAAGGGCAAGTAGACTAGCCCATCAAGATAATTCTAAATAATTACATAGGTGTGGGGGCAGGGAGGTGAGGACATGATTAAACATGTAGAATATTCCTTTGTGGTTTATACAAGAAAAAAAAAGGTCATGCATTTCAAGTTATAGGGTCCACAAGTGTGGACAAGAGCTATAAGCAGGTGTTTCAAGGGTCAAGAAGGATAGGATTGTAGAATACGATTAAATGGGAACTTTCCTACTAGACTTTTTTTTTTTTTTTTAGTGGCCAAGAAACAAGTCCATGCCACTTATGATGTCATTGATATAATTTCAATAGAACAATTAACAGATGAACTCAGGGCAACTCCAAAACTTTCTATATGACTGATTGAAGAATTGGGCAAAAAAGCAGATGCTTCAACTGGAAAAGTTTCTTTCACAGCTTGATCTCTGGGTTTTGTAACTGTCAAGCAACTTGGGAAAAATATTACAATATATTCAAGCAAATGGGATTCAATCACAGCCTTTTTCAGTTAATGTATAAAAGATGCTTCAAAATATTATACTTTATTTTTTTTTTGTTTCTTCAACAAGATTATTACTGATTCCTTTAAATGTCTCATCATATTTTTTTCCACTAGAAAAAAATAAATGCATATAATATCATTGCATCTGAGAAAGGTGTAATTCTTTCCTTTTATTAAGCAGAAATTCACTATTTGGTAAAATTAGGGTATTCTTAGGTTTTTAAATAATAACAAAATTTAATAAACCTTATTTTCCTCAGTGGTAGAAGAACACCTTGTAAATCCTCCCATCTTAGCATGATGATGTAATTCAAGTCTGTTGACCCTGAGTGCACAAAAAACTTCTCTTTGATTTTTATACTTAAAAATTTCAAAACATGTTAGTAAACAAAAATTTATTCTTTTACTAGAATTTTATGGAGGCATACCAAGAGTAATGAGTCCTCCAAATTCATCTGAATAATTTGGAAAAAATAAAAAGCAAGTATTTAATTTCATAAAGATTTTGAGCAGAGTTCTTATTTAATATTTTTGGTGAACATATCAATTTCTTTCTCAAACATGCTTCTCCTAGGTCCTTTATTCCAATCAATAAAGTCATCATCCTCCCACTTTAGTTCAAAATCTCAAACTATGTTTTGACTTCTCTCTCTCTTTACCTCGCCCACACCTGTGTAGTTTTTATTCATATCAATTCTACTTTTATAGTATCTCTTGCTTGCCTTGTTTTCCAATCTCAAACCTGCAAGACTATTGAAGTAGTCCTCTGATATGCCCACCTTTGGGTTCTTACTTATCTAGGCATCCCACACAGTGCTGCCAGATTAATTTTCACAGCTCAAGGTGCTGATGCTGATCCTGTCACCCCTGCAACAACTTCCCACGTCAGTTCCATTTTTTGGAGCATGCCTGCTATCCAATAACCTCAAGGACCTAATCACAATATAGCTTTCTAACATTACTTCCCACTACTACTTTTTACATATCCCAAGCTTCAGAGAAAATTATTGTGTTTCTTTCAATAGGTTCCTTAATTTTCCACACCCATTACGGTCCCTTTACACGGGTTGTGCTTTCATCATTCTCAATATGTATAAATGAATTATGCCTCACCTGTCAGATGCAGCTCAGATTTCAGCTCTTCCCAAATGCCTTCATCTCTCCATCCTCTAAATTCCCACAGTTCTTTACATGTATTACCCCCTTCATATAATTTTGACCATGTATTTAACTCTTTGTTTAAACTTTATCTCCCTTGATAGATTTCAAACTTATTGTGAAGAGGATTCATAGGATTTATAGCTGCTTTATCTTGTTATATCCCATATCCCAATTGTTTAATAAATATCCTCTGAATTAATTAATCTCAGGTTGGAAACCGTTGAGAATTCAGGTGTGAGATATGGCAATGAAGGCAATTTCCTCACCCTTGAATGATAATATTATGCATTTGTAAGTCAAATGGGGAGTTCAGTAATCCCACAACTAATTGTGATAAACTTGAAATTGTAACACAGAACTTATTAAAAAAGCATAAAAACTCCTTACACTGTATCTAATGTGGAGACTGGTTAATTTCTGAATATTAGGAATCCCATATAGGAGGCAGAGATACAAAAAAATCTAACAAAACAATTTCCATAACCTATTATCATCACTGTTGCCTGGTTGTGATTATTTGACCTTGGTTTTTCCATAGAAGACATCCAATGCGGGAAACAGTAGGGTCAATTATTGCACACTGCCCTCTGGTGAGCCACAAGGGTAAGCTTGAGGGGAAAATTCAGGGTTGAGAGTGTAATTCACTCTCTATACTCAGGGTGCCAACTAGTGCCAAAGAATGATGTCACATTGGTGATGTGATCATTTCTCTCAATTGTGTGTGTGCCCTCCTGAGTCTACCAATTCTTTCCATGCAGGTCATCAAATGGCCATCAGTTGGTAAAATTTTCCTCTTCATGCACCCAAAAATGGGTCTAGATTACTTGTAATGAGTCTCAATAACCCTAACATTAAATAGTACTATTACTACGACCACCACATTTCCCTCTGTCTTCAAAAAGCCCCAAAGCATTGCATGAAAATAATGGTAAAAAAAAAATTCTAGCACCTAATGTCCTCCTCAATTTGCTGGGAAACCAAACACTTAATAACTGACATGCTGCATACTTCTACATCCACATAAATAAGTCCTATTTCATATATAAAAGTATAGAGATTTCTCAGTGTTAAAAGGTAAAAAACAAAAACACAAAAGAACCAATCTAATAACATTAGAAGTGCTGTTTGGCTTTCAGTCATATTAAAACTGCCCTACCGCTGGCTGATGTTACCTATTTATTCATTATCACCTTACCTAATACCATCCATGACTGAATTAATAATGAAAAGTTTCAGAATAGATATGGAACTGCTCAACCCTCATATTCTAGGAAGAATATAACTCAGTGTCCAATGAGGTGTCTTATTAGTTTCTGTAATCAACTCTATTTGCTGTTTGGACACAAGTAAATACATTTCTCATTTTCTTATTTTATTCCTGATTGCTGGGAGCTAAATTTTTTAAGAGTTGATGCCAGTGTTAGACGATCTTCAAATAAGTGGATATTTCCTTTGGGAGACAAAAAGAAATAAAAATGACATGCAGAAATATGGAATAAGTATCTTCACCTTCTTTAATGGACTTGTTTAATCTTGTCAAGAAAATGTCCCCTTTTATAAAAATTTTGACTCTTTTTCCTCAAAATCTAAGCAACTGTTTTTTTCTTGTAGAACTTCCTAAATAGAGACATAATTTTTCCTATCTTCTTTACTACACATACTTGAAAGTTTAAATTATAGTAGAACAAAAATCCTTTCTTGACTCTCAATCTTCTAATAATTTGAGTATGCCAGTTTGCAAACTTCGTGCACTGGTTCTTATTTATTGTTAATTTGCATACTTTCAAATAAGAAAGCCTTCTGCGGGAGGTTTAACACTAGTTTCTGCTGATTTGCTGCTTAAACATGATTAAACACACTTCTGTATTGAGAGAGGTTTAAGTAAATTAACATCTAAGGTCCTTTAAACAGCAAAAATTCTATGTTTCTAATGATATACATTAATGAATAAATATTTTCCACCTTTTACTATTAACTGTGTATGTAATAAGGAGCCCTGGTGGTACAACGGTTAAGGTGATCAACTGCTAACTGAATGGTGGGCGGTTCAAAATCACCAGCAGCTCTGTGGGAGAAAGATGTGGCAGTCTGCTTCCATAAAGATTTACAGCATTGGAAACCCTGTAGGGTTACTACGAGTCAGAATCGACTCAGAGGCAGCAGGTTTGGTTTTGGTACATATGTAATATATATTAAAACTCAATCTTTGTATTGTGTATTATGTAGCTAAAAATCACCATAAAGAGAAATGGTATAAATAAAATTTGTTTTTCCTCACAGAAATAACGTACTTAGCCTTTGATTATGTGTCTACCAACTTTATGACAAGTCACCATTTAATCAAATAAGATAAATCTGCTTTTTGTATTGTATTGAACTCTTAATGAAACATTTATAAATCAGATAGGGAAACTGATAGCATTGTATGTGACACAATATTATATTATATAAAGTTCCTATTTCAATTTTTCTCATAGTTTGTTTTCATGAATACCAATCAAAAAGTGAAAGAGAACCACCAAAGTCATAGAATTTAATGGCTCATTTTAAGATGGATTTAATTATTACATGGAACTGCTCAACCCTCACATTCCAGGAAAGATACTAATAATCCAGCATACAATGAGGTTTATTTATGATGTTGACACCATATTTTTATATAGGACTTCACAGTTTTCAGTGTACTTTTACAACCACTATCTTCTTTGAGGAAACCCTGGTGGTGTAGCAGTTAAGTGCTACGGCTGCTAACCAAAAGGTCAGCAGTTTGGATCTGTCAGGCGCTCCTTGGAAACTCTGTGGGGCAGTTCTACTCTGCCCTCTAGGGTCGCTATGAGTCGGAATCGACTCAATGGTAGCGGGTTTGGTGTTTTGGTTTTTATCTTCTTTGAATAGCATATTACTTCCATTTTATAGGAAAGGAAAAGAAGCACAAAGACGTGAAATGTTTTATTTAAGACACAGCTTTCAGGTGGCAGGCCTGAGACTACCGATGTGGTTTTTACACGTGAGGCATACTTACGTGTTTGGTAAAGGCATGGGTCATTAATTGTACCTATATGGAATCTACTCAGCATCGTTTCACTTGGAGCTACTCTAAAGAAAAATAGCTAAAGGGACTGTGGAGACTTGGCTATCTAAATTAATAATTCATCTGAAATTTTGGAACTTTTTTATTTGTTGCCTTTAATTTTTTTTTTTTACTTGACTCTTTCATATGTATCATGCTTGTATTTCCAATAATAATGTAAGTACCTTGAAGTCGTGATAAAATAAAAACATGACAAATACAGAGAACTATTCTACTAAATTGCCTGGAACTGTGGAAGCTAAGTGTATGTGTCAGACAGTAGTGAGGGTAAAGATGAGAGAAGGAAGCATAGTCCAGATGATGAAAGACTTTGCTCCCCAAGCTAAGGAGCCTACAGAGCAGTCCAAACAGAGAAATGATACGGTGAGGTTTACATTTGGGATACGTGGTAGAGCATGGATTTTAAAGGAGTCTGACCAAAGGCATGGAAATTGCTTAAGAATTTGTCCAGGAAATTGGAAGAGTACCTAAACTGGCTATTAACACTAGGGTAAAAAGGAGAAGACAGAGCTGAAATGTAGAAAGCTAAGTTATCACGATTTGGTAAACATGGACAGTGAAGGCAAAAAAAAAAAAAAAAAAAAGTCTAGAGTGGCTCTCAGCTTTCTAGCTGGGGTGACTAGGTAGTATCACCACTGGAAGCAGAGAATATAGAAGGAAGACCGGATTTGGGGAAAGAAAATGTTGCACGCACTTTGAGATACATTGAGATGTCTTGGGATAGTTAGAAAAAACGATTCATTAGGCAGTAAGATATGTGAATATGATGACTGAGGATATAGTCTGAACTGAGTATACAGATTCCAATGTCCTATTCAGTCTGTCATTACTTTAAAATTGTGTGAAAATACATCAAGAGAAATAAAAGTTATTTAAGGAATATTTTGGGGTTTCGTTTTTATATAGGGATCTGAGAAACGGAAAGGGTAAAAACGAATGAGGTTTCTTACTTATTTAGGAAATACTTTAGTGTTTCTTATGAGAAAGATATTGTTTAGATGTTGTGGATACAAAAATGAAACACATAATCCCCATGTCTTCAAGGTGATTACAACATATTGGGGAAAAAGTGTAAGTAAATTATTGCAATATAGTTTGAGAATGGCTATAATAATGGTATAAACGACGTGCCATGAGGCCACAGAGAATAGGCAACTAATATAGTCTGGCAGTGGGTGTTTTTTCATAGTCTGGAAGTTTCGGGGAAACTTCCCAGAGGAAGTGATGCCAGAGCTGAGTTTCCAGGGATAACACAGGAGGAAGACTATGCCTAGAAGAGGAAACAACATGTTCAAATGCACAAAGATGAGAATGCTTCAACCATTGGAGAAAATTGCAAGTGGTTTAATGTGTAGATACAGAGATGCACTGAGATATTCCCTTTCAAAGAGGACTTCCTGCCCAGCTGTGGAAAGTGTGATCAGCAGTGTTCAGCTGTCAGCTCTTATAGGGTCTGCTGAGGTACAGAAGGCTGCCTTTGCCAAGGTCCTACCCTTCCCAGGGCAATGTGCATCTGGTGACTGAGAGAAGTGGGGATATAAAGACCTGGTCATTTTGACCTGTTGCAGGACAATTCTGACAGGCATACTCGTTCCAGAACTCCCTGCTGAGTTGGCTGAAGTTCTGCTGTGTCTGCATCACAATTCAGCTTCTCCCTCTGTCCAATGATGCTTTCTTCCTCTTCCTATCAAATGTTTCATCTTTGTTGTGAATTGAATCATGTCCCCCAGAAAGAACCGTGGAAGTCCTAACCCTGTGCATATAAATACAACCCTACTTAGAAATAGTTTTTCTTTTGTTATGTTAATGAGGCCATACCAGTATCTAATCACTTCCAAGTAGTGTCTTATGAAGAGCAGAATAGACAAGAGACATACACAGCAGGGGTGGAGGTGATGGGGAGAGATGACAATGAATACTAAGGGATGCCAAGGAACTCCTGGGGCTACCAACAAGGATGAACTCTTTCCTGGGGCCAATGTCCAGATCTGAACTTCTAGCCCTCGAAACTTCAAGAAAATAAATTTCTGTCCTTTAAAGCCACCAACTTGTATTTTTGTTATTGCAGCACTAGGTGACTAAGACAATCCCTAGTAAACATTTGGCACCCAAATTCTGTCTCAGTTTCTGCTTCCTGCGAATGTAATCTGTGATTATTAGTACCAGGAGTGGTCTAAGAGAGTAGGTGATAAAATAGGATTTTGGCCTGAGCCACCCATTGTCAACTGGAAACGCAAACCCTATCACTGCTGGCACATGGAGCACAGTCAGCCTTTGCCACAAGGTACTGTTCCAATTGCTAAAATTTCCATTGTTGCTCAGTTTCTCAAATAAATCAGGTATGTAAGGTATATGGAGAATACAGTAACTATACAGGTAATGGGTTTGGATGGATATTGCTAAGTGGCGTGAGTGCTCTACAGAAAGATGACGAAACAATGGAAGTGAAAAGGAGGAATTAAAAGCCCAATGGGAAAGGTAGCGGGCTTTTTTTAAAAAAAATAATTTTTATTGTGCTTTAAGTGAAAGTTTACAAATCAAGTCAGTCTCTCACACAAAAACCCATATACACCTTCCTACACACTCCCAATTACTCTCCCCCTAATGAGACAACCTGCTCTCTCCCTCCACTCTCTCTTTTCGTGTCCATTTCGCCAGCTTCTAACCCCCTCCACCCTCTCATTTCCCCTTCAGGCGGGAGATGCCAACATGGTCTCAAGTGTCCACCTGATCCAAGAAGCTCACCCCTCACCAGTGTCCCTCTCCAACGCATGGTCCAGTCCAGTCCACGTCTAAAGAGTCGGCTTCAGGAATGGTTCCTGTCCTGGGCCAACAGAAGGTCTGAGGGCCATGACCACCGGGGTCCTTCCAGTCTCAGTCAGACCATTAAGTCTGCTCTTCTTATGAGAATTTGGGGTCTGCATCCCACTGCTCTCCTACTCCCTCAGGGCTTCTCTGATGTGTTCCCTGTCAGGGCAGTCATCGGTTGTAGCCGGGCATCATCTAGTTCTTCTGGTCTCAGGATAATGTAGTCGCTGGTTCATGTGGCCCTTTCTGTCTCTTGGGCTCGTAATCACCTTGTGTCCTTGGTGTTCTTCATTCTCCTTTGATCCAGGTGGGTCGAGACCAATTGATCCATCTTAGATGGCTGCTTGCTAGCGTTTAAGACCCCAGACACCACTCTTCAAAGTGGGATGCAGAATGTTTTCTTAATAGATTTTATTATGCCAATTGATTTAGATGTCCCCTGAAACCATGGTCCCAGACCCCTGCCCCTGCTACGCTGGCCTTCGAAGCATTCAGTTTATTCAGGAAACTTCTTTGCTTTTGGTTTTGTCCAGTTGCGCTGACCTCCCCTGTATTGCGTGCTGTCTTTCCCTTCACCTAAAGTAGTTCTTATCTACTATCTAATTAGTGACTACTCCTCTTCCACCCCTCCCCTTGTAACCACAAAAGAATGTTTTCTTCTCAGTTTAAACTATTTCTCAAGTTCTTATAATAGTGGTCTTATACAATATTTGTCCTTTTGCAACTGACTAATTTCACTCAGCATAATGCTTTCCATGTTCCTCCATGTTATGAAATGTTTCACAGATTCCTCATTGTTCTTTATCGATGCGTGGTATTCCATTGTGTGAATATATCATAACTTATTTATCCATTCATCCATTGATGGGCACCTTGGTTGCTTCCACCTTTTTGTTATTGTAAACAGTGCTGCAATAAACATGGGTGTGCATATATCTGTTCATGTAAAGGCTCTTATTTCTCTAGGATATATTCCAAGGAGTGGGATTGCTGGATCGTATGGTAGTTGTATTTCTAGCTTTTTAAGGAAGCGCCAAATCGATTTCCAAAGTGGTTGTACCATTTGACATTCCCACCAGCAGTGTATAAGTGTTCCAATCTCTCCACAGCCTCTCCAACATTTATTATTTTGTGTTTTTTGGATTAATGCCAGACTTGTTGGAGTGAGATGAAATCTCATTGTAGTTTTGATCTGCATTTCTCTAATGGCTAATGATCATGAACATTTCCTCATGTATCTGTTAACTACCTGA
The DNA here is from genome assembly GCF_030014295.1 of Loxodonta africana. NCBI lineage: Eukaryota > Metazoa > Chordata > Mammalia > Proboscidea > Elephantidae > Loxodonta > Loxodonta africana. The sequence goes on along the minus strand of NC_087345.1, from coordinate 110,421,194 downwards.
ATATCTTCTTTAGTGAAGCGTCTACTCATATCTTTTGCCCATTTTTTAATTGGGTTATTTGTATTTTTGCAGTTGAGTTTTTGCAGTATTATGTAGATTTTAGAGATCAGGCGCTGATCAGAAATGTCATAGCTAAAAACTTTTTCCCAGTCCGTAAGTAGTCTTTTTACTCTTTTGGTGAAGTCTTTGGATGAGCATAAGAGTTTGATTTTTAGGAGCTCCCAGTTATCTAGTTTTTCTTCTACGTTCTTTATAATGTTTTCTACACTGTTTATACCATGGATTAGGGCTCCTAACGTTGTCCCTATTTTTTCTTCCATGATGTTTATCGTTTTAGATTTTATATTTAGGTCTTTGATCCATTTTGAGTTAGTTTTTGTGCATGGTGTGAGGTATGGATCTTGTTTCAGTTTTTTGCAGTTATGCCAGCACCATTTAATGAAAAAACTGTCTTTTCCCCATTTAACTGTTTTGGGGCCTTTGTCAAAAATCAGCTGCTCATATGTGGATGGATTTATGTCTGGATTCTCAATTCTGTTCCATTGGTCCATGTATCTGTTGTACCAGTACCAGCCTGTTTTGACTACCGTGGCGGTATAATAGGTTCTAAAATGAGGTAAAGTAAGGCCTCCTACTTTGTTCTTCTTTTTCAGTAATGCCTTATTTATCCGGGGCCTCTTTCTCTTCCATATGAAATTGGTGATTTGTTTCTCCATCTCACTGAAGCATGTTGTTGGGATTTGGATTGGGATTACACTAAATGTATAGATCGCTTTCGGTAGAATAGACATTTTTATAATGTTAAGTCTTCCTATCCATGAGCAAGGTATGTTCTTCCACTTAATGTAAGTCTCTTTTGGTTTCTTGCAGAAGTGTGCTGTAGTTTTCTTTGTATAAGTCTTTTACATCTCTGGTAAGATTTATTCCTAAGTATTTTATCTTCTTGGGGGCTATTGTAAATGGCATTGATTTGGTGATTTCCTCTTCGATGTTGTTTTTGTTGGTGTAGAGGAATCCAACTGATTTTTGTATGTTTATCTTGTATCCCGATACTGTGCTGAACTCTTCTATTAGTTTCAGTAGTTTTCTGGAGGGTTCCTTAGGGTTCTCTGTGTATAAGATCATGTCATCTGCAAACGGAGATACTTTGACTTCTTCCTCGCCAATCTGGATGCCCTTTATTTCTTTATCTAGCCTAATTGCTCTGGCTGGGATTTCCAGCACAATGTTGAATAAGAGTGGTGAAAAAGGGCATCCTTGTCTGGTTCCCGATCTCAGTGGGAATGTTTTCAGGCTCTCTCCATTTAGGGTGATGTTGGCTGTTGGCTTTGTATGCCCCAGTGCCGTCGAGTCGATTCCCTTTATTATGTTGAGAAATTTTCCTTCTATTCCTATTCTGCTGTGAGTTTTTATCATGAATGAGGGTTCAACTTTCTCAAATGTCTTTTCTGCATCAGTTGATAAAATCATGTGATTCTTGTCTTTTGTTTTATTTATGTGGTGGATTACATTAATTGTTTTTCTAATGTTGAACCATCCCTGCATACCTGGTATGAATCCCACCTGGTCATGGTGAATTATTTTTTTGATATGTTGTTGAGTTCTATTGGCTACAATTTTGTTGAGGATTTTTGCACCTACATTTGTGACGGATATAGGTCTATAATTTTCTTTTCTTGTTGTGTCTTTACCTGGTTTTGGTATCAGGGATATGGTGGCTTCATAGAATGAATTTGGTAGTATTCCATCCTTTTCTATGCTCTGAAATACCTTTAGTAGTGGTGGTGTTAACTCTTCTCTGAAAGTTTGGTAGAACTCTGCAGTGAAGACTTCTGGACCAGAGCTTTTTTTTGTTGGGAGTTTTTTGATTACCTTTTCAATCTCTTCTTTTGTTATGGGTCTATTTAGTGGTTCTACCTCTGTTTGTGTTAGTTTAGGTAGGTAGTGTGTTTCTAGGAATTCATCCATTTCTTCTAGGTTTTCAAATTTGTTTGAGTATAGTTTTTCATAGTAATCTGATATGATTCTTTTAATTTCAGTTAGGTCTGTTGTAATATCACCCATCTTATTTCTTATTCGGGTTATTTGCTTCCTCTCCTGTTTTCCTTTTGTCAGTTTGGCCAATGGCTTATCAATTTTGTTGAGTTTTTCAAAAAACCAGCTTTTGGTCTTGTTAATTCTTTCAATTGTTTTTCTGTTTTCTTTTTTTTTATATAATAATTTTTATTGAGCTTTAAGTGAACGTTTACAAATCAAGTCAGTCTGTCACATATAAGCTTATATACACCTTACTCCTTACTCCCACTTACTCTCCCCCTAATGAGTCAGCCCTTCCAGTCTCTCCTTTTGTGACCATTTTGCCAGTTTCTAACCCTCTCTACCTTCCCATCTCCCCTCCAGACAGGAGATGCCGACACAGTCTCAAGTGTCCACCTGATACAAGTAGGTCACTCTTCATCACCATCTCTCTCCTACCCACTGTCCAGTCCCTTCCATGTCTGATGACTTGTCTTCGGATAGGGTTCCTGTCCTGGGCCAACAGAAGGCCTGGGGACCATGACTGCCGGGATTCCTCTAGCCTCAGTCAGACCACCAAGTCTGGTCTTTTTATGAGAATTTGGGGTCTGCATTCCACTGATCTCCTGCTCCCTCAGGGGTTCTCTGTTGTGCTTCCTGTCAGGGCAGTCACTGGTTGTGGCTGGGCACCATCTAGTTCTTCTGGTCTCAGGATGATGTAAGTCTCTGGTTCATGTGGCCCTTTCTGTCTCTTGGGCTCTTAGTTATCGTGTGACCTCGGTGTTCTTCATTCTCCTTTGATCCAGGTGGGTTGAGACCAATTGATGCATCTTAGATGGCCGTTTGTTAGCATTTAAGACCCCAGATGCCACATTTCAAAGTGGGATGCAGAATGTTTCCATAATAGAATTTATTTTTCCAATTGATTTAGAAGTCCCCTTAAGCCATAGTCCCCAAACCTCCACCCTTACTCCGCTGACCTTTGAAGCATTCAGTTTATCCCAGAAACTTCTTTTCTTTTGGTCCAGTCCAGTTGAGCTGACCTTCTTTTTTTTTTTTTTTTCCGTGTATTAAGTATTGTCCTTCCCTTCACCTAAGGGAGTTCTTATCTACTAACTAATCAGTAAATAACCCTCTCCCACCCTCCCTCCCTCTCTCCCCTCATAACCACAAAACTATGTGTTCTCAGTTTATACTATTTCTCAAGATCTTATAATAGTGGTTTTAGACAATATTTGTCCTTTTGCCTCTGACTAATTTCGCTCAGCATAATGCCTTCCAGGTTCCTCCATGTCATGAAATGTTTCACCGATTCGTCGCTGTTCTTAATCGATGCATAGTATTCCATTGTGTGAATATACCACAATTTATTTAACCATTCATCCGTTGATGGACACCTTGGTTGCTTCCAGCTTTTTGCGATTGTAAACAGAGCTGCAATAAACATGGATGTGCATATATCTGTTTGTGTGAAGGCTCTTATTTCTCTAGGGTATATTCCGAGGAGTGGGATTTCTGGGTTGTATGGTAGTTCTGTTTCTAACTGTTTAAGATAACGCCAGATAGATTTCCAAAGTGGTTGTACCATTTTACATTCCCACCAGCAGTGTATAAGAGTTCCAATCTCTCCGCAGCCTCTCCAACATTTATTATTTTGTGTTTTTTGGATTAATGCCAGCCTTGTTGGAGTGAGATGGAATCTCATCGTAGTTTTAATTTGCAAAATGGCAAATGATCGAGAGCATTTTCTGTTAGCTACCTGAATATCTTCTTTAGTGAAGTGTGTGTTCATATCCTTTGCCCACTTCTTGATGTTTTTCTGTTTTCTATTTCATTTAGTTCAGCTCTAATTTTTATTATTTGTTTTCTTCTGGTGCCTGTGGATTTCTTTTGTTGCTCTCTTTCTATTTGTTCAAGTTGTAGGGATAGTTCTTTGATTTTGGCCCTTCTTTTTGGATGTGTGCCTTTATTGATATAAATTGGGCTCTGAGCACTGCTTTTGCTGTGCCCCAAAGGTTCTGATAGGAAGTGTTTTCGTTCTCATTGGATTCTATGAATTTCTTTATTCCATCCTTAATGTCTTCTATAATCCAGTCTTTTTTGAGCAGGGTATTGTTCAGTTTCCAAGTGTTTGATTTCTTTTCCATGCTTTTCCTGTTATTGATTTCCACTTTTATGGCCTTAAGGTCAGAGAAGATGCTTTGTAATATTTCAATGTTTTGGATTCTGCTAAGGCTTGCTTTATGACCTAATATGTGGTCTATTCTAGAGAATGTTCCATGTGCACTAGAAAAGAAAGTATCGTTGGTTGGGTGGAGTGTTCTATATATGTCTACGAGGTTAGGTTGGTTGATTGTGGCATTTAGACCTTGCATGTCTTTATTGAGCTTCTTTCTGGATGTCCTGTCCTTCACCGAAAGTGGTGTGTTGAAGTCTCCTACTATAATTGTGGAGCTGTCTATTTCTCTTTTCAATGCTGATAGAGTTTGTTTTATGTATCTTGCAGCCCTGTCATTGGGTGCGTAACTATTTAATATGGTTATATCTTCTTGGTGTATTGTCCCTTTAATCATTATATAGTGCCCTTCCTTATCCTTTCTGATGGATTTAATTTTAAAGTCTATTTTATCAGAAATTAATATTGCCTCTCCTGCTCTTTTTTGATTGTTGTTTGCTTGATATATTTTTTTCCATCCTTTGAGTTTTAGTTTATGTCTCTAAGTCTAAGGTGTGTCTCTTTTAGGCAGCAGATAGACGATTCTTGTTTTTTAATCCATTCTGCCACTCTCTGTCTCTTTATTGGCGCATTTAGTCCATTTACATTCAGGGTAATTATGGATAGGTATGAATTTAGTGCTATCATTTTGATGTCTTTTTTTGTGTGTTGACAGCTTCTTTTTCCCACTTGATTTTACGTGCTGAGTAGATTTTCTTTATATATTGTGCTTTCCTTATATTTGTTGTTGTTGATTTTGTTTCTGCTGAGTCTGTATTTTTCCCTTGTACTTTATTTTGATGAGTAGGATAGTTTGTCTCCTTTGTGGTTACCTTATTATTTACCCTTATATTTCTAAATTTATAACTTTTATTTCTTTGTATCACTGTGTCTTCCTCTTCATATGATTACATTTCTTAGTCCCTCTTCATTATTTTAATATTGTCTTCTTTTATATAATAACTTCGCTCTTACCCTGTGTTGGGCTTTTGTTTTTTTAATCTTGCTTTGTTTTTTTTTTTTTTGGATTTCCCTGTCTGGGTTAACTTCTGGTTGCTCTGCCCAGTGTTCTAGTTGTGGGTCGATACCTGATATTATTGCTTTTCCAACCAAAGAACTCCCTTTAGTATTTCTTGTAGTTTGGGGTTGGTTTTTACAAATTCCCTCAACTTGTGCTTATCTGGAAATGTCTTAATTTCACCTTCATTTTTAAGAGACAGTTTTGATGGATATATGGTTCTTGGCAGGCTATTTTTTTCCTTCAATTTTTAAAACATGTTATCCCATTGCCTTCTTGCCTGTATGGTTTCTGTCAAGTAGTCTGAGCTTATTCTTATTGGCTCTCCCTTGTAGGTGACTTTTCTTTTATCCATTGTTGCTCTTATAATTGTCTCCTTATCTTTTGTTTTTGCAAGCTTGATTATAACATGTCTTGGTGACTTTCTTTTAAGATCTACCTTATTTGGAGTTCCATGAGCATCTTGGATAGATGTCTTCTCATCTTTCACAATACCAGGGAAGTTTTCTGCCAACAAATCCTCAACAATTTTCTCTGTATTTTCTGTTATGCCTCCCTGTCCTGGTACTCCAATTACTCGTAGGTTATTTCTCTTGATAGAGTCCCACATGATTCTTAAAGTTTCATTTTTTTAAATTCTTTTATCTGATTTTTCTTCAAATAAATTAGTGCCAAGTGATTTATCTTCGAGTTCAGAAATTCTAGCTTCTACTTGCTCAATTCTGCTCCTCTTTCTATTGAGTTATCTAATTCTGTATTTTTATTGTTAATCTTCTGAATTTCTGATTGGTCTCTATGGATTTTTCCAGTTTATTAAACTTTCCATTATGTTCCTGAATAATCTTTCTGAGTTCTTCAGTTCCCTTATCTGTGTGTTCCTTGGCTTGTTCTGTGTATTGCCTCATTTCCTTCCTGATGTCTTGAAGGGTTGTGTATATTAAACTTTTGTATTCTGCATCTGGTAATTCCAGGAATGCACTTTCATCTAAAAGATCCCTGGATTCTTTGTTTTTAGAGCCTGTTGAGGTGATCATGGCCTGTTTCTTTATGTGACTTGATACTGACTGTTGTCTCTGAGCCATCTATAAGTTATTATATTAGTTTATGCTTGCTTACTCAGTCATAGCTGCTTGCTTTGTTCTGTTTTGGTGCACCCCTATGGGTTGTTTGAGTGAGCTAGCTTGGTTATTTCCACCTTTGGAGCTCTGGTGTCCTGTCCCCAGCTGGCTAGAGCTGTTATCAGGTATATCAGTCTAGGAGTTCATTCAGTTTTCTTGTATGAATTCAGCTCAGGTTTCCAGGTAGCTGATATGAAGTGTGTGGTATAGGCTCTGTCCTACAGTCTTAGAGGGGTGGGGTGATTGGCATAGATACCTGTATCTGATTGCAGCAGGGGGTCAAGCTCTGAACAAGGCAGGGGGCTGAGAACCTACCCCCAAGTGTCTCTGAGGAAAATGCGTCTCTGTTCCCAAGAGTGTGCTGGTGGGCTCTGCAGAGGGACCATGGGCACCCAAAGATTTTGTTGTAAGGACTGGGAGGTACCAGTTATCCCTGGGCCCCTGTTGCAGGTGGCTGGGCGGCCCAAGTGGAGCCACCAGTCCTTAGGTCCCTGTTGTGGGTAGGTGAGGACCTTGTTTAATAGGCAAAGCAATGTCAAATGTCAAACACCCACCTCTCCGCCACACCACTGAAATGGGGTTTGCCAACAAGGGCCTATTCTGCCGACATAGGCCCACACAGGTCCATGCAGAAGGGAAAGGTGCTCAAGGTCCATGGACTGTTTATGCCTGGACAGGAGCCGCTTCTGTCCTGAGCTCCCCCAGTTAATGGAGGTAGCAAATTATCTTTTCCCCCCAGTTGGAAATTCTTTTCCTTCCCCAAGGCTGGGAGGATGGCTCCAGGTGCTCACCAGGGTCTATCTCAGGCCTAGGGATTCAGCTGCTGAAGCTGGATTGTGGGTGGGGAGGGGGCGGTAAAATATATGCAAGTACTTAGCTTTTGCCTAGAGCGCCCTTCTGCTCAGGTGCCGGAGGTGTGAGTGGGCTGCATGGCCGGCTGCTTCTCCCTGAGGAAACTGCAGCTGAACACTAGGACCAGCCCGCCACCGCCGCTGTTGGAGCTGCTCCGGGAGTGGTGCCTGAGGGCTCTCCGTGATTCAGGTCCGGCAACTCCTCTCTGCTTCTGAACGGTCTCTTCCTTCCCCTGCCCCTCAGTTCATTATCTAAGCTTGCCTTGGATGCTCAGGGCTCCCAGCTTGTCACATATATACCCTTTCACTTGTTTTTTTTGGGTCTTTGTTGTACAGAGAGCTCGACGGAAGCGTGTATTCCACCATCTTGGCTCCGCCTCCGTTTGCGGGCTTCTTTAGCGGGCTTCCTTGGTTGCATACAAAGAAGCTCTCATTTCCTTCAAGGAGAGCTTGGACAAAGCTGAAGACCAGGACTTTATAGTCAAAGCGGCTGAACTTCAAATATGGTTAAATGCCAACCCAGACAGATGGTCCATGCTAAGCAAAGTTGAAATGTTAGGATGGTCTTGGCAGACAGTTGGGGAAGAGATTAAAAGGGCTGAGGAAAATAGGCATGCTATAATGAATATACGACTATGGTTGGAAAACCTATGAGATGACTATTCCATGGGCAGGCCAGAGGATTCATGATTTACCAGGGCCATAAGGAAGGTGTCGGTGTGAGGAGCCCCGACATCAATAAAGAGTACATAGTGGTGTTCCTCTTTGGGCCAGAAATGACAGTAGAAGAGGCCATTACAGATAAAATAGGATTTTGGCCTGAGCCACCCATTGTCAAATGGAAATGCAAACCCTATTATTGGTGGCACATAGAGCACAGCCAGCCTCTGCCACAATGTACTGCTCCAATTGTTGCTACTTGACTCATTGATGCCACTGAAGATAATAGGACCTTGAAACAAGAAGTCAGGTAGTGGCACTTAAGTGCCAGAAGCCAGGGGTTTGCAATTATTGTAATGACAAATGAGGTCAGAATGGCAGCCAACACCTGCAGAGTTATAGAGAAGCCTAATAAAATGTGGCTACCCTAGGGGCAAAATAAATGAGCAGTGACAAGAGAATCACTCAGCGTGTACCAGTAGAAGAAATCAAGGATAGTTAGAGTGGCCACCACAGTGAAAATGTCATGAACCCTTGCTCAGTTTATGGATCTGAGCCAGTTTTCAGATCTGGAACCAATTCACTGAAGAAGGGGCTGGGTCCACAAGGGGATGGATCCTGTGATGCCATGGCAGGTATACTTGGTAATGTTTCCCACAGTCTTTTCCCAAAGTGACATAAGACCATTTACTCAGGCAATATGCACTGAGAAAAAGGCAATGATAAGACATTTCATTAACAGTTGGACAACGAGCCCTAACTGAGATGAATGCCAGGAGATCTGACAGACACATCATCAGGGCTGCCCAGATAGAGTGGGTGCATATAAAAGACAGCTAAAAATAGAGTTCTGCCCAAGGTCCAGCTTACAGTGAGTCCACTGGTCCACAAATACAGCCCTGTGGTTATTTTCCTCACCCCTGAACGTATAATTGGGATTAATGTACTAGGCAGATGGAGCAAACCCCACATTGGTTCTCTGGTCTACAGACTAAGAGCTATCAGAGAGGGGAAAGGCCAAGTGAAAGCCTCTGAAACTACCCTCTCCACAGCCAACATAGTAAATAATACAATCTCATATTCTGGGTGGATGGTAGAGATTAGTGCCATCTTTGATGATCTAAAGGAGGGATTAGCAAACTACAGTTTGTGTACCATATCCAGCCCTCCACCCATTTTTATAGATAATGTTATTGGAACACACCAAAAAAAACCAAACCCAGTGCTGTCGAGTCAATTCTGACTCATAGCGACCCTATAGGACAGAGTAGAACTGCCCCATAGAGTTTATTGGAAAACAGTCACAATAATTTATTTATGTGTTGTCTATGGTTGCTTTTGTGCTACAAGAGCAGAGTTGAGCAAATACAACAAAGACCACAGCCTGCAAAGCCTAATATATTTACTATCTGGCCTTTTGCAGAAAACATTTACTGATCCCTGATCTAAAGATTAATGGATGGTGGTCTCCAACATACCTCTGTTTGATTCACTCATTTGGCTTCTGAAGAAACTGGATGTATCCTGAAGGATGAAAATATATTGCCTCACGCTCATCCAAGCAGTAGCCCCGATCACAGTCAATGGGCCAGATATGCATCTTTGTTAGAGTGGATTAAAATGGCTTCAGGTACATGGTATGTTGACAACGATGCAGCGAATGCATTCTTTTCTATCCCACTCAGTACAGGATTAGAAACTGTTCAGTTCCCATTCACATGGAAAGAATAAATATATATTTACAGGGCAGTAGTAGTAGTCAGGAGTCGCTGGGTGATGCAAATGGTTAACATGCTCACTGCTAACCGAAAGGCTGGCAGTTCGAGTCCACCCAGAGACACCTCAGAAAAAAAGCTTGGCAATCTACTTCTGAAAAATCAGCCACTGAAAACCCGATAGAACATAGTTCTACTCTGACACACAAGATTTATTTTGTTTAAGCCACTATTATTTTTGAGTCTTTGACAAAGGAGCTGAAACTAATGCCCTAAACAATGCAGGTAACTAATTGAGTAAGGAAGGAGCCCTGGTGGTGCAACAGTTAAGTGCTCGGCTGCTAACCAAAAGGTTAGTGGTTCGAATCCACCATCAGCTTCACGGGAGAAATGCCTGATGATCTGCTCCTGTAAAGATTATAGCCGAGTAGACCTTATAGGGCACTTCTTATTGGGTATTTAGCAGTAAAAATTAACCTGATGGTACTTAACAATAGAGTGAGGAGGTTTGATAGGTTCTGTGGAGGGCAGATGAGTTTCCTCTGGAACATGTAAGTTTTAATTGCCCGTGGGACATCTAGGTGGATATCTAGTAGGCAGCTGTAAAGTCTATTCTGAGCTTAATAAAGAATTCTGGGCTAGAGGGTTAAAAATAAAACAAAAAACACTTCCACTGAATCATCAAAAGTGGACATGAACGGGTGTTGGGTGGGCATGTACAATGTATATATAATGTAGGCTGAGAGAGAAGGCCTTATACACACAACATTCCAGAAAGAATCATTTGAATTAAGGTAATAAAGTCTGTGATGAGTAGGAAAGATCACTTACAGAGAATGGCTAAATCCAAGTAGGAGGAGAACAAAGCATGGAAACTTGCAGAAGAGCTACACTGAAGTAAAGGGTAGAGGAAGGGGACCCTGTGAACTGGATGGAGAAATAACGGTCTGAAAGTTTGGAGAATCAGGAGAGAATTACTGAGCACCTCAATAATTTTGTTGAGGTTGATGAGGGCATGAATTTCTGTAAAGAGACAGTGATTCACAGTCTCAAATTTTGTGTATTCTAGGGAATAAAGATAATTGGGAGTTAAATCTTATATTTATATCACTGCAGACTGTTAACAATAAATCTATATTCTGTATTATAAGTGTGGGGAAAATGCTGCCTATGCAAAAGAAAAGGAATTGATCAAGGAATCATAGCATTTTACTAGAAAGCAAAGAGCTTGCTATTATTTATACTCCTTGTAATGGAATTTTACTCAGGAGCCTGATCATCTACTATTTCCAGAACAGCCTAAATTTGGGGTATCTTATAAACCTAATTTTACTAAAAATATGACTTCGTTAAGGTAAGAACTAATTTTATTAAGTCATTTAATTTCTATTAAAAGCATTATTAACATTTGCTAAATTGTAATCTTTGATACATATCTTTAGCAAAGATTTTGGTAAATGTATAAAAGTATAACATAAAAACTTATAAATCGTAAGCAAAACAATGCCTTAGCTTAGTGAGTTCTCCTTCCTCCCAAAAAAGCCATGTGTTTGTGGTTTATTATGAGAGGTAGGTTTAGACATTTCAGGCTTTATATACTTTGTGCCTTCATATCCTTATGATGCTTTCAAACTTACAAAAGTGCTATCAAAGAAATCTTTGACTTGACATTTATTTATAATTTAAATTATAAGCTGAGTACTCTTGAATAGACAATACAACAATCTTTCCGGCAGTTGGTCTCTGTCATGGATTGAATTGTGTCCCCCAAAAATATGTGTCAACTTGGTTAGGCCATGATTCCCAGTATTGTATGGTTGTTCTCCATTTTGTGATTATAATTTTATGTTAAAGAGGATTAGGGTGAGATTGTAACACCTCCCTTGCTCAGGTCACCTCCCTGATCCAATGTAAAGGGAGTTTCCCTGGGTGTGACCTGCACCACCTTTTATCTTACAAGAGATAAAAGGAAAGGGAAGCAAGCAGAGTGTGTGGACGCATATCACCACGAAAGAAGCACCAGGAGCTGAGCGTGTCCTTAGGAGCTGGGGTTACTACGTGGAGAATCTTCTAGCCCAGGGGAAGATTGATGAGAAGGACCTTCCTCCAAAGCTGACAGAGAAAGAAAGCCTTCCTCTGAAGCTGAGGCCCTGAACTTGGACTTCTAGCCTACTAGACTGTGAGAAAATAAATTTTTTTTTTTTTAAATCATCCACTTGTGGTATTTCTCTTACAGCAGTGCTAGATAACTAAGACAGTCTCCAATACAGATAACTTTCAGATGCTTGGATGATATACATATTTTTTTTCTATGCTAGCTTAAAACTTTGACATAAAGACACAAGATTCTCTTTCATCTCTGGAATAATTTAAAATCCAGACCCTAACGAAAGAGATATAAACGATAAGGGACTTTCACTTGTTCACATGCAATACTTTGCTTTTACTGGTGAACCTCAAAGTGTGATCAGAGTCTTAAGAGAATTTTGCTTAGGGTTCCATTAGGTACTCTCAGAGTCCATTTTTCAAATTTCAGAGTTTTCTCATGATGTGCTAACTTTGTGGTGCACCAAAAATTTTGAAAAACTTTATTTCAAAGTCAATTTATCTAAGCTGTAGCAGCTCTCGCAGGGCTTTCTCCCCAGACTATTGCTTATTCCATCTGCAAAAGTGGTGGAATAACTTCTAATGAAACAATAGTTTAATATGGATGCAAAACCTAACTCGCTTTTATATTTTTAAAGAGACATCATTAAAAAAAGTAGCATTTAATAGCCAGAGAAATGATATTTAATTAATCATTGGGAATTACGTGAATGATTTAGAGGTTAGAATTAACCTAGAATTAAAAAAAAAAAAATTCCAGTGTTGTTTTTTTAATGTTTTTAGAAAGTTTTAACTCCATAGACACAAGTTAAAAAAAGCTTTTTAAAAGATGTAACGAAGAGTAACGGAAATTGAGTGGACACATGTGGTTTCTATCTATACTCACTGCATTTCTGAATTACTATTTGGAGATCAAATAATAGTCAAAAGTCAAAAGCAACTGATCACGTACATTAGTTTTTATTACTTTATTGTAGCAATTACATGGATGAAGTGATGGCTTCTCTTGTTTCTCTTTCGGGCTTGGGTTTTCCTTTGTGTAGTAGGCCCTGAGATACTAATAGAAGCAATTCATGTTTTTAAACATTAAGGGAGTAATTCTTGCCCAGTTGTGAATTAAGCTAAACTATGCAAATCCAAATGGTGGCCAAAGACAATTTATACAAGAGTGAGGAGTTTTGAATCTTGAATCCACTACATAATGGAGATTTCATAAAGAGGTTACCTGCCACAAAGGAAACCTGATTGAAGGAGGGGTCACAAAGGTACTTATGTAACACTTTGAGTTTACTCTTTATATTCTTTTGCCTATATACAATGTTACATATCTGTGCTTAAAATAATTTTCCGTCTTGTTTAATGTGAAAGCATGAATCTAGAAGACTGCTCTCAGATGGAGTAGCTTATTGTCAATCTCATTTTGGCACAAGCAAAGATAAAAGGAAGACGGTAGTTAGGGCTCTTTTCCATTTTAAGAAAATGACTATTAATTTTCCGACACTTAATATGAGACTGGAGATACCTCTATCAATTAAAACACTTGGGATTGCAAGTAACAGAAAATCTAATTCAAACTGGCTCAAACAATAAATGTGGATTGTTAGCAAAAATCAAAAGTGAAGGAAATCTTAGACCTAATTTGCTCATGGCCACAGCTTTATTTCTCTGAATTATCCCAGCTTTGTTCTACTATCTGTATTTGTCTTATCCTCAGGCTGGTTTCCCTTATGGTCACAAGATGGCTGCTAAAGGCAACATGAGTTACAGGCTTCCTCACTTACATTTTAAGGAAGAGAAAAAGTTCCTTCCAATGACCATGGAAAATTGTCCCAAGCTTTGTACTTGCTGGATAATCCCTGAAACAATCCACATGATTAGGGTAATGCCATGATGGACTGGTTTTTCTCCTCTGGTAACTATGGCGGGGGGCTGGGGTGACTTCTGGATTAGACCAATCAGGATTCAACCTTGAAAAAGAGGCTGGGTCAATCTTACCCAACCCCAATGGCTGCTGCACAATGTAAGGGTGAAATGCATGTCTGAATAAAAACTACCAGGTCCACTACACTAATACTCTTTGGCCAGCCATTCAACCACTGTAATTAGCATATATATTCTCTCTTTCTTGTTCCAAAATAAGTCTGTTAGGTTCACCTAGGGTTCCTTATGGTCTAGCAACTAATAACAATTTATTCATTCCTAACCAATGCAATGGTAGAGAAAGGACAAAGTAACTGCAACATTGTTTTTGTTAGCCGCCATCCAGTAGGTCCCTGATTCATGGTGAACCCATGCAAAACAGAACAAAATGCTGCCTGGTCCAGTGCCATCTACATGGTCAACTGTGGATTGGTCACTGCGATCCAGAGTTTTCATTGGCTGATTTTAGCAAGTAGATCACCAGACCTTTCTTCCTAGTTCATCTTAGTCTGGAAGCTCTACTGAAACCTGTTCAGCATCATAGCAACATGCAAAACTGCGCTGACTGACAGGTGATGGCTATGCATAAGATGCACTGACTGGACTCAAACCCAGTAACTGTGATAAAAACTCCCAATTAAAAAGGGGATATTTAGAAACACTACATAGTGGTCACTGATCTCTATCATATCCTGTAGACAGGAAGAGTAAGGACTCCTGGCTGTCATGGAGTATGTTCTCTGGGCAGTTTCTGTTTTGTTCTCTGAGTCTCCATGGCCCCATCTGAGATGGGCATTGGGGAAGTAACCTTTTATAGAAAACTATACCATTTTGGTACCTCATTTCCTACTAGGTATAGAGATCAGAGGTTGTCCTCAGGATTATGTAGTCACCTGTATGAGTCTGAATCAACTCAATGGCAATGGGTTTGGTTTGGTTTTTGGTTATTACCATTCAGGCTTGACGATTATTTAACTGTACATTTTCTCTTAACAATTAGGTTTTCAGCTATTGCTTCTTGTTAATTCCAAAGACAAGTAACCACGACCAGAGAACATGTCTGTTGTTAGTTGTTGAGTGTCACTGAGTCAGTTCCAACTCATAGGGACCCTATCTACAACAGAACAAAACACTACCTGGTGCTGTGAAATCCTCACGATCCTTGTTATGCTTGAGCCTATTGTTGCAGCCATATATACTAATTACCAAACCAAACCCATGCATCTTGTTGAGGGTCTTCCTCTTTTTCACTGACCCTCTACTTTACCAAGCATGATGTCCTTCTCCAGGGGTTGATCTCTCCTGATAACATGTACAAAGTATGTGCGATGAAGTCTCACCATCCTTGTTTCTAAGGAGCATTCTGGCTGTATTTCTTCCAAGACAGATTTGTTCATTCTTTTGGCAGTTTGTGGTATATTCAATATTCTTCTCCAACACCAAATTCAAAGGCACCAATTCCTCTTCGATTTTCCTTATTCATTGCCCAATGTTCACACACGCATGAGGCAACTGAAAACATTATGGCTTGGGTCAGGTGTACCTTAGCCCTTAAAGTGACATCTTTGCCTTTGAGCACTTTAAAGAGGTCTTTTTGCAGCAGATTTGCCCAGTGGAATGTGTTGTATGATTTCCTGTCTGCTGTGATCCATACTGAAGGCTATAGCCTTTGATCTTCATCAGTAAGTGCTTCAAGTCCTCTTCACTTTCAGCAAGCAAGGTTGTGTCATCTGCATAACACAGGTTGTTAATAAGTCTTCCTCCAATCCTGATGCCTCGTTCTTCTTCATATAGTCCAGTTTCTTGGATTATTTGGAGCCCTGGTGGTGCAGTGGTTAAGAGCAAGGCTGCTAACTAAAAGGTTGTCAGTTCGAATCCACCAGCTATTCCTTGGAAACCCTATGGGGCAGTTCTACTCTGTCCTACACGGAGGGTTGCTATGAGTTGGAATCGAATCAACAGCAACGGGTTTGGTTTGGTTTGTTTAGTAGACCTTTAGGAAACCTAGGGACACAATGGCTAAGTTTCCAGCTGATAACCAAAAGATTGGCAGTTTAAACATACCCAGAGGCTTCTTAGGGGAAAAAAAAAACTGCTTCTGTGAAGATTAAATCCTGGGAAACCCTTTGGGGTAGTTCTACTCTTTCACCTTGGATTGCTATAAGTCAAAGTAGACTCAACAACACTTAACAAAAAGGAGGCTTTTATGCTCTGCTCATTCTTACTTCAGTTTAGTGGCCCATTAGAGATCTTAGTTTAAAATGGAAACTGCACTGAGCATATTTCCAAAAGAAATTTGCAGGAAGGAGGGAGAGAAAACAATAATTTGTTCCTTGTGCCCAGTCATCTCCATAATAAATGTGATTCTCCCTTTAGTTCAACAGAGTATTAAACTTTTTCACCTTTGGCATGCTGAAGGTTATTAGCATTTTGACATTCGGGTTTGAAGTCTGAAGGATGCTGTTCCTAAGGGTGTAGACTATAGGTAGGGCTTGATAGCTTCCTATAACAGTCACGCAAGGTAGCAACTGTCTGAAATATTTTATCCAATCTACATATCTTGAACACTACTGATTCACTAATGAGAGCCAATTTATAACATTCAGCATGCTAATTAACAACCACTAATCTCGCCAATGAAAACTCATTTATAACTTTCATTTAGCTGATTAGCAAGGTCTCAGGTGTTAATGGGAGCTAATGTTAATGGGAGATAATGATCGTTGAAGCACTTACCATGGTTATACTTGGAGTGCAACCTTTCTGATGAAATGCCAGCCAAAAAACCCTCGTGTGTGAATTCTGGATTAGGGCAACTGACTACTACCTTAAGAAGGTAGTGTAAATTACCTAAATAAATTATAAATATGCATATTTATATTATGTATGCTTTAACGTGGTATGAGGTAAATTAAAGCCTTAATGGCAAATTCAAACTGACAAATGCTATTCAGTATGAGTGAGGGTTGGTAGCAGAAAAAAAAATTAAACTCTGTTTTTATTTGATTTGAAGGCTCACATAACTGAAGAATCTAGTAAAGGAAAAGGAAGAGGCTAGAATGATACTTAAAACTTTCACAGTTCACTCTTTAAATTATTTTGCCTATATACAATGTTAAAAATCAGTGTTTATTTGATCAGGGTTCCAGCTCCAGCTCCTTAAGGTTTCCATTTTCTTTGTCATAATTGCTCT
This sequence comes from Loxodonta africana, assembly GCF_030014295.1. Classification (NCBI taxonomy): domain Eukaryota; kingdom Metazoa; phylum Chordata; class Mammalia; order Proboscidea; family Elephantidae; genus Loxodonta; species Loxodonta africana. The sequence goes on along the minus strand of NC_087345.1, from coordinate 110,404,382 downwards.
CAGCAACAAGGACCACATCATTTAGTGGTTACATCTCACACTTTTGTAGCAAAGTCCTGTGGGTGCTGACTTCCTCAATCCTTAACCATCCTGTAGCCAAGGGAATACCTTGGGTTGAATGCTTAGGCCTGGGTTACCTCAACCAGTCATCATGGGATAGGCCAAGATTGGATTATCCTGACTGGATTATCCTCAGTGGGGTTTATTCCACTGAAGTTTCTCATGCGTCTGCTGCTTATGTTAAGCGGGAAAAAGGCAACTATACTCTGTCCTACAGGGTCGTTACGAGTCAAAACCGACTTGACAGCAATGGTTTCTTTTCTTTTTAACATGAACTAATATTTAACTACCCATTTGTACTTTGCCTCATAGCCATAAAAAAAAAAAAAACACATATTAAAAAAATGATTTGACACAAAACTAATCTATTACATGTCAAAATGCAATACCTGCGGGAGGAGAAAGAGCCGTTGTCATAGCATCAAAACTATCGTCATCTCTGCATGCCTGGTGGTGTGGCCACTGCAGGGGGTTTGGTGGCCTGGACTGAGCCCTTTGCAAGATGGTGGAGGAAATTCCAGCCAACACTTGCCCCTATATGTGCAACATCTGAAGTGCTCTGGCGTGCTCTGCTTTCAGGTGCTTGTCCTCCATTTTCAGCCTCTGCTCTTCATATCTGAATCCTCACTTTGCTGTAAAAGCTTTCCCATTATCTTGCCCAGAGGTACACTGGTATGGCACTTAGCCTACAATTTTTAAAGCTAATAATGATTTTTGTTGTTACTCAAATAATGACAAGTGCACATATTGCCATTTTTCTTTCACTTCGATATAAGCTTTATTAAAATGGTAGGATAACAAGGGACTTAAATAACAAATATGGGAACATTTGAACCATATGGCAGATAAACCTCTACAGCAGTTAATCAGTTAAAAAAAAAAAGTCCCATTAACCATAAATCAAAAATATATACTCTGTATAAGAACTCGTATTAAATTCACACAGCAATCTTTATAATATGTGAAGGGTGGGGCAGGAATCCTGTTTTGAATTATTACTTTGTCTCAAATAGAACTGTGGTATTTTGGAGTCGAAAGGATGTAAACGGTATCACCTTCATAGCAACCTAACCAACCCATAGTATGCAAAATTCATCTCTTCCTCCTCTATTATGCAGTAATACTTTGCTTGGACTTTAACAGTGTTCCCAGTTTATGGGCTGTGATGTTACTGCAAGGAACAAGTCTAGGAATCTTGAGGATAACAAGCCTCCTCTGTAAACTGAACATTTGAAGATTTATGTAAGAAAAACTGCCTTTCACAAGTAAGTTTTAAATTATTTTACAAGTATAATTGAATTGACAGTAGCTTTTTGTTGTGCACTTCAAAAATAGCCTCTAAAGGTAGAGCAAATGGTATTACATATGAAGTTCTGAGAATTTCAAACACACAGAAAATTATGTGACAGGGATGAAATGGACATAAAAAATGGGGTTTTCATATCTGAACTGGTACATGTTACACTTCGCCTGTATAGAATGAGGTGTCTCTCCCAGGCTATGGCTTAAACGCAGGGTTCATTTGTTTTCCATATTTGCCCCCCTACCCTCAATTGCTTCTAACAGTGAGTGCCTTACACAAAATAAAATAATAAATGTTTTAAAAATTAAAGGCAAAAAAGAAAGAAAAGAGATAACTATAGTGCTCACTACAGTCATTTTCACAGCGCAGAAATATATAACTTTATTATTTTGTTAATAAAATAGCAAAATATAGTTTGTTGGACTAAAAAAGTCCTAACTCTAAACATACAAGTAATTATGAGTAATAACTGAAAATGATAAAGAATCTGACTCCATTCCTTGTTTGACTGCTGAGATCTTTTAAGTCCTACGCTTGTCCCTTTCCCTCTTGTCCCACATTTGGCCATGATAACAAGAAAGCATGGGTCCTCCCGCCTTTGGTGCCAACGGGAGTTCATGCCATGCAAGTTCCTGTATGGGAATTCTCACCCCAGTGCCATTCCCCAAAGCCTGTTCTCTCAAGTCATCTTTGGACCTGCTTGGGAAGCTTGCCTTGTTCTTCCTAGAGAGCCTTGTTATGTGGGTTACAAACCTTTTTATATCCTTTTGGGCATCTGTGGCATCATCAGTCTTGACATAAGAACCAAATTTTGGGTGTGGACGGGTCCATTCTGCTTCTGTGAGTGACTGTAACAGCATATAAACTACAACTGTTGTAAACTAGTGTAATCCACCACTGTCATGTTTCATTATTTGTATCATCAGTGTACCACCTTTCTTCTGAATCACTTACCTCTTTAAGTAGCACTAGAAAGCTGGAATACATCTTCAGTTCCTTCAACTTTCTTGCTGTGCACAAATGTCTTTTAAATTCTCCCTGCCACTTTCGTGGCTACCTCCTCAATTTAAGCATCCATAATTCCTCATTGTAGTTATGTCATTGGTCATCTAACTGGGTTCTATGTTTTACCAATCTTAACCATCCCACCCCACAAACTTCAAAATCCATCCTCTACACTGCTGCTGAAGATATCGTGGTCAAACACAAATCTGATCATTACACATCTTCAACTTTACTTACATAATCTAGTAGTTTTCCATTACCTTCAGAATAGAGTTCAAAATCCTTAGCACGATTTACTAAACTCTCCATCATCTCGATCCATCTATTTGCCATTTCTCCTGCCACATTCCCGTACACCACTGTCTTTGCTTCTACTCTACCTACTTACACCTAAACCGTTCATAGGCAAGAAACAGGTACAAAGGTATATGTTCCTTTGTCTGGAGAAATCTCTTATCATGCCATAAAAAAAAAAAAAAGAAAAGAAAAAAAACCCAGTACTGTCGAGTCGATTCCAACTCATAGTGAACCTATAGGACAGAGTAGAACTGCCCCATAGAGTTTCCAAGGAGCACCTGGCAGATTCAAACTACTGACCCTTTGGTTAGCAGCCATTAGCACTTAACCACTATGCCACCAGGGTATCACTCCATAGCTTGGCCAATTCCTACTGATTCTTCAAGACTCAACTTGAGCTTTATATCTTATAAAAAGTACTTCCTGAACAACACAGGTTGAATGAGGTACTCCTCTACATTTTAACAACCACGTTGATTTCAATGCTTATTATTACTGTAATATTTTATTTGATTGTATATTCCCCCAAACTTGAGCTTCTTAAGGGCATATGCCATGTTGCTCATCTCAGGTCACAATCTACTAGATGGGTTGGCAGATGCATACACAACAAAGGTAAATAATAGTACAGGAAGGTTTATGGAAAGTATTACGAAAAGTAAGAGAGTCATACGTTCGAGAGTAGATAAGGGCATACTGGAGAAACTAGAACCCTCATACACTGTTGGTGAGAATGTAAAATGGTGTGGCCACTTTGGAAAACACTCTGTTAGTTCCTCAAAAGTTAAACACAGAGTTACCATGTGGCCCAGCAATTCCACTCCTAGGTATATGCCTAAGCTACTCAAAAACCAAACCCACTGCTGTTCAGTCGATTCCGACTCATGGTGACCCTATAGGACAGAGTAGAACTGCTCCATAGAGTTTCTATGGAGCGCCTGGAGGATTCAAACTGCCAACCTCTTGGTTAGCAGCCGTAGCATTTAACCACTACACCAACCAGGGTTTCCAGGTATATGCCTGTGGTACAGTAAATTACTTTATATGGCTCTTGCAGCTACAGTCTTTGTAACTCCCACCAAATAAATGGGTAGGATTATGCAGATAAGGTGCTTATGGGCCACCAAGGGGATTGGATAGCTTGCTAATAACTTAAATAAGGTGACAGACCCTTGTGGGGACTGGACCATGCAAAGAAGGTGTATAGAACCCTAAGTGGGAATTGGTCAATTTTGCCATCTCACTAGGGTTAAAATGAGCCATCCCAGAGGCAGGAGGGGAGGATCTGATACACACGCAATAAAAATTTGTTAAATGCATGTCCACCAAATCCCTCTGAAGTAAAAAAAAAAAAGAAAACGGAAGAATCTTTATCAAGTTTCCTGCTAGTTGATTATTTCTATTGAATAGCTACTGGCAGTCTGAAATGGACAAAATGTCTGTATAACCATTCTTCCTTTCAAATAAAAATATGTCATTTACACCACTCCATTTTACCTTCTCTCCAGGAGAAGCTACTCCACTGAAAGCTTTGAAAAAGGGAGGTGGCTTGGCAGATGGGGAAAAAAACTGTCTCTGGAACAGAGATGTTGTTGGGTTCCGTTGAGTCGACTCTGACTGCTCCTTCCAGAACATAAATGGCATCTATAAATTGCTGTGATCTGGAGTTGAGGTAAGTGCAAAGGTGATCCTAGAGCACAGTTCACTGGCTGATATCAGGGTAATGGACTGGAAAGGCTCTTGGCTTCAGCGCCTTCAGTGACTGACGGTTCAGATATGTAAAGGCGGATGGATAGGGCAGTTGTCTAGACGATATATGTTTCTAGAGCACTTACTACATGTCACGCACTTAGCTCCGGTTTTTATAGAACTCTCATTGGAGGTGGTGAAGAGATTAGGCGGGCTCTTAGAACAACTCAGTCCTAAACGGGAGTGCCATTTTGGTATGGATTAGGCATAAAAACAGAGCCTCTCATTCAAGAGGAATTCAGCTGTAACTAACTAGAGGTAGATCCTGGGAGGGGTAAGGCAATCATAGAGTAGGGCAGCACCTTTCAGACCGCAAGCAGGAACTTCAGTTTCCAGAGGGTGGAGTCCTCGGCTCCGCCCTCAGCATGAGGCCACGTGACACGCGTGTTTGAGTGACAGGCGCATAGTTGGGCGGGCCTTGGCGGAAATCAACTTCCGGGGCAGAGGTGTTGGAAGCCGGGTGGTGCGTGGGCTACAGCAAGTTGTGGGCCTGGGGCCGTGGTCTCCCCCAACGGTCTGGGGGCGTGCCCTAGGGTTCGCGTGCGAGTCTGTGTTCTGGGGGTGTCTCACCTGGCAGCATAGGTGAGCTGTGCGGTGCAGCACAGCGTGGCAGCGGCGAGCGAGTGCGGGGAGCAGGTAAATAGACGCTCGCCTTCCGGGCCTGGGTCCTGGAGCTGGAGCTGGGGCCGGGGCCGCCTAAGGCGGGCGGCTAGTCCAGAGGCGGCCTGAGCGCGGCGGGGAGCGCCCTATCCTGCGGGAAATTCTGCTGGCTTCCGCCGCCCGCCTCCCCGGCTGCGCCACCGGCGGAGGTCGAGACGGCAGTCAGGGGGGTGTGACCAGCCTCGGGCAGGACCGGAACCTCGCTCCCCGGGGCAGGTAGTGCGGACTCGTCCTTCCTGTCGCCAGCAGGTACTGGTGCCTGCACGTGCCAGAATCGAGTGCCAGTGTTTTCGAAAGTCTCCTCACGTGTATACAAGAATCGTGTGTCACCAAAGCCTCCCACCAAACGGAGACTTTGATCTTCCCCGGTTTATGTTTCACCTCTACTTTGCCAAGTACACCGGGTAAATTCTCTACAGCGCCCGGCAGTGACATTTCCTTTAAGTTTCTTTGGGCCACATGCTGCAGTAAAAGTGGCATTTCGCGGTTACAGCAGGAGCCAGTAACTTTGTCAAGTGATGAGGCATCCTTCATCCCCAAAGTACACCCCCCTTTTCCCACAATAGAGATGTTTCCTCATGTGTCTATGTCGCATACTCTAGAGGAAAGCTTTCTACGTGAAACCCATTTTTGGCTTCACTTAAGGAGTGCTTATTTGGTAGGATGATGGTGCTGCTGCTATTCTCACTTGCTTCCCTGATGAGCGCTGAGGCGGAGCCTGATTTCCTGGGGCGGGGTGGGGTGGGGTGTAAAGTCTTGGCCACAGCTGTAGTAGCCCCTTACGAATTCGGACTCTTTCCTTCCCTCTCCCTCTGAATTGTGCCGATGGTGATGCCACCTTCCTTTCCAACTATTTATTCGGGCGGTAGTTGGATGATGGCTTTTGGAACTAGTTTGCATGTTGCATGGTGGAGTGATTGGGGTGGGCTGACGTTTCATCTCGCCGTTGGAGTGGGCTCATATTTCACCTCACATTTCAAGGCAAAAACCCAGAATATTTAGTTGGGCGGGGTGACAGGGACTGACAAATAAATTCTCTGTGTTCTCTGTCATCGGAGAACTCCACACTTTTATCATCTCATTTGCCCTGTGCTACGATTTGTTATATTGAGGGGATTGATTGTACGGTACCTGTTAGGTAAATGGAGCACGGAGGATGCCAGGGAGAGTGCACCTGTGGAGTGCTGGCTGGCCAGTAAATTGTGTGGTAGAGAATTGCCGTGGTTACAAAGTTTGGTATCTTCCGGGCTGGCTAAGAGGTTGTTCTGTGAGCTGGGAAGTCTTGTTATGAACTGGTTTCCTAGCAACTGTATAAGCCAAGTGGAATAAACATAAGGACAAAACAAAGTGACGAAAGTTACAACTTACCTCTTAATTTTTATTAAATGGAAAATTATCTTATTGAGTGATCAGCTCAAACCTTGGGAAAGCTTTTTGTTTATTTTAATCGTTGTAATACTTAATACTAGGCAAAAAGAAATTGCAGAAAGTCTTCGTAGAGGGACATTACTTTTTTTTTTGTTAGATACCAGTAAAAGCATAAGAAGACAGAAAGTTGGTTACCATTTAGCTTGTTTGGAACTTAAGTGGACAAATAGGAGTTACCTAGTAAGAGGCGTTTCATGTTGTACCCTAGTTATAGATGTAGATTTGTTAAGAACATAGGATTGTTATGATTAGTGAAAGCTATTTGAAAGTTTATTATCTTTCTCTCTGTACCAGAAGTTCAAGGTGGGAAAGGATTAGGATGGATTGGTAGGTAACACTGTTTCCATTGGGTAAATTGAAAGTGGAGTGTTTAGTTAAGTTGTTTCCCAATTCCAGTTCATAATCACAGAGCTCATTAATTGATCTGTTCCTTGTGACTTTTGATCTTGCTTGAAAACGCTTAAAATTTTATTTTATCTAAACAATGAGAACTTAATAAAAAAGGTTACTGTCTTTAGATGAACTCTTTGTAGCAAAGCCTATCTGTTCTTATTTACTAATGATAAATCTGTTTTTAGATTTGCAATATTTCTGAGAGTTTTTGGCCTACCCTGTCCGCCATACCCAGTAAGCTGGGTTTAAGACATTTAAATTGATGCATATTTTTCGATAGACATATATTGCTTTTTGAAAAAGTTTATTTAGCCTTAGTGAGGTATACTTTACAAGTAAAAATCATCATTTTAAGGTAAATCATCCAGTGAACTCTGACAAGTGCGTGTAGTCACGTGACCACCACTATACTCGAGATAAAGAACATTTCCATCATTCCAACAAGTTTCCTCATGACCCTTTGTAGCCAATTCTTTCTCCTTACCCACAGGTCTTGGCAACTACTGATCTGTTCTCTGCTCCTGTACCAAAACCAGACTCACTGCCCGCACGTCGATTCCAACTCTTAGCGATCCTGTAGGACAGAGCAGAATTGCCCAATAGGGTTTTCAAGGCTGTGAATCTTTCTCCTGTTTCCAACCACCAGCCTTTTGGATAGCAGCCAAGTGCTTTAGCCATGTGCCACCAGGGCTGGATAGCTTTGTCTTTTCTGGAGCATCATGTACATGGAATCATAGCCTTTTATTTCTGGTTTCCTTCACTTAGCTTAATGTTTTTGGGAGTCATCCACATTGATACATTTATCAGTGTTTTATTGTTGAGTAGCATTTCAGCGTATGAATGTATTACAATTTATCTTTTCACTTTTTGGTGGAAATTGGGATTGTTTCCAGTTTTTAGCTTTCAGGAATAAAGTTGTTGTAAACATTCATGTACAGTTCTTTGTACATTCATGTATACGTCTTTGTGAAGGCATATGTTTTCATTCTTTTAGTTAAGTATCTAGAATTGGGATTCTTGGGTCACGTGGCGTGTTTATGCTTAACTGTATAAGAAACTACCAAACTGTTTTCCAGGGTGGCTGTATTTTGCTTTCCCATCAACAGTGACAGTTCTAGTTGCTTTACATCCTGGTTAGCACTTGTAATTTTATTTTAGCTTGACCTTGGTGGCATAGCGGTTAAGCTGCTGACCAAAAGCTTGGCAGTTCAGATTCACCAGGTGCTCCATGGAAACCCCATGGGGCAGTTCTGCTCTGTCCTATAGGGCCGCTATGATTTGGAGTCTACTTGATGGTAATGGGTATTAGGCATTTTGGAAGACCTGGGAATCTGCTACGTAAAGATTACAGCCTAAAAAACCCTATGTGGCAGTTCTGCTTTGTTACATGGTATTGCTGTGAGTTGAAATTGACTCGATAATACCCAGCAATAACAGCAATAGGTAATTTGGGGACATTTGTGGTTCAGTGGTAGAATTCTTGCCTTCCATGTGAGAGACCGAGGCTTGTTTCCGGCCAGTGCACCACATGTGCAGCCACCATCCATCTCCCAGTGGAGGCTTGTGAATTATGATGCTAAATAGGTTTCAGTGGAGCTTCTAGACTAAGGTAGACTAGGAAGAAAGGCCTGGCAATCTACCCCCCAGAAATCAGCTACTGAATATCTCATGGATCACAAAGATCCCATCCATGGCCTGTCATGGAGATGGCACAGGACTGAGCAATATTTTCTTTGATTGTGCATGGGGTCGCCATGAGTTGGGGGATGACTGGATGGTAGCTAACAACAATAGGTATTTAGTGATATCTCATTGATGTTTTAATTTGCATTTCTCTACTGGCTAATATGTTGAGCATCTTTTTATATACTATTGTTTGTCATCTCTGTACCTCTTCTGATAAAATGTCCATTTTTAAAATAATTTTTATCATGCTTTAAGTGAAAGTTTACAAATCAACTCAGTCTCTCACACAAAAACTTACATACACCTTGCAACATACTCCCAATTACTCTTCCCCTAATGAGACAGCCCGCTTCCTCCCTCCACTCTCGCTTTTTTTGTCCATTTTGCCAGCTTCTAACCCCTCTATTCTCTCATCTCCCCTCCAGGCAGGAGGTGCCAACATAGTCTCAAGTGTCCATCTGATCCAAGAAGCTCACTCCTTACCAGCATCCATCTCCAACCCATTGTCCAGTCCAATCCCTGTCTGAAGAGTTGGCTTTGGGAATAGTTCCTGTCCTGGGCCAACAGAAGATCTGGGGGCCATGACCACCAGGGTCCTTCTAGTCTCAGTCAGACCATTAAGTCTGGTCTTTTCATGAGAATTGGGGTCTGCATCCTACTGCTCCCCTGCTCCCTCAGGGATTCTCTGTTGTGTTCCCTGTCAGGGCAGTCATTGGCTGTAGCTGGGCACCATCTAGTTCTTCTGGTCTCAGGATGATGTAGTCTCTGGTTTATGTGGCCCTTTCTGTCTCTTGGGCTCGTAATTATCTTGTGTCCTTGGTGTTCTTCATTCTCCTTTGATGCAGGTGGATTGAGACTCATTGATGGATCTTAGATGGCCGCTTGCTAGTGTTTAAGACACCAGATGCCACTGTTCAAAGTGGGATGCAGAATGTTTTCTTAGTAGATTTTATTATGCCAATTGACTTAGATGTCCCCTGAAACCATGGTCCCTAGACCTCTGCCCCTGCTACGCTGGCCTTTGAAGCATTCAGTTTATTCTGGAAACTTCTTTGCTTTTGGATTAGTCCAATTGTGCTGACCTCCCCTGTATTGTGTGCTGTCTTTCCCTTCACCTAAAGTAGTTCTTATCTACTATCTAATTAATGAATGCCCCTCTCCCACCCTGCCTCCCTCCCCGCTCTTGTAACCACAAAAGAATGTTTTCTTCTCAGTTTAAACTATTTCTCAAGTTCTTGTAACAGTAGTCTTATACAATATTTATCCTTTTGTAACTGACTAATTTCACACAGCATAATGCCTTCCATGTTCCTCCATGTTATGAAATGTTTCACAGATTCCTCACTGTTCTTTATCGATGCATAGTATTCCATTGTGTGAATATACCATAATTTATCCATTCATCTGTTGATGGGCACCTTGGTTGCTTCCATCTCTTTGCTGTTGTAAACAGTGCTGCAATAAATATGGGTATGCATATATCCGTTCATATAAAGGCTCTTATTTCTCTAGGATATATTCTGAAGAGTAGGATTGCTGGATCTTACGGTAGTTGTATTTCTAGCTTTTTAAGGAAGTGCCAAATCGATTTCCATTTGACATTCCCACCAGCAGTGTAGAAGTGTTCCAGTCTCTCCACAGCCTCTCCAACGTTTATTATTTTGTGTTTTTTGGATTAATGCCAGCCTTGTTGGGGTGAGATGAAATCTCATTGTAGTTTTGATCTGCATTTGTCTAATGGCTAAGGATCGTGAGCATTTCCTCATGTGTCTGTTAGCTACCTGAATGTCTTCTTTAGTGAAGTGTCTATTCATATCTATTTTTTAATTGGATTATTTGTCTTTTTGTAGTTGAGTTTTAGCAGAATCATGTAGATTTTAGAGATCAGGTGCTGATCAGTAATGTCATAGCTAAAAATTTTTTCCCTGTTTGTAGGTAGTCTTTTTATTCTTTTGGTGAAGTATTTGGATGAGCAGAGGTTTTTGATTTTTAGGAGCTCCCAGTTATCTAGTTTTTCTTCTGTATTGTCAGTAATGTTTTGTATACTGTTTATGCCATGTATTAGGACTCCTAACATTGTACCTATTTTTTCTTCTGTGAGCTTTATCATTTTAGATTTTATATTTAGGTCTTTGATCCATTTTGAGCTCGTTTTTGTGCATGGAGTGAGGTATGGGTCTCCTTTCATTTTTTTGCAGATGGATATGCAGCTATGCCAGCATCATGTGTTAAAAAGAGTGTCTTTGCCCCATTTAACTGTTTTGGGGCCTTTGTCAAATATCAGCTGCTCATATGTGGATGGATTTATGTCTGGATTCTCAATTCTGTTCATTCGGTCTATGTATCTGTTGTTGTACCAGTACCAGGCTGCTTTGGTTACTATGGTGGTATAATACGTTCTGAAATCAGGTAAAGTAAGGCCTCCCACTTTGTTCTTCTTTTTCAATAATGCCTCATTTATCCGGGGCCTCTTTCCATTCCGTATGAAGTTGGCGATTTGTTTCTCCATCTCATTAAAGAATGTCGTTGGGATTTGGATCGGAATTGCGCTAAATGGATAGATCGCTTTTGGTAGAATAGACATTTTTATAATGTTAAGTCTTCCTGTCCATGAGCAAGGTATGTTTTTCCACTTATGTAGGTCTCTTGGTTTCTTGGAGAAGTGTATTGTAGTTTTCTTTGCATAAGTCTTTTACATCTCTGGTAAGATTTATTCCTACATATTTTATCTTCTTGGGGCCTACTGTAAATGGCATTGATTAGGTGATTTCCTCTTCGATGTTGTTTTTGTTGGTGTAGAGGAATCCAACTGGTTTTGGTATGTTTATCTTGTATCCTGATACTCTGCTGAACTCTTCTCTTCGTTTCAGTAGTTTTCTGGGGGATTCCTTAGAGTTTTCTGTATATAAGATCATGTCATCTGCAAACAGAGATAATTTTACTTCTTCCTTCCCAATCTGGATGCCCTTTATTTCTTTGTTGAGCTTAATTTCTCTGGCTAGGTAAAATGTCCATTTTTTTATGGGGTTTTTATGTTTTCTTATTACTGAGTTGTGAGAATTCCTTATATGGTTTGAATATAAGTCCTTTATCAGCTGTCTGTTCACAAATATTTTCTTTCAGTCTGTAGTTTGTTTTTTCATTTTCTTAACAGTGTGTTTCAAAGAGCCGAAGTTATTAATTTTGATGAAGTCCGGTTTATATATATTTTTTCTTTTATTACTTGTGCTTTTATCTCCTATCTAAGAAACTTTTGCCTAACCTAAGTTTGCAGAGATTTTCCCGTGTATTTTCTTCTAGAAGTTTTATAGCTTTAGGTTTTACATTTAGGTCTGTAATCCATTTGAGTTTATTTTTGTTGTATATGGTGCAAGATTCTTTTTTTTTTTTTTTGCATATGGATGCTTGCTTTTCCCCGCACCATTATTGAAAATGTTATTCTTATTTCATTGAATTTCCCTGGCATGTTTGGAAAACATCAATTGACTCTTATGTGCCAGTCTGTTTCTAAGCTCTGTTCTGTTCCGTCGTTCTCTGTGTTTGCGGTGTAATCGCTCACTTTTGTGTGGCCTTTCTTGCCGTGGTCTTTTAACTCCCACCCAGGTGATTGGGTGGGAATGTGCACATGGGGTAATTGTACGCCACCAAGGGGATTGGTTAGTTTTGCTATCCTGCTGGCTTTGACATAAGCCACCCCAGAGGCAGGAAAGAGAGACGAGCCCACCACAACCAAGGAAGGAGAGACCAGCAAGAGAGACACGCAGGAGATGGTGCAGTGGGAGCTTCCCGGCCCACGGAGCGATAAAGCTGAGTGCCTTTGGGTGGAGAATGAGGGCCAGGGAGAGGCATGCTTGCGAGCAAGGCTGAGAAGAGACTGTCCTGATAGAAGAGCTATATCCTTGAGTGTTCCTGAGCCTGAATTATATATAACCTGTTACTTTCCTAAACTCCACAGTCGTGAGTATGGTCTGCGAGTTCTGTGTGGCCATTGCAGTGAATTATCAAACCTAGCAGAGAAGTAGAGAGTGTCATGGGAGAGATATTTGGTGTCAGAATTGGTAAAGATGGTGAAGAAAGGAGGCACATCTGACTGCTGCCTCACAGGAATCTGCCTTGGGCTGTGGATCTTGAGTCTCCTCCCTTGTGAAGTTGGAGGAAGTCAGACTCCACCCTCATGTCAATTTTTTTTTTACAGTGTCTTTGGCCAAAATCGCACTGTATATTCATTACTGTAGCTTTATAATATGTCTTTCTTTTTTCAAAATCGTTTCTGGTATCCCAGCTCCTTTTCATTTCTATATAAATTTTTAAAATCAACTTGTCTTATATGAAGAAGCATTCTTGGATTTTGCTTGGGATTATGTTGAAGATCATTTTGGGGAGGATTGACATCTTAACAATATCCTTTTCCAATCCACTAATAAACAGTGTCTTTCTCCACTTATTTAGATCTTCACATTCTCTTGTTAATATCTTGAAGTTTTCAGCCATAAAATCTTGCGTATATTTTGTTATATTTAAGTATTTCATTTTTGGGGTGCTATTATAAACGTTGGAAACCTTGGTGGCATAGTGGTTAAGTGCTACTGCTACTAACCAAAAGGTCGGCAATTCAAATCCACCAGGCACTCCTTGGAAACTCTATGGGGCAGTTCTACTCTGACCTATAGGGTCGCTATGATTTGGAATCGACTCGACGGCAACGGGTTTGGTTTTTTTTTATTGTTATTATAAATGTTGGAAACCCTGGTGTCATAGTAGTTAAGAGCTATGGCTGCTAACCAAAAGGTCGGCAGTTCAAATCTACCAGGCGCTCCTTGGAAACTCTGTGGGGCAGTTCTACTCTGTCCTACAGGGTCGCTGTGAGTTGGAATTGACTTGATGGCAATGGGTTTGGTTTTTTGGTTTGGTATTTTATTATAAATGTTATCTTCTTAAAAACTTCAATTGCCAATTGTTAATTGGAAGTCCAATTTATGTTTTTATATTCACCTCGTATCTTGCAACTTTGTTAAACTCACTTATTAGTTCTAATAGCTTTCGCACACTTATTGAGATTTTCTATGTAGATAGTCATATTGCCTGCCAGTAGAGACAGTTTTATTTCACATTTTCCTCATATGTTTGCCTTTTATTTATTTTGTTTCATTGCACTGGGTAAGACCTCTGTATGATGTTGAGTAAAACTAGCCAGAGCGGACATCCTTGCCTTGTCCTTGCAGGGGAGGTATGATGTTAACTGTAGGTTTTTTATAGATAAAATTTTTATCAGATTGAGGAAGTTCTCTTTAAATCTTAGCTTTCTTAGAGTTTTTTTCTTTTTTAAGTTATAAATGAACGTTGTGTTGCTTTTTTTGATGTAGAAATTATAGTTGATTATAGTAGATTCTCTATTTGGGGAATAAAGAGCCTAAAATAGAGAAAATTAACCCTTATTTCCATTAATCTGTGATACCTCCTTATATTTTGGTGGCTTTTTCTTTTGGTCTTTTTTTCTATTGCGTATGTATTTTTAGAAGAAAATTATAAATATTATATTTTGACCTTTTCACTTCCCATCCCATTGTGAGCATTTACTGCCTCATGAATCATTTTGAGAACTTGATTTGTAATGCTTATGGGCTGTTGTGTCACATGGATATACCATTATTTAATGATATTCTTATTTCAAGGTAGTTAAGTTGTAATTAAGTTTTCCCTATTAAAATTAACCTTAAATGTTTGTGTATAACTCTGACAATTTTCTTTTTGTCCATGCTTAAAAATGTGGCTATCACTCAAAGTGTATGACTTTTTTTCAGATTCACAATATACAAATTATGGATATAATAACAAATTATGGATAACATTTTGAAGAATGGAAACTCCAAAATACTTAATTTCATTCATATGAAATCTGCACATTGATTAGGGGGTAGTTCTTCGAACAGATCAAAGGGTTACCGCATGGCTTGATATTGGATAAGGTGTGCGGCAACTTACTTATTCAGTCTGTACGCTGAACAAATAATCTGAGAAGCTGGAGTATATGAAGAAGTACATGGCATCAGGATTTGAGGAAGTCTCATTAACAGCCTGTGACATGTAGATGATACAATCTTGCTTGCTGAAAATGAAGATACTTTGTGTCCTGAAGATCAAAGACTACAGTCCTCTGTATGTATTATGCCTCAACATGAAGAAAACATAAATCCTCACATCTGGACCAACAATAACATTATGATTAATGGAGAAAAAAACTGAAGTTGTTAATGATTTCATTCTACTTGAATTAACAATCATGTTCCTGGAAGCCTCAATCAAGAAATCAAATAAGTATTGTATTGGGCAAATTTGCTGTAAAAGCCATCTATAAAGTCCTAAAAAGCAAAGATGTCACTGTGGTGACTAAGGTGCACCTGACACAGGACATGGTCTTCAGTCACCATATATGCATGCAAAAGCTGGACAGTGACAAAGGAAGACAGGAGAAGAATTGACACATTTGAATTGTGTTGGTGAAGACTATGGAATGTCCCATGGACTGCCAAAAGAATAAACAAATCAGTCTTAGAAGAAATATGACCAGAATTCTCCCTAGGAGCAAGGATGGTTAGACTTTGTTTTGCTTACTTTGGACGTGAAAACCAGTCATTAGGAAGGGACATCATATTTGGTAAAGTAGATCAGCGAAAATGTGGGAAACCCTCAATGAAATGAATTGACCCAATAGCCACAACAATGGACTCAAACATACCACTAATCGTGAACATGGCACAGGACTGGGCAACATTTCCTTCTGTTACACATTAGGTTGCAGTGAGCTGGAGCCGACTTAGTGGCAGCTAACAGCAACGAAACAGACTGCCTCTTTATATTGTTTCGTATTCCTGGAATTTGTCCTTGTCAGTGCAAGAAATTTTGGAGTTAAATGTGGTGAATATGATTGGGTTTTTGGTTATCACTTTAAAGTAGAATCCTAGAATTCCAGAATCTTAGAATTCTGTAGAGATCATCTAGTTCGAATCATTTATTTTATAGTTTGAGAGCCTGGGTGTTGAAAAAATTAAATAACTTTTCTACCCACAGCATTATTTTGTTGCCACTGATCTAGAGTTCCTGATGCATTCCATGTAATGTGAAGATGATGTACTACCCATCTTCCTCAGTTGATAAGAATTTTGGAAATCTTGATGCCAAGCCTCATGCAAAACCCTTTATTTATGTTGTTACATTGAGTTTCATCCATCCTTTGAGGAAGGTAGTCTTTTTCTCATTTCACAGACAACCTGAATCTCAGAAAACTGACCGAACTATCTAAGCTGCATTACTTATAAGTGGTAGAGCCAGCTGGCCTGAATTTGTGCTCCACAGGCTACACAGCCCCTGTTGAGTTCTTTTAAGCATTTTGTGTTCTAAATTATTATTATGCTTATTCTGAATCTGTCTGTGAAATTTAATACTTAGAATAAACTCACTAAGGAAATTAAAAAACCATTATAAAACGAAAAAAACCAAACCTGTTGCCTTTGAGTTGATTCCGACTCATAGTGACCGATTAGGACAGAGTAGAACTGCCCCAAAGAGTTTCCAACCTTCCCGCCTTTTGGTTAGCAGTCCAACGCTTAACCACTGCTTCCCTTGTGGCTTCAATAAACCATTATAGCAAAATATTAATACTTCTAAAATGTTTATCTAAATTTATGTCCTTCTTGACCTGCACTTGCTCTTCTCCCCTGTTAAATCCCCAACAAGGAATGTAAAGATTATTGTTAGCTGTATGCCATAGATGAGCCCTGCTGGTGCAGTGGCCAGGAGCTCGGCTGCTAACCAAAATGTTGGCAGTTCGAATCCTCCTTGGAAACCCTATGGGGCAGTCCTACTCCATCCTGGGGGGTTGCTACATTTGGAACCGACTCAATGGCAATGGGTTTGTTTTTATATACCATAGAATCCTTTTTAAAGAATTAGGGACACATTTGTTGTCTGCCAGCAGAGGATATTACCATTATTTTGAAATGATAAGCATTTTTAAATTATAGGTTTAAATAGATAAAGATTAGAGATAATGTTAGTGCCTTTAAAATGCAATATGTTGTAATTCTGGTAAAACTTTTTCTTGGAAGGGCATGCATGTTTTGGTATTTACCTGCTCTATTCCAACTTACACTAACTATACGAATGAAATAACTGCTTTTCTATAAAACATGAAAGCGCTGTTTCCTGGTATTCCGAGAAGATTAATATTCTTCTCCCTTTACCAATTTTCCTAAGCATAGACTATGTGCATCTCCTACTAAAAGTAGGCCTAGATAATGCCGAGGCTAGCCTTTTATGTTGTTCCCAGCCCTGTGGCAAAATAGTGGGTCTGTGCTATCATTTCAAATTGCTTTACTTTCTTTCATATGAGAATTTAGAACTTGTGCAATTGAAATAAAGATTGTACTGCAGTATTATGCAAGATCCATTAATCTGTGAATATGCTTCACTGATAGACAGGGGCTTACATGAATGTTACTAAAAAACTACATGCTTAGACATCAATAAAAGCAGTGACTGAAGGTGAGATTAAGTATCATTATTTTAATTATGGATTTAATTAAGACACTTAAAATGAGGTTACACATTTTATTCACAGTTTGCTCAAATTGGGCATGCAAAACAGTGAAAATAACTCTTCTGAAAGCTGAAAGACATGAAATGGGCTGCCCTGAATCAGAAGACAAGTTGAAAGGATTAGTTATTTTTCATGTCTGTTATGCAGAATGGGCATTTATTTTATTAATATCTCTTTTGTGCTGGCTTCTAATTAAAGTCAGCGATGTTTTCAGATGCCATTTGCTCACTTAGCATACGTGATTTTTCCAGTTGTCACGTTCATTAAGAGTGCTTGTGCTTTTGTTTCAAGAACCTTTTCTTTGTAAGAACTTTCCTTTATCAATATACTGAGTTGATTTTCTATGATATTTTAGATGTTTGGTGTTAGTGATCCTGCTTTTGTTATCAGTGGGAAAAGAAAAGAATGACACAAGGTTATTACTCTGTGTTGGAGTGATGAACTTAAGAGCTTATTCCCATTTGGTGAGAAGTGCTCTGACTCCTCAGAATCTGGTCAGAATGCAAAATGCTTTATTGTATGATTCCTACAAAATATTTTAAAGTAGAAAACATAATGAACAGATGAAAAATGTACATGAAGTTTTTTGTATTTTTTTTTCACACAGACCAGGAATATTTATACTTACTATCACCTGAGCAAAAAAAAAAATCAGCATATAGTTAGTTCACTGTGGTGAACTGGGAACCATAAGGCTGAGTCTGGTTCTTTAATCAGCATGTACTTTTTTTCCAGTTTAAAAAACATTCCACAGTACATCCGTTGATGTAGTTGTGTGCTTGTGTTTTTGTGTGTACACATACCGATTAAACTTTAGTTCTGAATTTTTCAAAAAGAACTAAAATTTGATAAGAAGGAAGCTACTCATGAAGTACAAATCAACTCCTGTATGCCCTATTTGTTTGTTCAATTATTCAATGAACCAGCGTCCTTGATGTGTATATTAATGTTTTTGTCAACTTTGTGAAATTTTCAGCCATTATTTATTCAGATATTCTTTCTGTCTCTTTCTCTCCTCCTGTTTGGGAACTCTCATTGTACACATGTTGGTATACTTGATGGTGTCCCACAAGTCTCCAAAGCTCTGTTCATTTTTCTTTGCTCTTATTTTTTTCTCTTCCTCAGATTAA
Source organism: Loxodonta africana (assembly GCF_030014295.1). Lineage (NCBI taxonomy): Eukaryota > Metazoa > Chordata > Mammalia > Proboscidea > Elephantidae > Loxodonta > Loxodonta africana. The sequence goes on along the minus strand of NC_087345.1, from coordinate 110,386,075 downwards.
TTAGTCTCAATAGAGGAAGTCTAGACACTGGTCGTTAGGCTCCCTCCTCCTGCCGTCCCCCCCAGTCTTTTAGCTATTGCGAATAGTGTTGCTATGAACATTTGTGTTCAGGTGTTTGAGTATCTGTTTTTAGTTCTTTGGGGTATATACAACAGGAGTGAAATTGCTGGGTTATATGGTAATTCTGTGTTTAACTTTTTGAGGAACCACCAAATAGCTGTTAAGTCACAGTGGCTGAAATATTGTAGATTTCTGCCAGCTAGTGAATGAGGATTCTAATGTCTTTACAGCCTTGTCAGCACTTGTTATTTTCTGTTTTTCTGGTGATAACCTAAAGGGTGTATAAACCCAGGGGACAAAAAAAAAAAAAAAGGGTGTATAGTGGTACCTTATTGCGGTTTTGATTTGCATTCTGTAATGGCCTAATGATATCAAGTGTCTCTTACATGTGCGTCTTGGCCATTTATATGTCTTTGGGGAAATGGTTTTCATCAAAGTTGAGAAATTTTTCTCATTGTTTCTTCAAATATTCTTTTGCCCCTTACTCTCTTCTCTTTGTGGGACTTTTGGTATGGATATGTTGGTATACTTGATGGTTTCCTTCATCCTTTTTTCTTTCTGTTCCTCAGACTGTGTGGTGAAATGGGTTTTCTCTTATATGATCATTCTGGTCCTGGGTTTGTAATTCTCCCAGAATAACTGGTCAGCCTGCTGTCGTTCAAGGGATTGATCAGTTTACTACCCACATAAGTGGCTTGCAGGGGTTTGATCAGTTTACTGTCTTCATAAATGGCTTGCAGGGATTGATCGGTTTACTATCTGCACAAGCAGCTTGTGGGGATTGGTCAGTTTACTATCTGCATAAATGGTTTGCAGGGCATTGGTTGGCTTACTATATGTATACTGTATTTTTATGCTAGTTGTGCACGCCCTCTGCGTTTGCCTGCCTGCTACACCCTCCGCCTGAGAGGCACCCTCACAAGTGCTGCCATAACAGTTATCTTCACTTGTTGCTGTAGACAAATTAGCATAGTGTGTTTATGAAAAATACCTTGTGGTGGGAGGGCACAGTGAGCAGTCAAACACAGAGGGTTGTGATATTTGCATAAAAATACTGTAAGTGGCTTGCGGGGGATTGGTTGGTTTACTATCCACATAAGTGGCTTGCAAGTCCACCCAGTAGGATTGGCCAATTTATGATTTGCCTAAGGGATTGGTCAGTTCATGAAAGACATGCCTTGAAATTGACAATGAGTGTCAATATAAACGGCCAGTCTTACAGAGGTTTTTGGGGCTTCCTGATCATCCAGAGCCAGGAGGGGAATGCATCCTTTGGACACGGGGCTCCACACTGGGAACCTCCTAGAAGAGCTCTAATATAGGTCGAGGACTGTAGCACTGAGCTGGTAATACTCCTTGAGCTGATAACACTGAAGACTGAGAAAAATAGCAACAAGCACAGCAGACCTCAGTGGCAGAGAGACAGTGGCAGTGGTGTGAATGGTGGGAACCATGAGACTGGCAGACAGTGGCGGTGGACAGTGTTGGCACACAGAGAAGATGGCAGTAGTGAATGAGTCAGTTCACAGGGCAGATGGCAGTGGTGGGCTGAGTTGGCCCACAAGGCAGAGCTGAGCATCTCTGGCCAACAGCTGAGCACCTATGGGCAGAAGGTTGCCATCAGAGCAGAGGCTTGGGCGTACACTATACAAGTTTTGCCTCCAGAGCCGTCGTAATGCCAACCTAGCCCTCACACTGGCCCAGCGTTGTCCCAAAGCTGCTGGGAGCACCTGCAAGCACAGGGGCCAGACCTGGAAAAGCCATGAAGAAAGACAGAAAGAGACACAAGGAACACAGCTGCATCACACCCGACCTGGCAGTACACCTGCTGAGAAAGAGAGACACCTGCCGACACCTGATCCATGGCATGACTGCCTAGTGACGTAGAAATGGACAGAGGTAATTGTCCATTCTACCAGCTTCTGACCTCCTCTGCCCTCTCATCTCCCCTCCAGAGATGCTAGCATAGTCTCATGTGTCTACTTGATCCAAGAAGCTGATTCTTCACCAGCATCATTTTCTACCCCATTGTCCACTCCAATCCCTGTCTGAAGAGTTGGCTTTGGGAATGGTTCCTGTCTTAGGCTAACAGAAGGTCTGGGGGCCATAACAACCAGTGTCCTTTTAGTCCCAGTCAGACCATTAAATCCGGTCATTTTACAGGAATTTGGGGTCTACATCCCACTCTCTTCTGCTCCCTCAGGGGTTCTCTGTTGTGTTCCCTGTCAGGGCAGCCATCGGTTGTAGCCAGGCACCATCTAGTTCTTCTGGTCTCAGGCTGACATAGTCTCTGGTTTATGTAGCCCTTTCTGTCTCTTGGGCTCATAATTACCTTCTGTCTTTGGTGTTCTTCATTCTCCTTTGATCCAGGTGGGTTGAGACCCATTCATGCATCGTAGATGGCCGCTTGCCAGCGTTTAAGACCCCAGACACCATTCTCCAAAGTGGGATGCAGAATGTTTCCTTCATAGATTTTATTATGCCAATTGATTTAGATGTCCCCTGAAACCATGGTCCCCAAACCCCCGCCTCTGCTATGCTGGCCTTTGAAGCATTCCGTTTATTCAGGAAACTTTTTTGCTTTTGGTTTAGTCCAGTTGTGCTGACCTCTCCTGTATTGTGTATTGTCTTAACTTTCACCTAGAGTATTTCTTATCTACTATCTAATTAGTGAATACTCCTCGTCCTCCCTCTGTCCCTCCCCCCCTCATAACCATCAGAGAATATTTTCTTCTCTGTTAAAACTGTTTCTTGAGATCTTATACTAGTGGTCTTATACAATATTTGTGCTTTTGCAACTGACTAATTTCACTCAGCGTAATGCCTTCCAAATTCCTCCATGTTATGAAATGTTTCACAGATTTATCACTGTTCTTTATTGATGGATAGTATTCCATTGTGTAAATATACCATAATTTATTGATCCATTCATCTGTTGATGGGCTCCTTTGTTGTTTCCATCTTTTTGCTGTTGTAAACAGTGCTGCATTGAACATGGATGTGCATATATCTGTTTGCGTAAAGGCTCTTACTTCTCTAGGATATATTCCAAGGAGTGGGATTGCTGGATCGTATGGTAGTTGTATTTCTAGCTTTTTAAGGAAGTGCCAAATTGATTTTCAAAGTGGTTGTACCATTTTACATTCCCACCAGCAGTGTATAAGTGTTCCAGTCTCTCCACCACCTCTCCAACATTTATTATTTTGTGTTTTTTTGGATTGATGCCAACCTTGTTGGAGTGAAATGGAATCTCATTGTAGTTTTGATTTGCATTTCTCTAGTGGCTAATGACCGTGAGCATATTCTCATGTATCTGTTAGCTAGAATGTGAGCTGTTTTTAACTGCTAATGAATAATATACTACAGACGTAGAGCAGTGTTAGCTGTTGTGCTATTTCATCCCGATATCGTTGAGTTGATTTAAATAGAGGAAATCTTTAGTTAAACCTCGTGAATAATGGGTAAAAAGTTACGTGAATTGCCAAAATAATTACACTGAAAGTGGAAATGGAAGAAACATTTATTAAATACTTACTATATGGAATACGTGAACTACATTGCTTGGGAAAATTATAATTTCTGGTTAATGGGATTTTCTGGTAAACGAAAGATAATCAGAGGCACCATTTTTTCTTGTTTTTTTCCAAAATCTCTAGAAATATATTTGTGGGTTTTAATGTTGTAGTAATTGAAGTAACTGAATCTTTTTAGCATATAACTGAGTGGCTTACATCTTATAATACCTGAGAATCAATTGAGAATATTTCTCTTCAGGGCTGTGGGAGAAATTGGGCTGATTGTTGTCGGCAATGAGGTGGTAAGAAGGTGCAGTAAAATATAGTTTTATTATACCTTTGTGTTCTTCGAATGTGAATGTGCGAGCCTTTTTGTGCTTCACTTAATTTGCATCACCTTTCAGTTTCTTGTTTTTAGGTGCCATCAAGTCAGTTTGAACTCATAGTGACACTGCGCACAACAGAATGAAACACTGACTTGGTCCTGCACCGTCTTCAGAGTTGTTGCTGTGCTTGAGCTCATTGTTATGGCCACTGTGTCAGTCCATCTTGTGAAGGTCTTCCTCTTTTTCGGTGACCCTCTACTTTACCAAGCATGCTGACCTTCTCCAGGAACTGATCCTTCCCGGTAACATGTCCAAAGCATGTGAAATGTAGTCTCGCCATCCTAAAGAGCATTCTGGTTGTACTTCTTCCAAGACCTTTGTTTGTTCTTTTGGCAGTCTATGGTATCTTCAATATTCCTCACCAACACCGCAATTCAAAGGCATCAATTCTTCTTCAGTCTTCCTTATTTATTGTCCAGCTTTCACATATGAGGCGACTGAAAACACCATGGCTTGGTTCAGGTGAACCTTAGTCCTCAAGGTGACATCTTTGCTCTTGAACACTTTAAAGAGGTCTTTCGCAGCAGATTTGCCCAATGCAGTGCATCTTTTGATTTCTTGACTGCTGCTTCCGTGGGTGTTGATTGTGGATCCATGTAAAGTGAAATCTTCGGCAGCCTCAATATTTTCTCTGTTTTTCATGATGTAGCTTATTTGTCCAGTTGTGAGGGTTTTTGTTTTCTTTATGTTCCATACTGAAGGCTGTGGTCTTTGATTTTCATGAATAAGTATTTCGAGTCCTCTTCACTTTCAGTAAGCAACTTGAAGAAGACAGAAATGGTTTGCAAATGTTAGAAATGATTATGAGATATGCTTTTTCATATTCACATTAGCTTGCCCTGAAATGCATTTACAGTATTCCCCAACTTATGATGTATCTGAATTATGATGCAACGCCCTTCTGATCAGTTTTTTTTTTGTACATTTTGTTGTTAGTAACATGTACTACAATAAAACGTACCAAAAAAAAAAAAAAAATCGTAAGTCTGTAGAAACCCTGGTTGCATAGTGGTTAAGAGTTTGTCTGCTAATGAAAAGGTTGGCAGTTCGAATCCACCAGGTGCTTCTTGGAAACCCTATGGGGCAGTTCTGCTTTGTCCTATAGGGTCATTATAAGTTGGATTTGACTTGTTGGCAGTGGGTTTTAATATGTACTGTGTCCCCCACGCGTCTGTTGGTTTGTCATACTGTGGGGGCTTGCATGTTGCTGTGATGCTGAAAGCTATGCCACCTGCATTCAAATACCAGCTGGGTCACCCATGGTGGGCAGGTTTCAGCTGAGCTTCCAGAATAAGACAGACTATGAAGAAGGACCTGGCGGTCTATTTCTGAAAAGAATTAGCCAGTGAAAACCTTACGAATAGCAGTGGAACATTGTCTGATACAGTGCCAGAAGATGAGCACCTCAGGTTGGAAGACACTCAAAAGATGACTGGAGAGCTGCCTCCTCAAAGTGGAGTCAATCTTAATGACGTAGATGAACTCATGCTTTCAGGACCTTCATTTGCTGATGTGGCACGACTCAAAATGAGAAGAAACAGCTGCAAACATCCATTAATAATCAGAATGTGGTATGTACGAGGTATGAATATAGGAAAATTGGAAGTCATCAAAAATGAAATGGAATGTGTAAACATCCATATCCTAGGCATTAGTGAGCTGAAAAGGACTGGTATTGGCTGTTTTGAATCAGACAGTTAATATGGCCTGCTATGCCAGGAATGACAACTTGAAGAGGAACAGCTTTGCATTCATTGTCAGAACATTTCGTGATCTATCCTGAAGCACGGTGCTGTCAGTGATAGGATAATAGCCATACACCTACAAGGAAGGCCAGTTAATAGGACTGCTGTTCTAATTTACATACCAACCACTGATTCCTAAGAGGAGGAAATTGAAGATTTTTACCAACTTCTGCAGTCTGAGATTGACCAAACTTGTAATCAGGATGCATTAATAACTACTGGTGATTGAAATACGAAAGTTGGAAATGAAGGATTGTTAGTTGGAAAATATGGCCTTGGTGATAGATACGATGCCAGAGACCCCGTGATAGAATTCTGCAAGACCAGGGACCTTTTCGTTGCAGATACCTTTTTTCACCAGTATAACTGTTGACTGTACACGTGGACCTCACCAGATGGAATATACAGGAATCACATGGACTACATCTGTGGAAAGAGACGATGGCAAAGCTCAATATCATCACTCAGAACAAAGCTCAGTATCATCAGGGGCAGACTGCTGAACAGACAGACCATCAATTGCTCATATGCAAGTTCAAGTTGAAACTGAAGGAAATTAGAACAAGTCCATGAGAGCCAAAGCATGACCTTGACTATATTCCACCTGAATTTAGAGCCCATCTCAAGGATAGATTGGACATGTTGAACACTAATGACTGAAGACCAGACGAGTCGTGGAATGACATGAAGGACATCATACACAAAGAAAGCAAGAGGTAATTAAAAAGACAAGAAACAAAGAGAAGACCAAAAACGGATGTCAGATGATACTCTTAAACTTGCCTTTGGACGTCGAGTAGCTAAAGCGAACTGAAGAAATGGTGAAATAAATGAACAGAAAATTTCAGAGGGGTGGCTGGAGAAGACAAAGTATTATGATGACACGTGCAAAGACCGAGAGTTATAAAACCAAAAGGGAAGAACATGCTTGGCGTTTCTCAAGCTGAAAGAACTGAATTAAAAATTCTAGCATCTATTTGCAATTTTGAAGGATTCTATGGGGAAAATATTAAACGATGTAGAAAACATCAAAAGAAGATGGAATGAATGCACAGAGTCATTGTACAAAAAGAATTGGTCGATGTTCAACCATTTCAGGAGATAGCATATGATGAGGAACTGATGGTACTGAAGGAAGAAGTCCAAGCTGCACTGAAAGCATTGGCAAAAAACAAGGCTCCAGGAATTGATGGAATATCAATTTAGATGTTTCAGCAAACGGATGCAGTGCTGGAAGTACCCACTCATCTATGCCAAGGAATTTGGAAGTCAGCTGTCAGGCCAACCGACTGGAAGAGATCCATATTTATATCTGTTCCCAAGAAAGGTGATCCCACTGAATGTGGGAATTATCGAACAATATCATTAATATCACACACAAGTAAAATTTTGCTGAAGGTCATTCAGAAGCACCTGCAGCAGTATATAGACAGGGAATTGCCTGAAATTCAAGCCAGATTGAGAAGAGGATGTGGAACCAGGGATATCATTGTTGATGTAAGGTGGACCCAGGCTGAAAGCAGGGAATACCAGAAAGATGTTTACCTGTGTTTTATTGACTATGTAAAGGCATTAGACTCTGTGGATCATAACAGGTTATGAATAACATTGCAGAGAATGGAAATTCCAGAACACTTTAATTGTGCTCAAGAGGAATTTGTACATAGATCAAGAGGCAGTTGTTCAGACAGAACAAGGGGATAATGCATGGTTGAAAGTCAGGAAGGGTGTGCATCAGGGTTGTATCCTTTCACCGTACCTATTCAGCCTGTACACTGAGCAAATAATCCAAGAAGCTGGAGTATATGAAGAAGAACGGGGCAGCAGGGTTGAAGGAAGACGCATTAACATACCTGCGATATGTAGATGACACAACTTTGCCTGCTGAAATTGAAGAGGACTTGAAGCACTTACAAAGATCGAAGACTACAGCCTTCAGTGTGGATTACACCTCAACATGAAGAAAAGAAAAATCCTTACAACTAGACCAATAAGCAACATCATGATAAATGGCGAAAAGATTGAAGTTGTCAAGGATTTTGTTTTACTTGGATCCGTAATCAGCACCCATGGAAGCAGGAGTCAAAAAATCAAAAGATGTAGTGCGTTGGGCAAGTGTTCTGCAAAAGACCTCTTTAAAGTGTCGAAAAGCAAAGATATCAACTTGAAGACTAAGGTGTGCCTCACTTAAGCCCTGGTGTTTTCAGTTGCCTCATATGCATGTGAAAGGTGGACAATGAATAAGGAAGACCAAAGAAGAATTGCCGCCTTTGAATTGTGGTGTTGGAGAAGAATATTGAATATACTATGGACTGCCAAAGGAAGGAACAATTCTGTCTTAGAAAAAGTATGACCAAACTGTTCCTTAGAAGCGAGACTGTGGAGTCTACATACTTTTGGACATATTGTCAGGAGGGTTCAGTCAGTCCCTGGAGAAGAACATCATGTTCCTCAAAGTGGAGGGTTAGCAAAAGAGAGGAAGATCCTCAACCAGATGGATTGACACAGTGGCTGCAACAGTGGGCGTAAGCACAGCGAGGATTGTGAGGATGGTGTAGGACCAGGCAGTGTTTTGTTCTGTTGTACATAGGGTCACTATGAGTCAGAACTGACTTGACGGCAGCTAACAACAAGAACACTTACAATATTGCAGCCAGTAGTTTGCTGATATATCATTATCAGACGTTCACTTGCAGGTGTTCAGTTTTATGAATTTCTCTTTAGAATGCTGCTGTATAGCAGGCTATGACCTGGTCTACAATGAAGTCGGTGCTGGGAGTCATAACACATAGAATATTTGACAATGTTCAACTCTTGTGACATATGACAGTTGAACTGTGCATGTGCCCTACAGCTGTTATGACTCCTACTTCATTGTTATGACTGCGATGCCAGCTGCATTGTACATCAGACCTGGAGCGTGATCTTATTCAGCGTTTTGTACCGTAAGATTCATCAATTGTTAATTGAAAGCTGGGTTGTTCAAATTTCTCTACTGTAACATCTGTACTGCTTATACCCCCAACAATATGTACCAAAAAGAAGTTATGCCGCTGAAAGTTCTAATGCGAAAAGGAGGGTGAGGAAGGCTCTAGATATAAAGATGATGATCATTAAGACCTGTGATGGAAAGAAAGTCAACAAAATATGAGGAAGAACTGCTTCATTCCTTCAACTGTTTCCACAATCATTAAGACTAGGATTTTAGAGGAAGTTAAAGGGGTAATTGGCTTAAAATTGACAATTTTAACAAAGAAGAGGCAAGGGCCAATCCAAAAGATGGAGAAGCTGTTGATGAGTTGAATATGACAACTAATCCAGAAGAGGATTCCTATGAGTTTACTGATGATTCAAACGAAAGCATGCAGCCTTTTTGATAACTTGAAAGAACAGGAAGGAGAAGACTACTGCAAGTACTTTAATGCCAGCAAGGGCTGGTTTCATTGCTTCAAATGCAGAGTTGGCTTATGTAACGTGTGTATAACTTAAGAAGCAGGAAGTGCCAGTGCTGAAGCTGCCAAAAAATTCAGTGATGTCCTGGACAAGATAATGCAGGATGAAAAATATATCAGAGCAGATTTTCAATGTGGACGCAACAGGCTTGTTTTGGAAAAGGATGCCAAAACGGATCTATATTCATAAAGAGGCGAAGTTGATATCAGGTTTCGAGACATTTAAAGGCAGAATCAGGTTGCTGCTTGGAGGGAATGTTCCTGGATTTAAACATAAACCTTTTCTTGTTTAGCATTCTGAAAACCCCTGAGCATTCAAAAGCACTGACAAAAATAAGCTGCCAGTCTACTACGGGATTAACCCCAAGGCCTGGATGACGGTTGTGTTCTTCGAAGACTAGTTTTTAAATTGTTTCACCCCAGAAGTGCATGCCTATTGTCTTGAAAAGAGCATTCCTTTCCATATTCTGCTGCTACTCGATAATGCCCCAGGACATCCTCCTCATATGGATGATCTAAATCAAGATGTGAAAGTGGTGTATCTACTGCCGAACACCATGGACAGCTGTGATTCGGTCTGTGGATCAACGTGCATCTGCCACCTTCAAGGCATACTACATTTGCTCAGGCAGTAGCAGCAGCAGATGGAGTTACGGTAATACTACGTGATTTCTGGAAGACTTACAATATTCTTCAGTGTATCTGGAACATTGCATCTTCCTAGGAGGAAGTTACGGGAAAATACACGGAGGAATATGGAAAAAATTGCTGAGTTATGTGAACATGCTCCAAGCATTTGATCAGGGTAATATGATGGACGAGATCTGTGGGAAAATCACCCATATGGCAAGAATGTGGAATTTAGAACTTGATACCACTGATGTGTAACAGCTCGTAGATCATAAAGAAGGGCAGTTGACAAATCAGGACTTCATAGATTTTGAAGAGGAGAGAAATACTGAAGAAAAAATAAATAATGAGGAAGTGGAAGGAGAGAAGTTGTCAGAAAATTTTAGAGTGAAAGCATTAGCTGGAGTTTTTTTTAAAACTAAATCAGGGGTTTCAGTTGCTTGAAAACATGGACCCAAATGCTGATCGCTTTGCTAAAGTTGATAGGCAGATTAGGGAAGCAGTGAGGTGTTACCGCAAAATACATGAAGAAAAAAGAAAAGGACCATAGAGAGAATTCTCAAAAATTTTGTGACTAGCAATGCCATCCCCATTCCCAGGGATAATCCAGATGATCCGGAACCTTCCACAAGTGGAGTTATTATCACAATTGACAAAATGCCAATGTTGTCCAATTCTTCTTAATCATCGGATTAAATTTTTATGATTTGTGTTTTTTTATGTAGGTATGTATGTGGAAACCCTGGTCGTATAGTGGTTAAGTGCTTTGGCTGCTAACCAAAAGATCAGTAGTTCAAATCCACCAGGCGCTCCTAGGAAACTCTATGGGGCAGTTCTACTCTGTCCTATAGGGTTGCTATGAGTCGGAGTAGACTCGATGGCAGTGGCTTTGGTTGGTTTTGGTTTCTATATATATATTAAAATATACCTGTAAGGGGCGTAGTGGTTCAGTGACATTGCTGCTAACCAAAGGTCAGCAATTTGAATCTACCAGGCGCTCCTTGGAAACTCTATGGAGCAGTTCTACTCTGTAGGGTCGCTATGAGTCGGAATTGACTTGATGGCAATGGGTTCTTTTTTTTTTGGTAAGTTTGTATGTAATGTTTCCAACTCCCAAAGACAGATAAAGATTGGATTTATAAAGATATTGATAGCAAAAGATGATAATGAAAACTATTAAAAAGAAAAAAAAATTGAGGTATTCGAATATGTCAGAACAGACATGGGATGGAGTCCTCGAACGGAACCTTATTGTAAATCGGGGGCTACCTGTATTTCTCTTTTCAGTGAAGCATACTGGCATTTCTTTGGGATGTAATGGCGTTACGTATTTCACCATTCAGAATGCAAGATTAGCATTTCCCATATGGGCAATTTCAACTCTCCATAGTTATGAATTTAGGATGTAAAGACCTGTTTTATATTAGCTCAGTTTCCACAAAGAAGAGTCTTATTAGACATTTGTGAAATATATTTTTCTTTTGTTCCCTTACTACGTTTGAATCACGTGTAGCTCAGTATTTATTGCTAGAGAGATGGCTCATGTTTGGGTGACATACGTTGCTGCCAAAGACTCACCATAAAGTTGCTGAAGGTGATAGATTACTGTAAAATATGAAAACACCAACCGAGGACATATATACATGATTAATGGAACACAAATACACAATTAAAAGAAGTTAGTAAATAAAACTTTTTGGTGTTAGTGCCATCACCCAATAGCTAGCTTATTTTTGATTTGATTACATATTTTTCAGTAAAGGAACGGAGTTAGTTGACCTTCCTTTAGGACTGTGATAGCCCTGGTGGTGTTGTGGTTAAGTGCTACAGTTGCTAACCAAAAGGTCGGCAGTTCGAATCCACCAGGCTCTCCTTGTCCTTAACAACTCTGCAGGGTAGTTCTGCTCTGTCCTATAGGGTCCCTATGAGTCAAAGTCGACTCGATGGCAATGGATTTTTTTTTTCCTGATATTATGGCATATGAAGAGTTTGACAGGGCCTTGATTGATTATAAAAAGCCTTGCATTTTAGCTGATGGTTTATGGGAAAAGTCTCTCAATTGCTGCTGATGTCAGGTTTTTCCAGGATATACTCAATTACCCTATTTTTATGCAAATAATGTGCACCTTCTGTGTTTGTTTGCCAGCTGTGCCCTCCCCCTGCCGCAGAATTTATTTATTTTTAGTAATTTTTATTGTGCTTTAAGCGAAAGTTTACAAATCAATTCTGTCTCAAAGAAAAACCCATATACACCTTGCTACACGATCCCAATTACTCTCCCCCTGAGACAGCCCGCTCTCTCCCTCCACTCTCTCTTTTCCTGTCCATTTCACCAGCTTCTAACCCCCTCCACCCTCTCATCTCCCTCCAGGCAGGAGATGCCAGCATAGTCTCAAGCGCCCACCTGATCCAAGAAGCTCACTCCTCACCAGTGTCCGTTTCCAACCCACTGTCCAGTCTAATCCATGTCTGAAGAGTTGGCTTTGGGAATGGTTCCTGTCCTGGGCCAACAGAAGATCTGGGGGCCATGACCTCCGGGGTCCTTCTAGTCTTAGTCAGACCATTAAGTCTGGTCTTATGAGAGTTTGGGGTCTGCATCCCACTGCTCTCCTGCTCCCTTAGGGGTTCTCTCTTGTGTTCCCTGTCAGGGCAGTCATCGGTTGTGCCCAGGCACCATCTCGTTCTTCTGGTTTCAGGATGGTGTAGTCTCTGGTTCATGTAGCCCTGTCTCTTAGGCTCGTTATTACCTTGTGTCCTTGGTGTTCTTCATTCTCCTTTGATCCAGGTGGGTTGAGACCAATTGATGCATCTTAGATGGCTGCTTGCCAGCGTTTAAGACCCCAGATGCCACTCTTCAAAGTGGGGTGCAGAATGTTTTCTTAATAGATTTTATTATGCCAATTGACTCAGATGTCCCCTGAAACCATGGTCCCCAGACCCCTGCCCCTGCTACGCTGGTCTTCGAAACATTCAGTGTATTCCGGAAACTTCTTTGCTTTTGGTTTAGTCCAATTGTGCTGACCTCACCTGTATTGTGTGCTGTCTTTCCCTTTACCTAAGGTAGTTCTTATCTACTCTCTAATTA